>NC_143055.1:48273106-48576136 GCF_052426305.1 Pelodiscus sinensis
TGCAGGCAGCAGCTAGCGCAGAGCCTGGAACTGGATGAGGCAACCCCCACCACTCAAGCAGGGAGTGACCCAGCCAGGACGAGGCACGGGGGAGCAGATCCCCAGGAGCACCCAGCAGCAGACTCCCGGTAGGCACAAGGGACCGGCAGGCAGGCCCCGAGGGCCAAGGGAAGGGAGGAAGCGGGCCGGGGTGGGGCCCGGGTGGCGCCCGTGGACAGACGCGTTTTGGGAGTAAACTCCCCCGTCTGTCGTGCAGGGGCGATGGCAAGCCCCTGCACTTAGGGCCCCGGGCTGGGACCCAGTGAGGGCGGGCCCGGGTCCCCTTCCCCCTAACGTCCTCTTCCTTACAGCCCCCGCAATCCCGAAACCCCCGCAAACGTGCACCGGTGCTAGCGAGCTGACCGGGCAAAAGTCAGCCGAGGGGCCCCTCGAAGGGGCCAAAACGCAGGGTCTAGGGCCTCCACTCTGAGCCAGGGTATAGACGGCGGGTCTGTTGAATCCCCCCTGCTCGGCAGAGAGAGGGTGATCGCACCCAACCCCCTTGCCTGGGATTCCCGGTCCTGGGACCAGGAACCCATCCAAGAGATGAAGGGGTTCGCTGAACCCCCCGCCTGGCTGGTAAGGGGTGATCGCACCCCACTACTCATCCACACCTATCATATTCAAAATGCAGTTTTCTGTTAGGCCCCTGAACAGATTCTGACATCTAGCATGGTGACCAATAAGGCCATTCTTGCTTGATCTAGTTCTGGGATCAAGGTAGCGGGTAACATTTTTTTCATAGTAACTTTGTTTAGGGTGCAGTAGTCCACACACAGGGAACAGCCATCAGGATCCATCCTTCCTTTTTATGACGATGACATGGCTCTGACTGGGGAAATGGACTGTTAGATAAAACCCTTTTTAAAATTCTCATGGATATATTCTAAGGTTTCTATTTAAAAAGGCTTAATGTTCTGTAAAGTTTCTATGTTCTGTAAAAGTATACGAAGTTTCTATAAAAGGACATAATACGATCCATAGTAACAAATTTGGCCTTTGCAACACCCTCACTATGCCTCTGGTACGGACCCGCTTACACAGCCATGCTCCGCATGGCGGATCGGGGGGGGGGGGGAACTTCCCCCCACCCTCATGTTCCTGCTAATGGGAGCCAAAGCTGGTGCGGGGACTTCAGTAAAATTAGCACCATGCAGCCCAGTTCCAGGCCCAGCACGTGATCTGGAGCCCCGGAAGCAGCTGGGGCCAGGACTGCAGGGACTTCTGAGCCCAATCACAGACTTCAGCCCCACAAACTGGAAGGCAGAAGGTGGGGGAGGGGAAGGGGGAAAAATAGGGGGAAGAGGTGGGAGAAGAAGGGGCTTGTGCTGAGGAGAGGGGGGCAGGTCAGGAGAAGAAAGGGGAAGGCATCAAGGGACAGGGTGGACAGGGGGCCAAGTGGAGACAATGAGGAAAAGGGCAGGAGGGGAGGTGTCAGTGGGAGGGGGGACAGGGTGATGTTGGGAGGGGAGAGGGTAAGGGCATTGGGAGCTAGAGGGGGGAGGGGGTTGTGCTAGGAGAAGGCTTGAAAGAAGAGGTGGGAATGAGGAAGGCGGGGATGGAGTTTGGCATAAAGTTTATATTTAGTTGTAAATCAACATGTTTTAAAGGTTGCTAATCAATAAGACTCAACCATCCTTTAGGAAAATATTTTAAAAGTTTAATTTAAATGATTAATTGCTTATTTAAAACCATGGTTTTCTGCTTGCCGGTTTAAATCATGATTAAAATTAGAGATTTAAGTCAAAGCTATTTAAATTAATCCACCCTGCTTCAGAGGCTATTTGGTCCGTCCCCGAAGGAGAAAGCACAGGGCTGTGCGCATGGAATAGGTCCTAGGCTAGTGGAGTTTTGTTGTCTGGTGCCTGTCTTGTTTTGGACAGTTGAGCTGGAGAGTTGAAACAAAAGTTCTCTTAATCCCTTTGAACTGTTTCATTGTATAGTAAGGCTGATTCTTGTCCATGGACACCAAGGTTGGACAGCTTATGTGTTGGGGTTGGAATCTGAGTGATTAGAAGGCTTCTAATAATAAAATCCCTTTGCAGAGTGAGGAGTGGGACCAGGACTCCAGCACTAAGGGATGTGAACAGCTGCATGCTTTAACTGACTTGCTGTGGATGAACCTGCCCTCCCATTGTCCTCACGTGGGGAGTCCCTGGCGCTCTCCTAGGAGATGAAAATGCCCTGGGGTTTGGGCTCCCCCCGGAGCGCGCGCCCCACCCCCCAGGAAGCTACACAAGCAGCATTTGTGTATACGCCCCCGGCAAGCAGTGTAAGGACAATCTGCATGCACACCCTCCCCAGAACAAAAAAAAGGGGGGGGGGAAATGTTTTGCTTGTGGCGGCAAAAATCCTAGAGCCGGCCCTGGACTCAGGGAAAGGGAGATGGGCACACGGGTGACGTCATGGGGAGGGCTGTTCTCAACCCATTTCCCAGGCCTACTTTGATTGCAAGTCTGCCCCTGCAGTTGTGTAGTGTTTGTAAGGTTGTATGTAATGTTGGAATTTTATTGAGAGTTTGCTTTCTAAGAGTTCACAGAATTCAATTACCCTTTTTCTTTACTACCCCTTTTTATACTAAGTTTAATTTCACGCAGGTCACAGTAACAATAGCCACTACACATTCAACTAACTCTGCTGCCCCATCACCATGGGAAATTCAGCAATGCTACAAACTACTGACCTTACCCTAAACCCATTTGATTGCAGGCCAGTTGGCTTAAATTTTCTTGCCACTCATCGGCACAAACATGGTAGTTCATCGCTGACCTTTGAATTGTCAGGAATGTGAAAGAGCTTGTGTTTTTAGATAGAGTCACTGCAAAGAAAAAGAAAAGTAAAAATTATTTCTGCAGATAGTTGGTATTCTATTTGTTACATTATACATTCTAAATATAAGAATAATTTTCAAAAGCAACTTTCAGTAATGCAAGTTCCAGTTATCTTTTATTTCCTCTATACTTTATGAAGTTTTAATTCAGGAGGTGGCAGCAATGGCCATCAGAATCGAGGTAATCTTAGACAAGACAATATGAAAGATAATAAACAAGAAACACATCCTGCAGTTTAGATCAAATAAAACCACTGTAACTCATCATTTGTTTACATGGGCTAGACGGATCACTTAACTCTTGTTGAATAGTGCCTTACTCTCCATGAGTAGTCCTACTGAAATCTATGAGACCATTTGTGGGATCAGATGGTACTTGGTATAAGAACAATATCAGATTCTGGCCTCTGATAAATTTATATTGCTCCAGAAGAAAAACAATCAATAGATATTTCCCTCACAAAGACAATCCTCTATTATTACCATCATCTCTCTTCCCAACCTATTTACTGGCTTGAAGTGTGCCTTTGTTTTGATCCTTCACAAGAAAACTTCCTAATGAGCAAAAATGGACTAGCGTAAACTTAGGTCTCCTTACTGCACTACTCTGTGTAGGAACTCTTGACAGAAGAGTTTTCTATGTACATTTTCACCCAAGTACATATTGTTTTTATTTAAACTTTGTACTTCTCACTTATTCTTAGATTTCATTAATCCTAACTCACTTAGGGTACATCTACACTGCACGGCTATTTTGGGATACCAGAGGTCTTTTGCCATATTTTCTATCTTTCCTATGCAGTGGAATAGCTTGCTTTTGGGCCCTTAATAATGTCCCTTTGAAAAACTGCCAACTCTCCTCACTTGTTTTTCCCCTCAGTCTTGATTCCCATGGGACCTTACCTATCAGCTCTCTGAGCTTGCCAAAATCCGCCTTCCTGTCTCTAATGTGCTGTTATTAAGTTATTAAACACTTACTATTTACAGTACCATGCTTTTACCTCCCCAAAAAGGAAATTATATATTAATCTTTGATTCCTCCTTCTCAATACTTCAAACTCATATTTATAGGACATTTTTCTCCACTTAGTAATTTTGATAGATCTGTGCACATTGTATTTTCTCAGCATTATGAACAGAGAATACTTGTTTTACTAAACATAGTATATCTGTTTTATACTAAATATATGTCATAAAACATCTGATTTCTTTGTGGTATTTGCATTACTTTCATGGAGAGAAATAAATTAGCTTCCTTTGCATCACACAGCGGAACCAACTGCTGTCTGGTGGAGTTAGGGTATATAGCCAGGACACCACAACACACAGCCTACTTCCTTCAAATACTGCTATAGTTTGTATAGAGCCTACATAATTCTTACTCAAATAGCCAAGCTTTGAGAACTCTCATTTTAATAATACATAAAAACATGAGGCCTTTCATGGGCCCTGGTACTGCAGGTGGCTAATACCAGATTTCTCTACTGATTTTCCTCTCACACTTCTAGTCCATCAAAATGGAGGTGCCAGACTTATTTTCCTCTCAGCACCATTGAAGACAATGGGAATTCTGATACTGAATTTAATGAGTGCAGGATCAGGGCCCTAGTCATTCTGCTCAAGTCACTTGTATTCTTCAGATTCCTCATTGCAATCTCTGCCTTTTTACAGCAGGCTCAAAATTTTACTCCTCACTTCAAAAGCTCTTCATATCTCCATTCAAACAATATCACTTGTCTCATCTTATCTCCTCTTGCACCTTGCAGTATCCATACACTTGCCACCTCCTTTTTCCTCCTTTGCCCACTGTACAGTTTGTATTGACTTTCATGCTTTCCTGGAACAAGATCCTAGTCCAAGCTCTTCACAGCACCATTTTGGAAAAATGTTATAAAAAGTCAACCATTTAATGACATGTACCATGCACAACATCACTTCCAGCCAATGGCACAGATGAGACTTACCACAGTTCCATTCATCTGAGTTGTCCACGCAGTCTAGCTGCCCATCGCACCATAGCTCACGTGGCACGCAATCATGACTGGCACATTCAAGCTCATCTGCCTTGCAAAATGCTGCTGACACAAATACAAATATTAAAATAATATTTAAAAAATGACTCTCAAATGCATACTAAGTTCTGACTGGATAAAGTCACAGGGTCAAGTTCAAAGCAGGTTTATGAAGAAGGGAAATAGTCAGCAGGCAGAAAATATACTGTGGAGTGGACAGGAGGACTCAGACGTAGGAGATCTTGGAGGAGGTCAGAAAAATCTCACCAGTGGACAGTGGTGTATGGAAATATCATGGATGGGGTACATGATTCAGTGTGTCCTACCTACAGAGTTCTAGGTATGACCCTATCATTACAGCACTATAGTCCTTCACAAACTTTAGATGGAAACTTTGTTTTTGTTTCTGCTGAATTGCATTAATCCTAACCCAACCAGCTATTTCATGTTAATTAGACATTTATCCTTTATCCTGAGATACCTAAAGTTCAAAAATATTATCATTGTCATTTCAGAGGTGGGGAACTGAAGCATGGAGAGGCTTGCTCAAGGTCACATAGGTAGGCTTGTGGCAGACCCAGGACCAGAACTCAGGTCTCCTGCATCCTAGTCCAGTATCCACAAGATCATCGGAGGTCAATTTATGGTCACATACAGTCCCCAGAATTTTTTACCACTACCCCTAGCCATCACAAAATCCCCAGGAAAGGTAGCCATGCCACATTACCAGTCCCTCTAACAGACTTTACCCCAAGGGCACCAGAGCAGGCTGGAAAAGAATTAGCACTATCATGCATGATTTCTTAAATATATCTTGTTAGTTTATAGAGTGTATTACTGTACAAGCCAGGCATTTATTTACAACAGGGAAATCCCATCTTACCATATATCAACCAATCCACAATGAAAACTATAAAAAAATATGTAAACTGATACTATCCACCATGACATTATCAACCACATATCTTTAGGTCAGGAAAAAAGTATGTATACTCAGAAACAAAGCCCCCCCCACACACATGCATGCGCAAAATCAAGCAAAAGCGAAACTGAACAGCCACATCTTGCATGATGCGATGAAGCTCCCTACTCTGGCTCTGGCAGGCTTCAAAGAGGAACAAATTCCAGAGATAGAGAGCCCTCAGCTGAGAAAGGAGAAAAAACTCAGGAGGAAGAGGGCACCCAGGGAAGCAAATTCCAGCATCAGAGACAGCTCAGCTGAGAAGCTCTACTACTATTCTTGAATAATTCATCTCCAAGACTGACAGCAAGAGTAGACAAAGGATGATACAATTGTTGCCTGGGACTCAGGAAGCTCAGGTTCAATTTCCTGATGGGACCTAGGGCAAGTAATTTAGGCTTGGTGTTCCTCAGTTCCTGTCTGTAAAATGAAGATAATAGTACAGATTGAACCTCTTTAATCCAGCACTCTCTGGCCTGGCAAAATCTGTGGTCTGGCATGATTTTAGTTAGCTGGATGTCCACTTATCATAGGTGTGGCCAAGTTTCCCGGGGTCCCATAAAGTTTGTTTACAGACACCAGTCCTGGATAACAGTGTTCTGTGTTTTTAACAATATTGACCTCCCATGGTTCGGCAAATTCTCTGGTTCAGCACCAGTCAAGTCCCAAGGGTGCCAGACTAGAGACATTCAACCTGTACCTCACTCTCTCAAAGAGGCATTATGAGAACGAATACATTGAGACATCACACCACCGTCATGGGAACCATGTAAGTAGCATAGGTACAATACATCAGCTTATTTGAAAAGCTTCAGTTTATCGTGTAAAATGTAAGTTGCTCTTAGTAATTCACATTTCAAAACATCCAGAGCTTTAGCGACTATCTTGATTTATGTAATCTCTGTATTATTTTATGGATTACACCAAGTCCAAAATTAGCTTATGTGCATTAAGATTAAGATATAATGGAGAAATGCAAAAAGCCTACAGACCTAAACCTGTAAGATAGTAACGTAAGCAGCTAGCATAAGGATATGAACTTTGGCAGAAGTAAATTGTTTAGTTTGCCATAAGTTACCAGTGACATTAGGTCACAGAACGGCACAAAACATAACTTTGCAATAAATAATTTTGTTGACTTTTTGCAGACAGATGAGAGATAACTGCAAAAAAGACAGCTGATGTCAGTTTGGTGTATTTTGTGATAGACCCATCAGTAGATGCTTAACTACAGAATTGTTATAGTAACCATCTGACATATGCTAATAAATTTGATATAATAAGTATACAAACATGGATTAGAGCAGGGATGGGCAATGAAATGGTGGTGGTTGACCTCTGGTGAGCTGGCACCACTATATTTAGCTGCACCTCCTCAGCTCTCATTGGCTGTGGATTGCCTTTCCCAGTCAATGGGAGCTGCAATCACTGGCACCTGAGGAGGTGCGGGTAACTATAGCAGTGAAGTCCCTCCAGTGGCTAACTTTGGACAACCAGATACAGCCTGCAGGCTGCTATTTGCCTACCCCTGGATTAGAACAAGGACACCCCAGCATTACTAGTGTAGAACAGTTAGTTCTGTGCAAAGGATAATAAACACTCTTCTGAATATTCCTGACAGTCATCAAACCTTATATCAGGTTTGATGATGAGGTAGGCATACAAGACTTCAATCCTAGCAAACATTATGCATACCAGAGAGAAGAGAGGACCCCTATGGACCACCAGCTGTCTCTCTACTTCTAGTTCTACAGAAGAATAGTTGAGACTATATGTATGAACTGATGCTGAGTGCCCAATTATTACTGCATTATTCATATCATCCAGATTGGAACATTTGGACCGGTGTTAACTATCTTCAGTAGAGGGTTCACAATTAAACAACAAACCTAATAATACTGGATCTGATCTTTGGACAAGAGCCTATCAAACCTCACTACGTTGTTAATTGGGAACTCTTAAGTAATCAATATAATTAATTCACTATCAATAAATCGGGCTACACTTGCACCTGGAAGCATGCAGGAAACCAAAAAGGGATTTAGGTATTGATGCTATCTGCCCTTCTAGAAAACAGCTGCATTGATGCTATCTGCCCTTCTAGAAAACAGCTACATGGCAAAACATGTGCATTTACCCTACACAGGTGGTCCACGTGCCCCTTCCAACACGCATTAGAGCTGGTTAAGAATTATATATCAAAATGTTTTTTTTCAACTTAAAATATGGTTTCCACAATCAGCATGAAAACAAATAAAACAAATACTGAAATATCAGAATTTCCTGGGGGATAGAAATTCAGATTTTCAATCAGCTCTAACATGCACCATTCCTCTATTTGGTGGATCAAATGACAAAATATGGGATCACAGAACTTGATTTGTCTAAAAGCAGATGAAACAGAGAACCATCAACATATGCAGCCAAAAGCATTTCCCATTCTCCACTACTGGCTTCACATACACATTGAAAGGACAAGCAACAAGATGGAAGCTCGTACAGCAGCTGCCACTCAGTAGCTCCTCCTCCTCCCTCCTCCTCTTCCCAGCCCACTGATAAGCTGTGTAGTGTGAAAAGGAACTCACATCAGCTCCTGACTATCAGGAAGGAAGAATTTCTTAGGTGTTACAGTACACAATCATTACTCAGGCTCCAAAGGGGGTTTTGGGGATAGCCCTATGCTCTTGCTGGCACTGCATGGATGCTCACTGCAACCTTGCATATGGTGAGAAATATAGGAAGAAAGGAGTAAAGGGAGCAGGGTGAGAAATGAAAAGGCCAAAGAGTTTTGGGATCAGGTAAGATCAAAGCAGCCATATGAAAGGATGTCAAGGATTTTAGGGGAAAAAACAAGTGCCAAGGAGCTACCAGTAATAAATAGCCATCAAGTGCACTGTAGTGGAAAGAGAACAGGTAAGGAGAGACAGAGGGAGGAGGAGATATGGAGCCAGAGCAGTGGGAAGAGGAACCAAGGAGAGAGAGGTGCAAAGGATTCCAGAGTGACGGTGGATACAAAATGTAAAGAGAGAACTTGGAGCAACAAGGAGAATGATAAGGAGCTAAAGGTAGAGGTGGGCCCATTATGCTTGTAGGGGGCAGCTTTTATAGTTTGTCTAGTGCCCCCAAAATTCTAGATTCAGTCCTATCAACCTGATTAAGTACTTACAGCAGTTCTTTTCATCCATCTTGTCAGGACAATCTGGAAAGCCATCGCAGATCATGGCATGCTGGATACAGAGCTTGTTTGATGGACATTCCCAAAGACCTCTTTCTCTACAACCTGGACACAGAGAACAAGAGCTCTGAGATGTTGCATTTTATCATTTACTAGCAATTAGAGCTGTATGTATGGCTGATTTTTCAGTTAGTTTATAGTTCTGAGAAATGGAAAAAAACTGGTTCAGGTCAAATTGACACAATTTTTTCAAAATATTAGGTGACTTAAACATTGGAAAAATTGCTTGGGGTGAAACTAAACATTTTATTCAACCTGAAACTTGAATTGTCATTGGGCAAAAAAAGAGAAAGCAAGTTACTCTGTAGCTCACTATCTAGGACACTAAGGTGGGAGGGTGGGGAGGAGGGAGAAGAACACTTGAGTTACAGTCTCTGCTCCAATCACTCTTCAAGGATGTTATTCAAAGTAGAACTGCCTCAACAGGAGAAACAGAGAGAGTACCCCAGAATGTCATTTCCTGAGCAATATGGGCATTCACCAGAGAGGGGGGAAACCAGGATTCAAATCCATGCTTCAGAGTAGCAATTCAAACTTGGGTCTCCCACATCCCAGATGAGTAATGTAACCACTGAGCTAAAAATTAGAGAGACCACCTCCTCCTCCTGTTTTGTAAATGGTGCCTGAATCTCCTTCTATATCTAGCTTCCAAAAATCTTAATGTTCCATTTTGATAACGTCAGAACAAATCACTTTGATGATTATAAATCATTTTTATGTTTTCATTTTAATTGAAATCTACATGAATTCATTAAATTTTGTCAATTTTCAATAGCTAATTTAAAAAGTATCAAGAATAATCATTACTGAGCAGGAAATAGAAGTATGATTGTCAAAGCAAACATTTCTTCAAATGGGCATGAAATATATAATATTCCATTGCTCTTTGAGTAGGAATTTGACCAATTATTCTTACTTATCCCTTGCCTATACTATCTTCATCAATTTAGGCCCTAACTCAGGAAAACATCCATACCAAACTACTGCCAGTGATATACTGTAAAACCATCAGGCACCATGCTGTGTGGTAGCTATGTGTATTAATACTGCTGCTGCGCAATAAAGGTTTCATACAGCAATTTGATCTATTCAATGTACAACATTAACTTTTAGTACACTATAGCAGGGTTCACATGGACAGCTAGTATACCATCGGCTAGTACTCAGTAAGTTTAAATGCCAGCTTGCCAGGCACTTACTGTTAACAGGCCCAAAGTTATGCATAAGTATGCTTGAGCATAAGAATTTACGACTAATTAAATATATCCGTTCACTATTGCCCTTGATTACTTTTAAAAATTTTGCAGTTTTACTGACAAGTGCACTGTCACGCCCAAAGACACTACATAAATGCATTAACATTGTTTATCTTTGAATGGAACAGAGACACCCTGTTGGAACAGAAGTTCAGTGTCTATATTTCAATGACTCTGGCCATGGATATACCAGCTGGTTTTGCAGCAAAAGACATAGTTCTATTCTGCATACCAAATGTGTCCTTTTTGATGAGCATCAGTAGAAAAAGGATTTGTTATAAGACGACTTTCTCAATTTAATGTTTATGGAAAACGTATCCCCATCTCAAATTACATGTATACAACCCCCATCTCAAATCCTGATTTTGATGGGAGAATGGGGTTCATGTATTAACTCACCTTTGGTGTAATTTAAAATTGTGTGTTAACTCATTGTCACTGATATATTCATTGTGCAATTGTTATTACTTGAGCCCTTAATGTTAAATGACAGGACTTTTTTATTTCAGCTACAATACTACAGTGAGAACTAAAGCTGCAGAAAACCGTAGATGACAAAATGCTGATTTTGAAGGTTATGCTCTTTCACATCCACAGTACTTCTGTTTGCCACCTTTTTGCTATCTATTTGCTATCCCTAGTAGAATAGAGAAATTAGACCTAGAGCGAATCTGGCAGAGCTAGCTCCTAAGACAACCAGGCAACTCATACAACCACAGAGGACACATCGGAGAAGGGAAAGGCACAGTGCTGTATTGCCAATTTTCAATTTGCATGTGGTCACTTAAGGGTAGCCTTAGGCTGCTCTAACTTACACTCGAGCCAGGGTAGCTTGAGAATGAGGAAGCTGTATATGGCTTGGGCAGATCTTGTCACAGGATATAAACTAACATAGGGTATGTCTACACTACCCCGCTAGTTTGAACTAGCGGGGGTAATGTAGTCATCCGCAGTTGCAAATGAAGCCCGGGATTTGAATTTCCCGGGCTTCATTTGCATGAAGCCGGCCGGCGCCATTTTTAAATGCCGGCTAGTTCGAACCCCGTGCCGCGCGGCTACACGCGGCACGGAGTAGCTAGTTCGGATTAGGCTTCTAATCCGAACTAGCTGTACGCCTCGTGCAACTGTTTTCTAGAAGGGCAGATAGCATCAGTACCTAAATCCCTTTTTGGTTTCCTGCATGCTTCCAGGTGCAAGTGTAGCCCGATTTATTGATAGTGAATTAATTATATTGATTACTTAAGAGTTCCCAATTAACAACATAGTGAGGTTTGATAGGCTCTTGTCCAAAGATCAGATCCAGTATTATTAGGTTTGTTGTTTAATTGTGAACCCTCTACTGAAGATAGTTAACACCGGTCCAAATGTTCCAATCTGGATGATATGAATAATGCAGTAATAATTGGGCACTCAGCATCAGTTCATACATATAGTCTCAACTATTCTTCTGTAGAACTAGAAGTAGAGAGACAGCTGGTGGTCCATAGGGGTCCTCTCTTCTCTCTGGTATGCATAATGTTTGCTAGGATTGAAGTCTTGTATGCCTACCTCATCATCAAACCTGATGTAAGGTTTGATGATTGTCAGGAATATTCAGAAGAGTGTTTATTATCCTTTGCACAGAACTAACTGTTCTACACTAGTAATGCTGGGGTGTCCTTGTTCTAATCCAGGGGTAGGCAAATAGCAGCCTGCAGGCTGTATCTGGTTGTCCAAAGTTAGCCACTGGAGGGACTTCACTGCTATAGTTACCCACACCTCCTCAGGTGCCAGTGATTGCAGCTCCCATTGACTGGGAAAGGCAATCCACAGCCAATGAGAGCTGAGGAGGTGCAGCTAAATATAGTGGTGCCAGCTCACCAGAGGCACCAGAGGTCAACCACCACCATTTCATGGAACGAGGCGTACAGCTAGTTCGGATTAGAAGCCTAATCCGAACTAGCTACTCCGTGCCGCGTGTAGCCGCGCGGCACGGGGTTCGAACTAGCTGGCATTTAAATATGGCGCCGGCCGGCTTCATGCAAATGAAGCCCGGGAAATTCAAATCCCGGGCTTCATTTGCAACTGTGGATGACTACATTACCCCCGCTAGTTCGAACTAGCGGGGTAGTGTAGACATACCCATAGTGAGTCAGACTGTCCTACCATGATACCCACTACTCTTCCTGTTATTTATGGCATCTAAAATATACATTATTCAAACACAGCCTGTTGAGCTAATTGTATAAAAAACAGTATGTTCTTTTCTTCAAAAATAATATATCCAATATATTCTGAGCTAGTCATTTACACAGGGAAAGTTTAATGCTCTTTGAGTTTGTTCTGCACACAAAGAATATGAATGAGCTACAGACAGCAACTTCCAGAGCTCTAAAAGCATTGGCTGTTCTTCAGTAACAGAATTACCCATGGTCAATGTAATGTCACTGTGACAGCTGTAATTTTCTAGCAGATGCAGCCTTCCATATTTATAGAAGCTGATAAAAATTCTGTTGATTGCAAGTGACATTTTGTCTAGACCCAAAAAATCTACTTAAGAAATTTGTTTTATGTACCAAAGTACTATTTCAGACCTTAAAATCAAGATAGATACATAGCTATTAGCATTTTCAGGAGTTAAAAGCAAGTGTCAATGATAATAATTTTGAAGGGAGAGCAACCAGAACAATTGTTAATTAACTAGATTATTTTCTAGGGGAGGATTTGCTCCTTGTTGTTGCTCAGCCACAGTATTTTCTCCACTTTTAAGCAGTAAAAGTTGCTTTTCACCTGGAAAGAACTCTGGAATTAAACTGAAAATAAAATTTGCTATTACAAGTGGCATGCTTGAACCTACTGCTGGCAACTGACAGCTGCAAATTCACAACATTCTTGAAACTTGATAGTGTTAGAGCCCATTGCAGTAAAAGAGACTAGACTATGAGAAGGTCTCCAGCCAGTGTTCAACCCATCATAAAAAGAATGTTGACATATAAACTTTTAAAACTGTATTTGACTATTCCAGGTCCGATTCAACATTCATTCATTTTTTTATCCTAATATAACTCCATCAGTATCGATGGAGCAATATAATGAGGAATTGAGCCTGAACCCTCATTAAAGATTTCCTCCTAAATCAACTGATATTTGCACAGTCTAGAAACAGGCTTACTAGGACTTCCATATTTTCGGTCTCACAAGTGATGCTGATGTACAGCAAGGAGAACGTGGCCAGCACAAACTTTTTACATTAAAAACTCAATTTTCAAATACATTGCACACACCAGCAGCTCGCCATTCGATCAGCTGGCTCATTTTATTTATTTACCACAATTGTCCTCATCGCTATCATCTTCACAGTCAGCCTGACCATCACATCTTCTGGAGGCCAAGACACACCTCCCAGAACGGCACTTGAAGTGGCTAGGTGAGCACTCTGTCAATGTCAGAAAATGTAGCACTTTCAGCAGACTGAAAAACTTTAAATTATCACATAGTACTTTTTGATTACCATTATTATTTATTGTTATGACTGAGTAAAAAGGGTAAAAGATAGGACCACAAAACCTGTTAGATACTAAGTTGAAACTATAGAGAAATGGAAACTATCCTTGATGAATATATTGAGGATGGGGTAAGATTTGGTTTACACTTCATGATTTTCCCATAGGCCACTACCATCTTTTCATGTACTCTCATGTTTCAAACCTCACAACATTATTGGCAGATATTGTTGGATTGAAGTCACCAATTTTCTAGTTATGTTGTTCACTAATATTGTGTTCAACAGATAGAGGTAAACCAGTCAGTGTGTTGATTTTATAAGGGATAATAATATTTAGCAATTACCAGGTCATTTAAAAAAAAAAATCAGCGTCCTTAATAAGTATTCCCCACACATCACAGTAGCCAGGAAGAATTTTCAGAAGTGCCTTACTGATTTAGAAAAAAAAAGTCCCATTAAAAGTCAATTTGTCCTTTCACTTCCACGTCACTAGATTCACAAAAGGGCTAGATTCACAAAAGGTTTAGATACCCATGTCCAACATTTAGTAGGGATGTGAATATTTAAACTTAATGGGTGAGGCTTACTGATTACAGTTAACTGGTGGGGGCTGGACCAGCCCCCACCTGCTGTGAGCAGCTATGAGCAGCCCCACAATACCCAACGCCTGCAAAGTGGTGCTCCAGCCTAGCCAGAGCAGTTCTTGTCCATGGAAGGCATGGTGTGGGTGCACTGTGGGCAAGGGAGCTCCAGCTCAACCAGAGCAGACCCCATCTGCACTTCAGTCCGGCAACAGAGGGTGTTAATTGGTTAACTGGTTAAACATTATGTTTAATCACTTTATATTTAACCACTTAACCAATTCAACAGGATATTATATTCCTAAAATTTAGGTGCAACTGAGATCCTTAAAACTTCTGCTCAGCTGCTGCATAATCCTGAAGCCACCTAATGTCTCTTGATAGCTGAGTTTTCACCGTTTAACTACCTAGGAACCTAGGTTTCCACTAGTGAGTATTCACATTGTTACCTCAGTCTAGGCAACTAGGCTCCCGTCTCTTGCCTAAGCCCCAGTGGAGGCCTCAAACAAGGGGTCCCCCTGCCTATCTTTCTGTGGCCCCAATCCAGTAAAACTTCTTTGAGTATGCTTATACACATACAACACTGGGGAAGTTGGTGGCCTGCATTATAACTTTTAGACCCACTGGTTAAGGCAGCTCACAAGATGTTGCTAGTTACTTCCTCAGCCTGATATGCAATCTGGATTTGAATTTGGGCTTCCTATTTCTCTGGAGAGTGTTGTAACCACTGAACCATGGGATATTTTGGTGTAGGGCCCTTTCAGAGTCTTTTGTTGAAGTTCCATTTTGTATTAATAAAAATATGTGGGATCAGAGACAGACTAAAAATGACTCTGCAGAGAATGAGAGAGACTCCCAAGCTCCTTTCCAGCCCAGATATAGCCTAATACCTTGGGAGGGCAGAGGTTCAGGCCACACCACTGTCCTCATCGTTTTCTGTTGGCTAGGCCAGTGTTTCTCAACCAGTGGTACGAGGACCCTTTGGGGTACTCAAGAGAAGTCTGGGGGATACGTCAACACAACTGAAATTTGGAGAAAACTGATTTTTTTTAAAGTTTTACAGCATTTTATTATTTTTGTACTTTTTACACCCAAAAATTTCATTGCCTGCCTGGCTACAATTAAGTTGTTTAAACAAATGCGTTGAAATGGTGGAAAATTTTTTTGTGTATCTGTAAACTGTAGGTACTGGAGGTACTTACAATTTTTTTTAAAGGGGGTACTTTATAAAAATAGGTTGAGAAAGACGAGGCTAGATTATGAAGACTGCTCAGCATGCTAGGTTTTGTGGATTGCATTCTTAGCTACCTAACTCTCCCTGGCATTGTAAAGAGGACCTAACTACTTAGCCTGGGGCTGTGGAGCCACTGGGTGGAGAGGTCTGTAAAAGTTAGACAATGCAATGCCTAAGTCCCAGACACTCAAAGGGATTTTGAAATCTTGTTGAGACTCTGGGCCCTAAACCTTAAGTTTTTTTTATTTATTTTTTGAAAATCCACTTATTTGTCCCCATTTTATAGCCAGGGAACTTTGACTTCTATGAACTCTCTAGCAATAACATCCCAGCCCTCCTTTTTCTGCTGGTTCTCTGCAGGCATTTAATACAATTCAACCTTTTAAGGTGCAATATGAAAAAAAGTTACAAATAAAACTCACGAGCTTAACAAAATAGCAATGGTTTCCACTTTCTTTTAAACAAAAAATAATTGTGTTTACCATCTCTGCTGGGGCTAAAGTCTGCTGTGAGTAAATGCATTTGAGTTCACATGCTGTCTTAGAGCAGTTTATTCTGAGATTCACTGCATATTGTTAGGTAACTGATTTCAGGGGTTAAATGATTCAGTACTGTTGTGTTTTTGCCAGATTTTGTTTAAGTGGGCAAATCACCTATGTTCTGTAATAATTACCAGTAATAGGACTCTGTGTCTGCCATGAAAGTTGTGGAAGTTGCAGTTTCCATGACTTTCCATGGCCTTCATCATTTCCGCAGCAGCCAGTGTGGCTGATCCCAGGGCTGCCCAAGCAGCTGGCTCAGGGGCCTGCTGCTCAGGTGACACAAGGGACAACCACACAGGCCACTGCTGGAGCGTCTCTGCTGCCAGCCACCTGGGTGGCCCCACAGCCAACTGCATTGGCCACTGCTGGTCCCTGATAGTGGTCCTTGGGGTGACCAGAACAGCTGATGCTTTGGCAGCCCCTGAGAGCAATGGCTGCCTGGGGCACTCTCCCCAACAGTGGTGCTCCCCCTGCAGCAGTGCCCTTCCTTGCAGAATTACTCCCCTACTGCAGTGCCTCCCCCTCCCCCCAAGATTTAGCCAGGTGCATTTATGGCATAACTCATGGACAGAGTAAGGGCTGTGATATTTTGTTTACTGCCTGTGACTTGTCCGTGCATTTCCTAAAAATTCATGTGCCTAAATTTTAGCCTGAATCACTGATATTTAAAAGGTTTTCAAAAGTGTCATTTCTTCTGCTGTTGTGTCCTTCTGAAACACGTATTTCAGTATTTTAAACTTTCAAAGAAGGCTTGTCTTTCTAACACTGGAAGATGGGGCAAATCTTTCATTAAACAAATAGGAAATATTAGCTATGAGTCAGTGTAAGGAGAACTTTGATAGCATTGTTTTACTAAGCTATTAGGCTATTTATAAAAGAGTAACAGTACACATTTCTCTTGTGATTTGTTCTATAAGGACGTCTAACAGATAGTGGCAATGACAAGCTAAGAAATAGACAGCCAAGTACTTAACCCAGTAGCCACATTCTGTCTTAATAATTTAACTAAGACATCCTGGAAAGGGACTTTAAAGAAGATTATGAAAAAATGTTGTTACCGAATTTAACTCTGTAAACAATTCACTACTATCTTAAAACATACATTTTAAAATGTATCCAATTCAGTTCTACCACGCAAAATCAAAAGTTTCTGCTCCATACTGAGGAGCGATAGAAGTTAATTTATGCACTGCAGATTACCATCACCTTATTTTTCTACAACTGAGGATTTTCACCAGGATATCTTGTACCAGAAATTTGATTGTACTTCCCCATATAGTACCTTCTACAGGTTGTACCTCCCTTAACCAAGAATCCCTGGTCTAGCAATATCTGTGGTCCGGCATAGATCAAGATGTTCATGGAACACAGAACCCAGGAAGAGGGAGGTCTGATGGCAGGACAGGAGTGCCATAATGGGGCAACGGTGACTCAGCTGGGAACCCAGAGAGTGGGGCAAAGGGGCGAGGAGTTCTGGCCCCAGCCAGGGAGCTCTGACCTCAGCGGCAGCCAGGAAGCTCTGGCCACATTCTGGCTCCTGCAGCTGGGGAACTCCAGCCCCAGCGGCAGCCAGAGAGCTCTGCGCCGGCTGCAGAGCCAGGTAGCTGTGGAGTTCTGCCCAGGCTGCGGAGCTCTAGCCATGGCGCTCCAACCCCTGCAGCAGCGGGGCCGGAGAGAGTCCCAGGCAGCCTGGTGGCAGCACAGCCTCGAGGGGAGAGACGTCCCCTGGTCCGGCAAATCCCTTTGTTTGGGACCAGTCAGGTCCTGAAGATGCTGGACCAGTGAGGTTCAACCTGTAAAAATGGATGATTATTTTCTCCCATCAAATTGCTGCATGACATAGTTTAAGGCTGAATGTATTCCTATATCTTCCAGTTTCTCGGTATAAATTATTTTATGATACATACATATCTTTCACCGTGATTTAGGCACACAGACATTTGGTGCAGTATGTGGCATATAGGTAGTAATATGTTCTCACTGTCCTGGTCCACTCAAAAGGCTTTAAATCATATTATGCATTAACCAGGGTAGTTCAGGCAATGCACCCTGCAGCAGCCTAGCCTAGAGATAACAAAGGTGTGTACAAATAACATTTGTGAACATATAAAAAAAGGTAGATTTGCTTATTGATGCAATCTCAAAATCCAGGAATTAAGAATCAATCAATCAAGTGATCTGCAGGTAAACTCCTTGGATGCAGCTATACTCTTTGCTGAAGCCTCAGAAACCTTCCCTATACAACCCTCCCCCCCCAAAAAACCCCAACTCTTAAAAAACAAATAGTCCTGCAGCACCTTAGAGACTAACAAAAAGCATCATAGCTCATCATATTTTTCTTAGCTAGATGACCGAGACACAAATGGCTTTCATCTGTGATCCAATCCCAAGCAAACACCAGGAGACTGTGGAGACACCTACATCTTAATCAAACGAAAGGGAGATTAAAGAGGGGAGGGGATCATAAGCATAATGCTGATATTCTAACTCATATCACCCCACTATCTCCCAAATCTGATTTTGAATCATTTCCACAGCATATCAGCCATATGGATAATTTAATTTACCTACCTGACATAATGTAATGTAAAGAGGGTGTATTAAAGTATGAAATGAGATTGCTAACTTACAGCAAACTACAAATTTAGAATACTTATACTTGGATATTGAATATAACATGCAACCTTCTACATCCTCATCGGGTGTTAGGCAAGTTCGGTTGTCTGAGTTTTCATCTGGGAACTGAATGCAGTCTGTGTCTTCTGGCCACTGCAGGCCAACAATCCCAAGCACAGATTCACAGCGTTCCTTGGAATGTTCACACAGCACTCTGGAGGGATGAATTGGAGAGCGTAAGTAAAGACACGGATGGAAAAACATGACAAGACAGGTATGCTGGAAACACTCTCCTAGCTGAGGATTTGATGATGGGGGGGAAAAAAGCTGTTAATCTTCCTTATATGAAAGAAAGCTTTCCTTACACGCATTAAACTTTTACTAGACGAAAGAAAAATATATTCAATATGTTATCACTGTTATTTTTTGTTAAGAAAATTATGATAAACTATTGCCTGCGTCATACCATAAAAGTCATAACAGTAATTATAAAGTTTCTTACAAACACCCTTTGTTCAGATGAAAATGCAGAGGAGACATTCTTAAAGCAAAAGATACTAAACTCAATTCTATGCAGAAAGATGAGGAAAAGATATTCTTCTAGAAGAAATTCTTGAATGAATCCATGTAGCAATATAAATGTTTCACAACTACCCTGAGACTATCCTCCCGAAGGATTCCAAAGCACTTCACAGAAAGCATACATACTGCACCAATGAAATACTGTCTTTTATGATGCGGAGGGCAGCAGCTATAGTACACTGCACAACAACTAGCAGAGAAGGACAATTTTGGCCATGGACAATGAATGTATCATGTCTTATCTTACAAAGAAGTGTCATAAGAAATGTTAATGTTAATGGAGAACAATCAGATTCTGGATATTTAAGATCTCTTTTCAGAGACTCACTCACAGGGTTCTAGTGCACTATTTGCTGCACAGAAGGTTGTAGGGCTGAGTTGATCCTGCGGTACCAAGCAGTACAGATTTCAAACTTGGAAAATAAAAGAGCAAAAGACTTTTCAGTGAATTTCATAAAAAGAAGATGGTTTGAGACCACATGACCTAATTTGAGGGTGTGGTCACCTTGACCATCAACACCTGTATCAGGCCTGCCTATAAAGAGGCAAGAAAATTATGTTGATTTTGAATATTTTTTCCAACATGGAAACATAGGAATTGCCTCAGGAGATTGAATCAATAGCTCATCTAGATTAGTGTCCTGTTTCTCAGAGTGGCCAGTGTCAAATACTTCAATTGTATGGAGAGAAAACACATAACTGGAAATGTTGCAATCACTTTTCTATGAGCAAAGTTTCCTTCTAATCACAGGCAACTATTGATTAGCTTATGTTGTCTATCAGGGGCTGATATGCCTATAATTTTTTTATTCTGGCTGAGTAACTGCAGATGATATTTTTACATTAATAGTTGATTTTTAGACCATTCTAGAAAATGAAATTGTCCTTTTTTGATTCTTACAAATGTCTTTGTTTCAATTATATCTTTTTTCAGTGAGTTCCACTGGTTATTTGTATATCCTGTAAAAGTGTTATATTTTATCCATTATAAATCTCTTTCAACTTTAGTAAATGTACCCTTAGTTCTTGTATTATGAGAAAGATTTTTAATGGGAAGGTCCAATTTACCTTCTGAATATTTTGTGCGCTTCTGTCAGGTCACCTTAATTTGGCTCTTCTCTATATTAAACAGCGCTGATCTTTTAAATCTTGGTTCATGTAACAAATCATTCCATGCAACTAATCATTTTTCATAGTTCTTCTCTGGATCTCTTCTCTTTCTGTTCTGCCATTTTTGAAAATGAGTGACCAATAGTTTACATGCTGTTTAAAGCAAGGTCATATACTGTACCAATAATGCATCATAATCTTTTCAGTATTAGTTTCAAACTTAATTTCGATTGGGGGAGGAGGGGAGGTTAAAAAAATAAGATTCAATTTTGTTTCTGTGCCTAAACAATCAACCCTTCATTTAAAGAGTAAGAATGTAGTGTATGAGCGTATGTGTAAAAACGAGTGCACTCTGCTAAGAGAAGTTGCAAAATAAGTTGCCTACGTGGCAAGTGCTGCAAACTAGTGTGGATAATAGCAGCTATCTTTTGTAAAAGCAAATGCCATCTGCATATTCTTTTCAGTTAGCCACAACAATCCATTCAGTTATTTTACATGTGATTTTATCAGCATTCACTTAGAATGAGAACAAACTGAACTCTATTTTTATGCCCACTTGAAATGAGGCACAGTGTACTATAAAGAGATTCATTTTATAGAATGGTCTAAAATCATCTGGCTGTTACAACTCAGAAGTAATCTGTTTCCTTTTACATTTGCCTCTCCACCAAACAACTGTGTTGATTCAAATCACATTTGAACAGTTGCCCTACATTGTTCTGTAGTTTGGCCTGAATCTTCTGAATTCCAGTGTTTTCTGCTCTGTTTATTTTCTGATGACAGCAAAGGCAGTGGAAATAATAAAGTAGATTTAAAAAGTTTTGGTCTAGTTTTCCTGAAACATCTGAGTAACTTGTGCCTTCAACATATTCCTGCTCCTTCAATCTCACCCCTCCAAAAAACCAACCTTCCCTCAAAGGAGAGAGTTTCTAGTAACTGCTGCAAGACATTCAGTTTTAATTTTGGGGGAAGAATTAAAATTCAGTGAACATGTCAAATATATGTCTGAAGCCAATAACAGCGCACATATTAATTCCTTACAATATAGCAAGAAAAAACAGCACATGATTTAGAGGAACAATAATGATGCATTTTACTGTTCCAGTTAGGGTTGCCAGGTGTCCAGTATTCTACCGGACAGTCCAGTATTTGCGCTCTTTGTCCAGTAAAAAAAAAAATCAGAGAATACTGGACACGTGCACCAGATGGAAGCCTGGCATGGGAAGGGGAAAGGCTGGAAGGTGGGGCCACGATCAGTGCTAGGAGCCTGTGATTGCGCAGAAGCCTGGCGGGTAGGTAACTACAACAAAATGGAAACAAAATTACCACATTAGCTGGCAGAGCCAACAAAAAGTCCAAGGAAGAAATGGGTAGCAGAGAACATGTATGATGTTCAGCAAAGAAACTAGTAAGGAAGCTTTCTCTATTGTGTATTAAGTCAGTGATTTCAGTCTCCAGGATTTTAAATCTAGCATCATCCATGAATATTAAACTTGCTTAAAAGTAAACTGAAATAAAAATGGTGCAACAAGGCCCTAGAGGGATGTTTTGCAAGAATAAAGGACCCTTCCCAATTTCACTCCAACACCTCACCCCACAGACCCCAAACACCCCCCACAAACCAGTCTTTAGGAACTACTTGCAAATAAAAATGTCATCTGAAAATCTTGAAAGGGCAGCTATGTACAGTTTAGCCTCAGGACTGGTACCACGAATGTCCCATTGAAGGTAAACTACATTGCATAGAATTTGAATTCACACACGATAGATGCCTTAATGGCCATTTTAATTTACAAAAACATATTCATCATGTTCCCCTTGTTGTACATGACCTTCTCCTACACTAAAATAAAAGCATAATGATTAAAATAATAAAGTGATAAATTAGGTGTTCCTCACAAAGCAAGGACATCTGTTACATACATAGAAAACAGAATTACTAGAATAGAAAATAGAGATGAGTAACCCCAGTATCAATAAATCTTATATTCATCAGATGGATATATGTTATAACAGATGAATGATTACAAAGTGAGTTTGAAATCCAGGTTTGTAAATTGCACTTGGACTTAGAAAGGTTATCACAGAGAAAATTGCATTAGCTGAATTTTGTTTAATATTTACAGAAAAAGGTCAAACAAAATGCATGCACTGTTCAAATCAATTAATCACTATTGTGGTATCAATGAATGTGGGTGTGCTTAATTTGCAAAGGGTGAAGCAGATTATAGGAAAATAGTCTATTCGTAGAATTTTTCAAGGGAAAGTAAATAAATAATCTGACTTTAACAGCTTCAGACAGCAATAAAATATTTAAATGATTTATATTTCTGTTCCTTGAATGTACCCAAGCTATACCTCAGTCCACTAGAATGAATAATTTCTTCATAGATTCCAAATATTTGTCTCTATTTCCATCTATTACTTTGTCCACAGTTCTTCCTAAATCAATATAATTTGTGAATTCAACCAAATACAACAATTTACTACTTAGTTCATATTTATAATGGCAACACTGATTAGAAATTCGAATGCTTATCTCTGTGCAAAACTTCCCTTGTTAAAATTAATTCTCTGTTAATGGTCTATGCTAGGGCAGAAAAACGATACATTTTTAAAAATTGTTCTACTAACATTAGTTTTCATAAAGCTGTTTTTTTTTTAAACAACTGACATTTTGTGACTACAGCTATTATTGAGCCCCTAATTTGCTAGGCAGACAGAAATACATTCCGTGCCCTGAAGCCCATATAATCTCATTGTTTTCCTTCATTTAAACACACACACACACACACACACACACACACACCCCCTACCTACTAACTCTGGTTTTAAAAAACTGGAATCACTTTTTAAAAATTATGTTTTTGGTTGTCAAGCACACATTTGTGTGATATACTTGAGCAATTCACTTTAATAACCCTTCTTGATCCACTAGGGTTCATTATCAGTCTCTATGCTATGTGCATTATTCTAACCTTCCAACTACAGTAGATTCCCATGCAGGAATTAAGCATATCAATTAGTGGTGCGTAATTAGTTTTCAATATGAATATTATTAGGTCCCACTAGAAAATTGATCACTAGGCAAAGAAACACAGTCCATTAAATAACTTAACAGGAATAGCTCTAGATAGCTTCCCAGCGTTATACTGTAGGAAACCACGGGACACAGAAGTGCTGCTCTCACAATTTTTATAGTGGGGTTGCTGAGAACCACTTAACCAAACTGTAAACTCTGTATATAAGGCAAACCACGTCCAGCCAGATGGTAAGGCAGAATCCCCTCGGCTCTCATCCCAGCACTATGATAGGACACATACAGTAATTTTCAATAATCCTCTTTCAATCCGCCTGAAATAACCAGAGAAGTCCTTGGACTGATAAACTAAGAAGCATTTTAGTTTTTACACAAAAAAACCCATGGGGCAAAACTGGACTGTTTCTCCAGTACTTGCTCTCCAATTTTGGAAAAAAGTCCATTACATTCAAATCTGGTCTTTCATTAGATAATACTTGGTACAGTGCTCTGAATATATAAAGCTTTCTATATGAGCTAAGCACTATTATGAATAGTTGTATTTCTAGCTGAACTCTTCACTTATTGCATGTTTTTATATCCCTTATATTTGTGCAATTCTTTTCTACTATCTAAAACAAGATTAGTGAAATATACAACCTTGTAAGTATTCTAACTGATTTTCTTTATCTATGTCTTTAAATATTTCAAAAACAATTACATGAATATAATGAAAGATACTCTTCAGTTTGTAAAATATGGATCCAACCCTGATTTCAATAGAAACAGAGTTAATTTTGAAGATGAATGAAACTAGTCAAGAATCCAGTTAGGAAGTAGTCACGTTACCTGCAGGGTGGGATACGCTGATTTGTTTGAGGGTCACATTTTGGTACCAAGATTGTACACGCAAAAAACATGAGATACTTGTAGCAGTTAGTCTGAACCAACGCTGGAAAAAGGGAAGACTCCCAGCTGATGGAGGCTTCCTTCTGAGTCCTATGGCCCAAGTAGTTTGGGTAGTTAGTATAGTTGTAAGGCAGGTTCATGCAGAGCTCCAGAGTAATTGGTTCACACTGACCTTTTGAAAGAAAAGAACATGCATTCTGTAAAGATAGATTAAATTGGAAATAAATAATTACAAGATTCTGATTATTTGAACACATAATACTCTCTAGCTTCTTAAAGTAGGTCTCATTTCCTTCACTGTGGCAGGACCAGGGTAACTTTAAAATTGGTATTAAAATATACAATAATTTGTCTGGGCCTTAACCATGAACAAAATATTAGTCCCGGATATGAATAAAAGCATTCAATATATTAGATACAAGGATGTCTGATATGACAATAGTATCTCCATCAGCTCCCTTTGATGCACTCTTAAAAGATGTGACTAGGACAGCAATGGGCAACCAAAAACAGTGAGTAGGCCACATGAGTGGGCCTAATTTATCTCAGTAGGCCGCAGCATCCCACAGCCCACTGGTGCATGGATCTTTATCCGCACCCCTATCCAATGAGCTTCTTACACTGGGGCACTGGAGCCCCACACATCCTACTCCTTTTTTCCCTGCACTTTTGAAGCACCATAAATCACCTGATTTGCACTCTGTCCTCACTCCCCCTCACCTCCAAGCGTGGACAGCTGCAAACAGCTGATTCATGGCATTCCAGTTCCATGAGGGAGGGAGAAAGCAGGGACAGAGCGCAAACCAGGTGATTCATGGCCAACATTCCCTGTAAGCTGTGCAGCTTTGCAGCTGTTTTCTGAACCCTGCTCAGAGGTTCAGAGCTCCTATGTAGACAGGGAGCCCAGCTGACCGGGGGGAGGGGAGGGGGGGAGGGGCATCTGGCTAAGCAGCAGCTTCAAACAGAGCTGCTGCATTCTTGAAATGGAGGTAGGAGGTAAGGAGGGAGATAAGGAGGAAATAAGTGGGGTAGGGAGGGGAGGGGGGGAAGGAGTGAAGAAAAAGAGGGAGTGAGGAAAGGAGTAACTGGCTAGGGAAGAGTAAGGGGTAGTGGAGTTTGGAGAGTCCCATCTGCATGAGGAGAGAGAGAGAGGCACAGAGGCAGAAACTCGGCACTCTCCTCAAGCCTTCTGAGCTGGGAAGAGGGAGGTACAGGACTGACTACATGGAATAGGTGGAAAAAAAAGGGGTTGGGTGGGTACTGGCAATGGGGTGAGGTGGAAGAAGGGAGAAGTTTGTTTGTGCTGTGTGTCCTAGTGTTAGGAGGAGGAGGGGTGACAAGTTTGTTTGTGCTGTGTCCCCTATAGGCTCTTTGTATCTGCAAGTTTGAGAAGCAGGATTTTATCCCAGCCATGCTGGGGGAAGCAGATTGCACAGGGGTAGGTGGAAAAAAAAGGGGGGGGGGAAGAGTGCTGGCATCTGTACAGTGAGGTGGAGGCAGAGGGCAGTTTGTTTGGGATGTCCAGACTCACGCAGTCTTCTCTGTATGGCTGGGTTGAGGGAACCAGGCTGCATGGGGGTGGGGTGGCAGGACATCTGCATGATTTCTACATTTCAAACAAAGTTTACATAAGTGTTCATGGCTTAAGGTAAGAAGGAAAAAGATTCTTTTAACAGAATTTTTTGGAGTGTTGCAGATATTTAAAACTCTGACCTTAATGATTTTTTTAAAATCCTGTGTTTCTAATTAATACACGGTATATTGTATTGCATTAAGTCCAGATCATGTGGTAGAGTTCTGGCTCTTAGGAGTCAGAAGTAGCAAATGTTGTGTGGTGCTAGTTGGTTTGTAGGATGAAACCTTATTTGCAAGCTCTTTGAAACATGCATCTGTCTACAAACCCTGAAGCCATGTGTTAATTTGTTCAGGAGCTTCTACTCTTTGAGTTGGTGGTGCACGCAAGGTGAAAGTTCCAAACCAGGACAACTTTTATCTGTTTTTACAGGTCTGTGTTTCACCCTAACCCTAAACATTCCCCAGAGAAACTGCATAAATCTTAGTGAATGACTTTTACACTCTCCTTTTCAGTGGCAGTAAATATTGTATTAGTCATGCTCTCCTTGCAGATACTATTTCTAGTTCACTCACAGATTTGTTTAGCAGCTTAAATCTGTGCTGCGTGTGGATAATATGCATTTTTGTGTGTTTATTAGACTGAGTTATTAGAAAGGATGATGATACATTTACTCCCAGGTTAATATTAATTTTCTTTTTTTATTTGATTTCATATTAAATATCATAAGCGCTTTGTTAACTATCCATTGTTTTAATATATTTTCTTTCACGCATATAGACTATTTATATGTGTGTGTGTTGTTTGTATTGTTGATGCACATCCACACACTACCTCAATATTGGTGTTGCACATAAGAAATTTCAACCTGCCCAAAAGAAAACACAACCTGCCCAAGTATAGAAAAAGTTAGAGGGAACACTGTTTGTGGCCCCTCCAAAAGTGCTGCCAGGTGGCCAGGGGGTGGGAGTAGAAATTGTGGGGCTCCAGTACCTTAGTGCAAAAGAGGCACATGGGAGAAGGTAGAGAGGGTCCATGGGCCACAGGTGGTGCCCCAGGGGGTTGTAGATTGCCCACTACTGGTTTAAGACATCTGTACTATCATTATAAAGAAGCCATGGCTACACTATAACGCCAGCCCAAAAGGACTGGCCATTATGATGACCAGAGGGCATTCAGGCCATACTGAATGCTGTGAAAGGTAGCCTCTGCTCTTACTAATTTTCAAAGTTACTGCACAGATACTAGTCATGTTTTACATGGGGATGGTGCCTGCAACAGGTTGTTCTAGAAAAATAAATTTCTTTATAGTAAAACTGGTTGAAAATAAAGAAAAATACTTGATCGAAGCCATTTTCCCCCTCTAAAAATAAACCAAAATGCGCATATTCCAAAAATTTCTCATTGAGGCCAACTTACCTGTATAATATATTTTATCCTGATTACATTTGAAATGATCAGACTACTAAACTCATAATCCATAGCTAAATCTTAAGCCCATAACTCAGCTTTGGCCTATGAAAGTTATAACAAATAAGCAAAGAACAGCGGGGAAGCACCAACTCAAACTAATAATGTGCTAGTTCTTAGGAAAGCTAGATCTTTATAGGCAAATTCAGCACTGTCCAAGTAAACAAACCTTTTGCAGGAAAACACAACATTGGTTAAAGGAGATGAAGTCTTCCCTCAAAGTCATAGGACACTGGCATTGTTACTACCAGCTGAAGAGAGCTGGGACCAGACACTGCTGCAATAATTCTGCTGTGAGACAGCCCTTCTTATACCCCATTAAACATAAAAATGAGACAATTTATCAATCATGCCATATGCTACAAGGTCAGAATAACACTGCTATGATTCTGCAATAATTAATAAGATCCTTAGGAATAACATTCCCAAATCCCTGAGGCTTTGTCCTACATGATCTGCCAAAGTCAATATGCTCACTTCAGGACTCATTCTGCGACGTGCTGAAAACCCTAGCTCCCATGGTCTTCAATTAAGTTAAGGCCACTCAATATCTTGATTAATCAAACTGCATAGACCATACTAAATATGAGGGAGTGAAAGGGGCTGCAGTTTTCTGCACTGAATCTGAAATGATACAGAAATCATTATCAACTTCCCTATGAAACTGGTACCCAAACATGGCCAAAGTGGCAGCCCTTGAATAGCTCATTTACAACTGAAATAACCATTCCAACCTGATCTATGAGCTAAATTCCAATTTTCTTCATATCTGTTCAACTGACTCCTCAAAATCATTTTGCCTGATCCTAGTAAACCAATCACCAATGATGATACATCAAACCTGCCATAAACAATCTATTCCTAGAGGGAATATTCCCCATGCTCTTCACCCTTTCTTTTCATCTTTCTTTAAAATTCCTGCAGTGATATTATGATGATATTATTTGGGCATAATTATGATGCATTTTGTAAAGGATGAATCATGTGAGGTGTCAGTTATGAATTGCTGAATACAATTATCCTGTCTGTAGGCATTTGTCATTTTTGTATCTAAAGTCAGGTATATTGACTATGTATCTGCATTTCAAATGTGCTTATTCTGGATAACAACCACAACTAGACTTTCTGATACAATGAAGAAGACAGGCAGTGTAATGGCCCATCAGCAAAGAAAATGGACCCTGCAAAAACTTAATGTTCCAGACAACCTATAAGTAATGGCTGCTATGACTGAGCAGGGTATGGAAGGGCACAAGACACATGACTCTGGACTTCATCAAACTGAGTTTTATAAGGTAGGGAGTGACACCATCTGTTGTTCTTCAGACCCTATGAAAAAAGAACCTTGGAAATATCTGAGGAACAAAAGACAGACAGGGGGAAGTGCTGAACCCAGCAAGAGATGTCTAGCCTGTGTATGAAAAACATGGGAATTCCACATTATAAACAAGTGTTACTTGTATCTTGGGAATCTGTCATCCTGCTTGTATCATCAACAAGGGTGAGAATTTTGCTAATTCATATTCTATCTTTCTAGGATCTCAGGTTTAGTTTGTGGTTTTGTTTATTTACTAACTAGTTTGCTTTGATCGGTTTCCTATCACTTATAATCACTTTACATCTATCCTTTTTTGTTAATAAATTTATTTTGTGTGTTAACCTAAACAAATAAGTTTAGAGTGAAGTGCTTGAAATTCATAGCTCAAGGGGCAGAGGCTGGTGCATTTCTTCTCCACATTGGGGAGGAAACAAACAGGATAATAAATTCACATTGGCTGGGATTTTCACTAGAACCAGACAATACAGCACTGGGATCCTAGCTGGGAAGGTGGTGGTTATTTTGGCTGTAACCTCTTTATTGTTGTTTCATGCAGTTGCTGGTCAGCCTGCATATAAACTGTAGCGGAGTGTGTCACTATTTGTGTGAATGCAGGAACAAGTGCAGGACCAGGAGCAAGTCTGCAACTTTTCATAGCAGCACAGTGTAACAGGGAGCACTGGCAGAACAGGAGTCATGCCAGTTCCAAGTGGCACCTTGGGAGAAAACAGTTACACTTCTCTTCAAACCATAGTACCCAACTGACATATTCTTTATTGATACCTCACTTAGCCTAAATTAACAGCTGTACAGAGTAAATTTTAATATTTTATTATCCCAGTTTAATATTGTCCTTATGCTTGGCCACCTATTAAGGTATATATTTGCTACATGCTATATGACTGGAGTGTATTTTGTCTTTGGAGACCTATACAGATTATATACTTTGTTTCCTTCATACACGTTAGAGTTCTTTAACTTTACTTAAATAAAATGCAACAATGAACGTCCATCCAGAAGAACAAAGCAAAGAACACATGCAAAGAGAAAAAAATGTAGGGTCAAATATCATTAAGCTGTTAACAAGTGCATGATAACTTACTTATGAGTCAAGGTAACAGATTTGTTTCTAGTTCAGCCTAACCAAGGCCATTTCAACAACTTGACTGCTAGACGTGCAATCATTAGTCATCAGATTAAACTGAAATTAAAAGATTCTTTCCCTCTGTATTCTGCCAGTAGTTTCATAAATTCAATTACAGTGAAAGCTCTCTGGAATTGTGTCCTGAGACAACAATGGCAGGAAACACACGATCTACTTACTACAATTTGTCTGGCTATTGTTCATGTCACAGAGAGAAGAGACGCCACAAGAATCAGGGCAGGAAGTATCAATACATCTATGGTCTCCTTCCTGACATGGTGTGTGATCTGAAGAAAAAACAATAAAACTTGTTACTATAGTGATTTAGTAAAAGAATACAAGTGACAGTGCAGTGGTGAGAAGATACAGTTACAGATTAACAGACACAGATTAAAAGCGTTGCCAAATTCACTAGATAGTTCAGTAATAATCTGCTGCTAGACCATCAGAGTACAAGGTATTTCCTGTATTAAGCATAGAGAACCCATTGTTTTCACCACTACATTTGGGCACGAGTGTTTAAGATATTTTTAAGACGGGGAAAAAAACATATTGGTGTTTAACAATTTCTCCTTTCTCTTTTCTTATCTTATTAATATGCAAGAAAGTTTCTCTCTCAGATTTTGGATTGTGCATGGAGGACTGATTTTTGTTTTGTAGACAATAAATCAAATGTCATTAAAAGGCTAATGCCTAAAGCTCTGTTTTCCTTCCTGGGCTAGTAAAACTGCTCACCAACCTATAGAGCAGTAGTTTTTAACCAGTACCCTGGGGACCGCTTTTGGCCCAGTCAGCACACATGATGTAGCCTATATGACATCCTCAGAGCCATACAGGTAGTGTATATATATATTGTATGGATGCAGCTCACATAACACAGAGAGGGTATGTCTACACTAGCCCCCTAGTTCGAACTATTGAGGCTAATGTAGGCATTCGAAGTTGCAAATGAAGCCTGGGATTTAAATATCCCGGGCTTTATTCGCATCTTCCCATCCGGGCGCCATTTTTAAATCTCCCTGGTCCGAACTAACTGCTCGCAGCTATATGCGGCAGTGAAACGTTAACTCGAACTAAGTCCTTAGTTCAAGTTAACTGTCACACCTCATTCTAGTTAACTCGTGGAATGAGGTGTAACAGTTAACTCGAACTAAGGACTTAGTTTGAGTTAACATTTGACTGCTGTGTGTAGCCGCGGGCAGTTAGTTCGGCCCAGGGGGATTTAAAAATGGCGCCCGGACGAGAAGATGCAAATAAAGCCCGGGATATTTAAATCCTGGGCTTCATTTGCAACTTTGAATGCCTACATTAGCTTCCCTAGTTCGAACTAGGGGGCTAGTGTAGACATACCCAGAGGGACATACGCAGCTTACAATGATAAATAGGTTGCCAACCACTGCTACAGAGGGATATGGTGGTTCCATTCCAGCAGCCACCAGCTTAAACTCCTCAAGAGCATCATTGACAATCTACAATCTATCCTGGAAAATGATCTCTCACTCTCACGGTCCTTGGGAGGCTGGCCAGCTCCAGCTGGGAGGGTGGCTGAACCTGGAGACAGCTCCCCCTCCCCAACCTGAAAAGCAAATATTTATCAACAACTACACAACACACCACAAAAACATTTACCCAGGAACCTATGCCTGCAACAAACCCCACTGCCAACTCTGTCCACACATCTACACAAGTGATAATCACAGGACCTAACCACATAAGCCACACCATCAGGCTCATCCACCTGCACATCCACTAACATGATATATGCCATCAAGGGGCAGCAATGCCCCCTCTGCCATGTATATTGGCCAAATAATATACGGACAGCAAACAATAAATGTTCACTGTAAAATGATAAACAAAAGAAATTGCATTTTTCAACTCATCTCATACAAGAGGTAAGACTGAAAGAATTGGGCTTGTTTAGTTTGGAAAGGAGAAGACAGAGGGGACATCATAGTAGTTTTCACGTATCTAAAAGGGTGTTACAAGGAAGAGGGAGACAAATTGTTCTCCTTGGCCTCTGAGGATCGGACAAGAAGCAACGGGTTTAAACTGCAGCAAGGGAGGTTTAGGTTGGACATTAGGAAAAACTTCCTAACTGTCAGGGTGGTTAAACACTGGAATAAGTTGCCGAGGAAGGTTGTGGAATCTCCATCTCTGGAGATATTTAAGAGCAGCTAAGACAAACATCTATTAGGGATGGTCTAGATCAGTGTTTCTCAACTTTTTTTTTTTTTTTTAAATAAAGGACACCTTTAAAAAAAATGTACAAGTACCCTCAGAACCAGGCACCCTCAGCCCCCCCTCTAACCCAATGCACCTCCCCTCCCCCTCCCCCAGAGCCAGGCACCCCCAAGCCTCCCTGGTCTAACCCAATGCACCCCACCTTCCCCCAGAGCCAGGCACTGGACATATGGTAACCCTACCTCTGAAGTGCCCACTCCCACTGCCCAGCCCTGCCTCGACGGCTTGTCTGTAGGGAGCAAGTGGCCCGCCAGCAACAGGCTCACCGCATGGGGCTATGCGCTCCCACCCTAGCTTGGTGCTCCCCCCCCAGTGTGGTGCCTAGGAGAAACTGCCCCCCCCCACACACTCCCCATCGCTATGCTACTGATGCGGGGGGGCCTTTGGGACCAAATCTTATTGTGCCACTTGATCGCCTTTTAGCTCCTCTCTGTAGCACCATGGGGAAGGGGCAATGGAGACATGTTGTACCTAGCTGCTAGTGGGAGTAGGGGTGATGCATGTCTCCAGATTCAGCCACCCTCTCAGCTGGAGGAAACTGCTGAAGAGGAAACGAACTAAGAGAGGCAGCCGTGGAAGTGATTTTTTTTCCTCCCTGCCCAAACCTGCTCCCCCGCCCCCACTTGGAACTGCCCTGGGTCTCACCAGAGCCACTGCAGCAACCACACGCTTTTCCCACCAGGCACTGGGGTGTGTGCACAGAGTGTTAACATCCGAGTGCATGGCTCTGAATGTTCAATTAGACAGGCATGAGCTGCCGCCCCCTCCCCGATCCTCTTTGCAGGACAAAATCCCAGACATTTTTTGCCAAATTTCACTTGTGTTGAAGTACCCCCCAGACTTCTCTTGTGTACCTTTAAGGGTACATATACCACTGGCTGAGAAACACTGGTCTAGATGGTGCTTGGTCCTGCCGTGAGGGCAGGGGACTGGACTCAATGACCTCTCAAGGTCCCTTCCAGTTCTAGTGTTCTATGATTCTAAGTACAATAGCGCAATCTTTTTATCGTGAGAATGCAATTTACAAATGTAGATGTTTTTGTTATCTAATCACACTCAAAACAATGTAAAACTTTAGAATCTACAAGTCTACTCTATCCTACTTCTTAGTCAGCCAATTGCTAAGAAAACAAGTTTGTGTACTTCTACGGGAAATACTGCTGACTGCTTATTTACAATGTTAGCTGAAAATGAGAGCGGGCATTTGCATGGAACTTTTATAGCCAGCATTGAAGTGTTTTAATATGCCAGTTATATATCCACAGAAAAAAATCAGTCGAGAACTGCACAAATGTGAGAAGAATCATCCCCACATTCCTATGCCACACAAGTACCATGGGGCAGGGCAGGCTAGTAGATTTTGTGGGCCCCCCTACTCTCTGGGGTGGGGCCAAAAATGAGGAGTTCAGTGTGTGGGAGGAGGTTGCTGGGAACCAGGCTTGGTGTATGAGGTATGGGGGTCTGGGAGGGTGGTAGGGTTCAGGAGCAGGCTGGGAGTGGGAGGAATGGGCAGGTGATAGGGTGCATGAGTGGAGTGGTGGCATAGAGTCTGAATGGGAAGGGGGCCAGCAGAGCTGGAGCACCAGCTCTCCAATGCTGGTGGGGGGAGGGGGGAGGGCAGAAGCCTCAGGGGCCAGATTCAGGCAAGCTGGGGAACCAGCCCCCAGGATGTAGGTTCCTCACCCCTAAACATTCTTATGTCCCTGCATGCTTTGGCTACCATTCCAGTGGACAAGTTTCCTGGCTGATGACATACAAAAATGCATTAATTACATTTGTGATTGAACTTCTTGGAGGAGAACTATATGTCATCTTCTTTGTGTTTTACTCACATTCTGCCAAATATTTCATGTTATAGCAATTTTGGATGCTGACCCAGCATATGCTGTATGTTTTAAAAAATATTTCACTGCAGATTTTACAAAATACAAAGCAGGTACCAATATAAGATTTCTAAAAATATAGAGATTAGAGATTAGAGAAGAGAGAAGAGAGAAGAGAGGGGATTACAGATAGATAGCACTTGACCCAAAGTTTAAGAATCTGAACTACCTTCTAAAATTTGAACAGGAAAAGGTGTATGTATTCAGAAGTCTTAAAAGAGCAATATTCCACTGCAGAAACTACAGAACCCAAACCATTAAAAAAGAAATTGACCTTTTGACGCAGATGATGCAACATGAGTCAGTTCATACTGCTTTGGACTGATATTGAGCAGAACTGTCATCAGCATGGATACAAGTCCTCTAGAATGGTGGTTGATGTATGGAGAAGCATATGAATCTTTAGTGCATTGGGCATGTAAATATTTTTCAACTTTGGCTACAGCAGTGCTATGAGAATACCTGTTCTCACTTTCAGGTGACATTGTAAAGAAAAAGTAGGCAGCATTACCTCTTGCAGATGTAAGCAAACATATTTGTCAGAATGATTAGCTAAACAAGAAGTAGGACTAAGTGGACTTTTTTTTTTACATAATTCTACTTTTATAAGTACAACTTTCATGACAGAGACTGCACATAGTATTTGTAATGGGGGACTTGAAAACAAAATTTTCACACTGAAAACATTTGTAATAAAAATAAAGCTAGTGCTGCATATATCCTGTTGTTGCATTCAGTGTTGTAACTGAAATCAATATATTTAAAATGTAAAAAAAAAAATCCACAATTATTTAAATCAATGGTATTCTATTGTTAATGGTACAATTAATTACACAATCAATTGTGATTAAAAATAATCATGATTAATTGCACGATTAAAAATGAATCACTTGACAGTCCAAATAAGAACCTTTCAAGCTAGAAGCATATAGTCAAAACATTGACTTTCTTTCCCCTCTACTTTGTAGCCTCAAACAGTAGGAGCAGAGGAACCTAGAAAGTACAGTGGAAGTCTGGAGATGCAGAGAATGATGATAAAAACAAACATTAGAAAAAGGGAAAGATGGAGAAGAGGAAATTGAACCTAGTTTATGGTTGCACAGATATATTTCAGGGCAAAATTCAGCTTTTGGTTTTACATTTTATGACAGAAATGTAAAAAATATATCCTGTTGTTGCATTCAGCAATACAAATTTCAGTTGTAATGGTGGTAGAGAATGAGTTGACATTTCTTTGCTTTATTTCTTCAGTTATTCTTTTGATCAGATGACTTAAAATAGCAGTGCAAAGAGCCAGAGAACTTAATGAAGAAAGGAAAGGAATAGAAAAGATTAGAAAGGTACCAGCTGACCTCAGAGGAGAGTGGACTTATAAGAAAGGATTTTCTTTTTTCCAGAGTTTGTTAGTTCTATGTTCTGCCATTATTGCCAGCTGTGAGCACTTACGATATTGCAAGTTTTTTCCCTTATTGAGCTTTCTACGTTTAACCAGTAGTTGAACGTCTTCCTCAAATTCTCTATTTTCAATCCAGAAAGACCTTCCCTAGGAGGTTTCTTGCCAACTGGTAATAACCACTAACAACATATAAATGCCATTGTGCCTCATGGAACCTCACGGACACTCTAACAAATTGGATTTATTAAAATACAGACAATACTAATTTTTGTTAAAAAAAATGATTAGTTATAAAACCACGTCCCAACTTCAGGTAGGCAGGCAATGATGGGGGGCAGGAAGGGAGGGCACCTCTGCCCACTTCGTCCAGTCCACCTGGGCTTGTGTTGGGCAATGGGACACTCTGGCCAGTCCCCCAAGGCAACAGGCCTACATTTTGATGATCACAGCTGCTGGGCAGGTCAGCTGGACAGCTTCTCCTGCTGCAGCATGCATGCACAGTGCGCTAGTCAGGTGCTCTGCTGCTGCTGTCTCTCCCCCTTCAGCCAGAGCAAAGTTGTATTGCATCCTCCAGATTCAGGCAGAATTAGTGCTGGGACTGTAGCAGAGCTTGGATGGGGGAGGGCCCTGACTGGACTGGATGGCCCATCCAAGCCTACCCCCAGCTCTTCCCTGACTAGGATATTTCCATCTCTGCTTAGTTTCAGACTACATTCTTCAGGAGTGGTTAAGAAACAATTCTGCCTGTAAGTGGAGGCGCAGAGGGTACTTCTTGTGTGCCCATAGAGTGATAGACATCCTTATTTCCCAGAAAGAAGTTTCATAACAGAGGTCATTGGTGATTAGTTCACTTATTGAAAAGGGAATGAAACACAGCATACCCTTATTTTCACTGCAATTATCTTCATCGCTTCCATCCTTACAGTCATTATCCCCATCACACTGGAAAGCACTGGGAATGCACTGTCCATTTCTGCACTCCACCAGACCCTGACTGTAACATGCTGAGGAAACAAGGATACATTCTAATCATCCCACAGCCCTACAGGTTTCTCATTTCTTTTCAACCTAATTTAAAAAAATAAGTATTAATGAATAGGCTGGAACCACTGCCTACTAAGGTAGCCCAGCACTTAGCATTATAAAGACTCTTTTAGTTGCATATAGTTTTTTTAAACTTTTGATCATTTGGGCTAAACATTTCCTTACCAACTGCCTGCCTCAGGCTCAATTCTTCAAAATTTCAGCTAAATGGTTTGGCTTTTTCTGAGAATGCAGCTCTAAGGAAAAATTAGTTGTTTTGCCCATGTTCAAACATTGTTAAAAAATCTCCGGTGTTTGTATTTTTGGGTACAGCTACAGAGGGATAAAAAAAACAACACAGCTGGTCTTTGTCAGCAGACTTGGGTTCATGGGGCTCAAATGACTGTGTGGACCTCCCTACCCCAAAATGCTTACGATATAAGGATAGTTGCAGTTTTCCAATTAAAATGTTAATGAACCAGAAGGAAGCTACAACAGATCAACTACTATACATTTTGACAATCAGAAGAAAATGTTAAGAACATAAGAATAGATATATTGGATCAGACCACTGGTATAACTACCCATGTATCCTGTCTTCTGACTGTGGTCAATGCCAGGTACTTCAGAACGAATGAACAAAACAGGTTATCATTAAGTGATCCATCCCGTCGCCTATTCCCAGTTTTTTAGCAAACAAAGGCTAGGGAGACTTCAGAGCATGGTTTTGCATCCCTGACAATCCTGGCTAACCACCATTGATGGTATCCCTCCATGAACTTACCTAGTCTTTTCTGAACCCAGTTATAGTCTTGGCCTCCATAACATCCTCTAACAAAGAGTTCCAAGAGTTGACTATGCACTGTGTGAAGACATACTTCCCTTTATTTGTCACACATGGTGATCCTTAGGCCATGTCTCCACTTGCCTTGCCAGAGATCAATCTTCTGGTATTTGATTGAGGGGATCTAGTAAAGACCCATTAAATCAAAAGCTGAGGGCACCTCTTGTCGGCACCGGTACTCCTCACAGTCATGAGGCGTAAGGGAAGCCAACAGGAGTGTTTGCTCCCATCAACGTCCTGCTGTGAAGACAGTGCCAAGCTCAGCTTAAGGTATATCAATGCTATCTATGATATTTATGTAGCTAGAGTTGTGTATCGTAAGTTGACCTTCCAGGTCCAATATAAACCTGGCCTTAGTCCTTGTGTCATGAGAAGGAACAACAATTCCTTATTTATTTTCTGTACAACAGTCATGTTTTTATAGACTTAGTAATTTCTTTTCCAAGTTGAAAGGTCCTAGTCTTACTAGTCTCTCTTCATATGGAAGCTGTTCCATTCTCCTAATAATTTTGATTGCCCCTTTTTGTACCTTTTCTGATTCCAATATATCTTTTTTAACATGAGATGACCAGATCTGCATGCAATATTTCAAGATGTGGATGTACCATAGATTTATATAGAGGCGCAATATGATACTTTCTGTCTTATTATGTATCCCTTTCCTAATTATTCCCAACAAGAAATACTTCCTTATATTTAAGCATGCTGCTTATTCAATTAATTGGGTGACCCTTGATTTTTGTATTATGTGAAGGAGTAAATAACACTTCTTTATTGACTTTCTCTACATCATTCATGATTTTATAGAACTCAGTCATATCCCCCCTTGATCATCTCTTTTCTATGTTAAACAGTCCCAGTCTTTTTAAATTCTCTTATATGGAATGTGTTCTATACCCTAAATCATTTTGGTTGCCCTTCTCTGTATCTTTTCCAATTTTAATATATATATTTGAAAAGCTCACAACCAGAACTATGTGCAGTTTTCAAGGCGTGGATGTACCAAGAATTTATGTAATGTCATTATGATATTTTCGGTTGTATTAGCTACCCCTTCCCTAATGACTCAGAAGATTTTGTTCGCTTCTTTGACTACCACTGCACATCGAGCAGTTTTTTTTTCAGAGAACTATTTAAAGTGACTCCAAGATTCAGGCCCGTCTGTCACGAGTCCGCACTCGTAGTTTATGCGAATTTCACCCCTTTATTTAATCATGCATTTTCCCACACCCAGTTGCCATCTAGTTCAGAGGCAAAATGCAGGTAGATCGCCCTGGGGCCAGCCAACTGCTCCAACTGGGCCTCAAAGATCGCCTTCGGACGGCGGAGAGGGGGGCCCGGGCCCACCTACTCTCCCAGGCACCGGCCCAGGGCCCTAACGCAGGGAGCTAAGCTCCTTACTGTAGCAAATGGGAGTGTTGCCCCTAAACACGTTTGCTCGCGGGCTCCGTGACCCCGCTCTGGGTCACTGCTCAACTCCACCGCCCGGGCTCAGATCGCGGGTGCAATATGCGCTCGCTGCACCCTTGCTCTCGAGTTCCCCCGTACCTGTTCCTCCCTGCACCTCTCTTCCTGGACTCCTCCTTCTGTTCCTCCTTCCCCCTCTCCTGCCTGGGTGTCCCTCTTTTATCTCCGCCCCTGGGCTCGGCGGGTGATGTTACCCTCCTCCCCAGCCTTACTCTCTCCCCCATGGGCATCTCTGGGCACCCGCCTGACGTCATGCAGATGATACCAAACTGGGTGGGGTTGCAACTTCTTTGGAGGATAGGGACATAATTCAGAATGACCTTAGCAAGTTAGAGAAATGGTCGGAGGTAAACAGGATGAGGTTTAATAAAGAGAAATGCAAAGTGCTCCACTTAGGAAGGAACAATCAGTTCCATACATACAAGATGGGAAGCGACTGTCTAGGAAGGAGCATGGCGGAAAGGGATCTAGGGGTCATAGTGGACCACAAGTTGAATATGAGTCAACAGTGTGATGCTGTTGCAAAAAAAGCAAATATGATTCTAGGTTGTATCAACAGGTGTGTTGTAAGCAAAACTCGTGAAGTCATTCTGCCGCTCTACTCTGCACTAGTTAGGCCTCAGCTGGAGTACTGTGTCCAGTTCTGGGCGCCACATTTCAAGAAAGATGTGGAGAAATTGGAAAGGGTGCAGAGAAGAGCGACAAGAATGATTAAAGGTTTAGAGAACATGACCTATGAAGCCAGGCTTCATGAACTGGGCTTGTTTAGTTTGGAAAAAAGAAGATTAAGGGGGGACATGATAGCGGCTTTCAAATATCTAAAAGGGTGTCACAAGGAGGAAGGAGAAAATTTGTTCCTCTTGGTTTCTGAGGACAGGACAAGGAGTAATGGGCTTAAAGTGCAGCAGGGGAGGTTTAGATTGGACATTAGGAAAAAATTCCTAACTGTCAGGGTGGTCAAATATTGGAATAAATTGCCAAGGGAGGTGGTGGAATCTCCCTCTCTGGAGATATTTAAGAACAGGTTAGATAGACATCTGTCAGGGATGGTGTAGACGGAGCTTGGTCCTGCCTTGAGGGCGGGGGGCTGGACTCGATGACCTCTCGAGGTCCCTTCCAGTCCTATGATTCTATGATTCTATGATTCTATGCGCCTGGAGGGTGTGACGTCATCCTCTTGCGCCGGGTCTGCAGCTGCCTGTGGGACCTGCGTACCCTGCATAACCCCTTCCCTGTTTGGTGCCTTCAAGGCCGGCTCTGCCGCTTCCCACGTAGCGCCAGTGTCTTCGCCTCCCTCGCCCTGGGGCAGTGGCGGGGTTGCTTCACCCCACCACACCGTCAATAGGGGGGTAAAGAAGGAAACTACCCGAGAACCCAGTGATTCAAAAGGGCCCAGAGCTCCAAGCCACACTGCTACTGCAGCATCAGCAAGAGCCAAGTCGCTGACAGAGCTATGAGTGGCAGGCTCTGGGTAGCACTGAGGCCTGGCGAGGGGGTGGAGTGGTGTGGCGTAGTCCAGGCAGCACTGTGGGTGGGCTGCCCCCACCCTTACCACTTCTGCCTGAGGCCCTGCCCTTTCTGGGAGTGCAGAGCAAGGCTCGCCCCACCTTGCCCGGGACCCAGGGAGTCTATTGGCTTCCCTGCCAAGATCTCCTTCTTGAGTTGTAACAGCTAATTCAGACTCCACCATTTTATATGTAAAGTTGGGATTGTGTGTTCCAATGTGCACTACACTGTATTTATCAACATTGAATTTCCTGGGCCATTTTGATGTTCAGTCACCCAGTTTTGTTAAGTCCCTTTGTAACTCTTCACAGTCTGCTTTGGATTTAGCTATCTTACATAGTTTTGTACTATCTGCAAATTTTGCCACCTCACTTTTTTCCCTCATGTCCACATGCTTGCTGACCCTCTCAGAGAATTCTAGGAGATTGATGAGGCATGATTTCCCTTTACAAAAATCATGTTGATACTTCCCCAACAAATTATGTTCATCTATGCATCTGACAATTCTATTCTTTACTATAGTTTGCCTTCTCTGAAGTTAGGCTTACTCATCTATAAGTGCTGGGATTACCTCATTTTAAAAATTGACACATTAGCTAGCCTCAAAGAACATTTACCACCTACTTAGTTATATGAAATCAAATTACCTTACATTCTTGTCTTTCTAGCAACACTCCATGATTAACAATTGGTTAAAATTGTACCAATATGGGAACTTAAGAAATCAGGTAACTTACAGCAATTGACTTCATCTGACTTGTCTATACAATCGTGGTCACCATCACATACCCAATCTATCGTTATACATCTCCCATCTCCACATCGATGTTGCATTAATGGATTACAATCTAATGAAAATGAAAAATGAGGACAAATAAAAGAAAAGAAAGATAAAATTAATTCCAACTGTATGATTCCTATTTCTGCTTGACAAGTCCATGCTTTGGAGAGGTCATTATCCTTACTAATTTGACAATATATTGTTAGATTAACTATAATACACAAAGTTACCATATTTGCCATGTTACTTACACTATTCAATACTTATAGCAAATGCCTTGTGCAATGAAAACTGATTTAAAATGAGGTCAGAATTCTGGTCACTATTAGCACTAATTAGGTTTCTAGAGATGTCCTAATTGAGCAGAGATGGGCCTGATTCCTAGGTCAGGTAGGGGTTAGGAAGTTGTAGCCTGAAGAACAATTGCACTTATAAGATTATGTATTAGGGTACAACATGCACTTGTTACAGATAACCAGTTCTTTTCCTAGGAAGATACTTAAAGTTAATTGAGAAGATGGAAATTTGTGAAACACCCAGAGAAACTTGATTTAGTACAGACAAGTACAACTGACTTGTAGAAAAAGATCAATATACATAAATATAAGCATTGATAAGAGTGTTAAAGTGGTTTCATATATTTATCATACTTACAATCTTGCATGCTGCATTAGTTACAATTTATGGTGACCGCTGAAAACCAATATTGAAGGGAAAATAAGTGGACTTGGGATCACTGAGTCCTCCAGACCCACCAACCTGAGCTGTTTCTCACACTGAGATATTGATGTGAACCTACAAGCCTCTGACAGGAACTGCATGTACAAAGCCATCCCTGAGTAGGGACATACCCAATTGAGCTACATGAGCTACTCCCTGCCACTCATGAACCATCAATAGGGAGGCTTCAGACAATGTCCCCCAGCTCCAGTCCTACACCCATGTGCCATCTTGTCCTAATCAGAAGCCTGACCAGCGTAAACTCATTCCTTAATGTACCACTTTTTCAGAGGAAATTGGACACGCATCAGTCTTTGAAGTGCTAGAGGGATCTCCGCTCAGGTTCCAATAAAAACATACTATTTTGAGTAAAATATAAAACAGATTTATTAACTATGGAAAGATAAATTGTAAGTGATTATAAGTAACAGGCATAGAGGACGATGTTGGTTTCCTAAGAAATAAAAATAGTAACAAAATATAAATTGTAACTTTGATAGACTGAATAAGATTTGAATCAAATGGTTTCTCTCCCTAACAGATGTTACAGGCAACTTACAGTTCCTCAATACACAAAGTGCACTCCTTTCCAGCCTGGGACCAATATTCCTAGTTCCAGGGTGAGAAAGATATGGCCTGTGGGGCAGATCCAGTTCACTAACATCTCTCTCTAGCCTCCATCACAGTGGGATGCTCAGGCAGGCTGACTTCTCACAGTTCATGTCGCAGTTCCCACAAGTGGTAGGCTGCTGCTACCATGTCTCTGTGCGCTCCTGGTGAGGGGAAGATGGTCCGGGACTCTGTGCAGAGTCCCCCTGCACTGTCCTCACAGTTCCCATTGGACATAAACTGGCCAATGAGAGATGCAGAGGTGGTGCCTATAGCCACAAGCAACACATGAAGACTTGCTGCCTCACTACCCCAAGGGGCGTGGAAAGACATACCAGCAGCAGCTGCCCGCTTCCAGGAGTGGCGTGGAATACAGAAGACAGGCAGCCTGCCTGAGTGTCCTGCTGCACTGCAGGCCAAGAGCCACCTATAGTATGCACCTCCTGGCCAGAGTCTGTACCTTGCACTCCCTCCCACACCTAAACCCACTGCCTCAGCCCAGCACTCCATCCTACGCCCAACTCCCTCTCAAACCCCACGCCCTCTCCATTAATATAGTAGAAATGTAAGACCCAAGGAGTGGTCCCCCTGTGAAAATTACTTCCTACCCCTGCCCTAGTTCCAAGTGTTTGTTCTCCAGATGATCTTCCACATGCTGAGTTGGGGGACGGAGAGAGACCAAGCAACATATATATTCTTTCAGCTACTAGAAAGATCCTTGCTATGACATGGGGCTCAGACAGTCCTCGTTGGCCAACCAATCTACATTGAATACATGCCTAATTTCAGGAGCTTTGGGGTTAGTCGTCATTTTATGGGCCAGCTACACTTGTCTGGCCCCCCTTTGTTGCAAATGAAATGCTGACTGTAAGCGTATCCCAACTTCACAGCATGCTTCAGAAACACATGTAGCAATAATTCACAACTACACATACAATGGTAGCACACAATTCAACAGACTAAGATTTTTAAACGATTCCTCCCAAGCAACACTTTGTACAAAACATACCATTATCATATGATAATGTTGAATATGAGGGATTCCAGGGTGTTACTTTGAGGTGCAAAGTCTCATACACCACAAAACTTCCTTCTTTCTTACTTATTTCCCTCAATATGCATGCAAAGTTTCTGACCCAGGGTTATTGCCTTAAGTCCCTCACATTTCAGCTCCACTTCGGCCTTTAGTATAACTGTTGTAAAAAGCTTTCACGTACTATAACATACCCTTAACTCTAGCAAGATTAACAAGCCATTTACTTGTGTTCACCTACTTGGCCCCATGAATGTTCTAAGCAAATAAGCTACACACTCCAATCATTCCTATAATGTCATTTTATCAAGAATAAAATCACTCATAAGACATGACAGAGGACCCTAGATCATAAGATCAGGTCAGAGTTAACAATGGTACTAAGCTAACTAACCCATTAACAGGAAAATAGATGAAAAGGAGCACAGGAAGGAAGTGCTTGAGGAAGAAGTGAGGAGAGAGAAGGCTAGGAAAGCCTGATGAGGGAGCTATTGGAGTGCAGAGATTTCAAACACTCAACCCTTGAAGAAAGGAACAGAAAGCTGAAAACAGTATAAGGGTGTCAGTCCATTGGTTTGTACTGATGGAGGGACACAGACACTGTAAATACAGTGCACGCTGGTGTTCTCAAGCAAAAAGGTTTCAGAGTGGTCTGTGTTGGTGGAAGAGATGGACAGCTATTACCTGTCGCAGTGTTACCTAAGGCAACTGCCAAGTTTCCACTGGTGACCACTGTATAGACCATTATCTATTAAAATAATTTAGGTTTACAGCAACAAATGGGAAGTATTCTGAACAGAGAAACTAAGCTTTTGACATTTCACTCAATTACTAATAGATAATATGACTGGAAGAAATAAAATGTGTCTGATGTAAAAGATTACACTGAAGACTCAAATAGTTTATAAGGAATAGATTATCATTTGGCTCCTCAGTGAAATAAGGTTCAGAGAAATCAAGAAAGAGACACGGCCTTGGATGTCACCTATTTTAAAAGAGTCTTGGAGGAAACTATAATAAATGAAAGAATTGCTAGAATCGCTAGTTATCTCCAATAAGGATTTGGAAGACTTTGTGGCTAGTATTGCGGATAAATCTGTTCATGCTGAAGAAAGAATTTTGATGCTGCACAACAAAAAAGAGGCTGAGGTAAAAGATTTCTAGAGATCTTGTCCCTATTGAAAGATAAGATAAAGAATTTTGAACAGACACACAGAAGTAACAATGCACAAATTTTGGGAAGTCATAAGACACAGCAAGAGTCAACGATACCGTGTTTGTGGAAACACTACTTCTTCATTTTACACCTCCCAGAGGGAGACATCAGTTGAGAGCTGAAATGAACACTGCTTCACAGATGGAAATAACTAAGATTCCCAGATGAAAAATGCATTCTTCCACAGGCTTAAGCCCTTGTGGTCTTACCTATTATAGACACGGCTATTTGTTTTGCCAGCCTTCTTGGCCAAGTTAGAAGAAAAATCTCTCTCTCCCACCACAAAACTGTTTAAAAGTTAAAAAAAAAAAAAAGACAGATCTGCATTGCACTATGGGACACGTAATGATCACAACAGTATGCTAATCCTTGGAAGAGGTCAAGAACTTTCTATAAGAAAGCTCCAAGAAGAGACAGAATTCTTATCCTTTTTAGCCCTTTAATTAGTTTTTTTCATCAAATAATAAACTTTCTTTGTCAATCCCTTAGCAAAGGTTGAATATAAGGAATACACCTGGTATAAAAGTTCTTGAGAGTATGTTAAAGATGAGACAAATCTGAGAGTAATTGCTGCCACACACTGTTTTATGTCAATGTTTGCTGTTACTATGTTATTAAGTTAAGAAGTGTAACTTGTTTCCAATTTGCTAAAAAATTATTACAGACCATGGTACACAACTGAGCACTTTAACAGGGTAGGGATTTCACTGTAACAACCTGATTCTGCCAACCTAACACATAAGGAGTAGCACCTTCCATCACAAATAGACTATCACAAATACCGGTAGTCCCTTTGATAGAGTCCAGTAAGAAAAAATCCACACACTTGAGAGATGTAACTATACCAATCTAACTCCTAATATACACTGTACTAGCTCAAAGGAAGAATGCATCAATCGATTGAGCTACTGCCTCTCAGGGACATGGATCACCTACACCAATAAGAGAACCCCTTTGTCGGCATAGGCATTGTCTGCTTCAAAGTGCTGCAGCAGTGCAGCTGCCGTGGCTTAAATACAGTTATACTCTAAGCTCTGGTCTAGACTTAAAAAAAAGTAGAATAGTCTTTTGGTGAGGGTTGTGATTTTTTCTCTCCAAAAATAGTTATATCAACAGAAAAGTAACTTATACCTTTATTGTTAGTTATTCCTCTTGCCAGAAATATTTATTCCCTTATAAAAAAAACTGCCATCTGAACTAGTGGAGTTAAATATACTTGTATAAACTTAAAAAAAACAAATGGTCTGGTAGCACTTTATAGACTAACAAAACATGTTGATGGTATCATGAGCTTTTGTGAGCACAGCTCAATTCTTCAGATGACCGGAGTTTTGAGTTTAGGATGTGCAGACACAAAATAAATAGGGAAAAAGGGAGGGGGGTGGGAAGAAAAAAAAAGGAAGGGTGCGGGAGACAAGGAGCAGAGGGTATGAAAATATCAAAGGGAAAAACAAGTAGGCAGAACTGGTAACCTATAAGCACCTAAAGATTGGATAGTTAAAATAAGCAGATAAGGATCATAGGGAATAGTAATAGAAATGTAGCCATGTCTGGCCCACGAAAGCTCATCATCTAATAAACCATCTTGTTAGTCTTTAAAGTGCTACATAGTCCTGCATTCCTGCATTAAGGATCATAGGATAGCAATTAGAGAGGAAGGGTACTAACGCAAGAATCTATACAGACAAAGAGCTGTTGGCACCTTCACTGAATGTTAGGTTGATAATGTCCCAGCCATGCGTTATCTCAATTGAGGAGGTCATCAATGTGAGAATTGAATTTGTGGATGCATTGTAATTCCAACACCTCTCTGTGTATTTGGCTTGTAGAATTGGTTTGTGACAAGACAAACGCCTGGAGATCTTTTAAACAGTAATTAGGTAGATTGAAGAGTTCTCCCAACAGGTTTCTGTACATTCCCTTTATGGGTATCTGATTTGTGTCCATTGATTCTTTCCCATAGGGCCGTGGTCACCAACCCGACGATCACGATTGACTGGTTGATTGGGAGGACTCAACCAGTCGATCACGAGGCAGTCAGGTCCCCTCCCCCATTGTCCTCTACCTCTCAGGAAGCCCCACTGCTTACCTCCAGTGACAATGGAGGTAGCGCTGGCTTCCTGCAGGGTGGACAGAAGTCCCACAGCTGCGCGCCACTTCCAGGGTTTCAGGACGTGCACTGGCTGCTCCCCTCCCCCAAACAGCCAACGCAGTACCTGAAAAGCCAGGTTTGTGATGTGCCAGGGACGGGGGGAGTTAGGAGTCCCTGGAGGAGGCGTGCTCTGCTGGCATCACCAATATGCAGCATCTTTAGATGCTATTTTGTCCTATATCCGCTGCTGAATTAGCAGAAAGCTGTCAACACATCTTGAATAAGTTTACAACCAAGTCACCATTTCTTCAATAAAATATGTACCTGATTTGTATAAAACACAAAAATTGTGCAAAAGCACCGAATGGTAGAATTCCCCAAACCTTTTATATTAGTTATGAAAAGTCATACACTTTAATAATGTGTGTTCTCTTCCTTGCATGTGGGTATATTACTGTTTCTGGCAAGGGAAAAGATTTCGTTAGTTTAGGCAATGCTATTATATTATAGCCTTTAGAGAAATGTAGCACTCCTAATTACCACAGTTTTGTTCATCACTCAGGTCTCCACAATCATCATATCCATCACAAACAAAGGTGTAATTCAGGCATTTCCCTGTAGTACAACGGAACACATCCTCACTGCAATCTGAAAAACAAATATTCATAAAATACATCAACAAAGCACTGCATTGTGTTCTATTTTTACAGCCCCACAGAAGTGATAAAGCAAGTTAATCTAGATTAATAGCTATACACAGTAGCTATATGACAATAGTAAAAACACACACATAAAACAACCATATTCTATACGCACATCAGCTCATTAGAATCCTACGTGGAAACTGAATACGAGAAGAAAGATCAAAAACACTTTGGTAGACCTTTTTGACTGCAGCCAGGAAAGAAGTATTTTGACATGCCTCTCTGGCTGCACAATTCTGTCTAAGACCACAACTCAGCAAAACTTAGCACTCATGCTGCAGAGCAGGAGGCATGCCAGAAAGCACCAAAAGGTGATGTGCTACACTAGCACTTCCCTGGTAATAGTGCCACAGACTTGCATGTGACCAGGTACTTTTTCTCCCCTAAAAAAAAACACCTGTTGCCAGTATTCAAATCCCATTAATATTCAAGTCAGTTGAACAGGACCAGTTCCCAGCAATAACGTTGCCATTCAACGAAAGGTGTTAAAACAGGAATTGCTAAGTGACAGCTACCGCATTTAGTTCTCAGTTCTTCTTACCATTCTCAGGAAATACACTGAAAGATTTGGCCAATCAAGTCTTTTTGTGCCACACAGTGCATACAACCTGGTCATGGAGCCAACATATCTGGACCCAAAATGATATGTCTAGAATAGAAGGATTCTCTGGTGATGAACAGCCTGCATAATGACTGCTACCCTACATTTTCTGCCATTCAAAGTGTGTATGGCTGGGAAAAACCTGGATTGTTCCAACATCTGGCTCTGGTTACCCCCATTGTGAAATTGATAACAGAAGTAAATTAGCAGAAGCCTCAGGCTGCTATAATGAATGCTCCGGAACAAGCCTGCATACCATGGCCCCAGAATCAGGCCTGACTTTTTCTGCGTGTTTCATATCTTGGCTGAAGACAAGGCTCTGGGACTGGTATCTTTTTAAAGATACAAAACACCTTTTTTGTTGGTTTGATGGGCTGGATCAAGTGTCTAAAAATGTTACTGTTACACAATGTTATCAAGACATAGATGAGCAAATTTAAACATTTTCCAAAGCATGACAGTGCTTTACTTATATGTTATAGACTCAAAGCAGAGGAAGATAGGGCTACATTATAAAACTTATTGTGAAACAGCACATGAAAATCAATTTCTTCTTATATCCAGTGCCTTTCTCTGCATTGAACTGCCCATTACTGTTTTCATGAATTATTCTCCAAGGCTCAGAAATGATAGGAATTGTAGCTGCTCATTATTCCCACCCTCACTTCTAGATCATGCAGGATCACTCTTGATTTTCAAGGGCTACAGTTACCCAAAGAGTAAGTTGTTTTGCAACTTTGACCCCATATCTTTTACTGTAAGAGTTTATGGGCCTGATTTTGTTCTTACTAGAGTGACTTCAAAGACAAAACTCTTAGGCTACATCTACACTGCACCTCTCTTGCACAAAAGCCTATACAAATGAAGTGCAGATAAGCATATTGCCACGCTTCATTTGCATAGTTAACTAGGGACTGTTATTGCCCAAGAGGCTTTACAGCTCCTTTTTGTGCAAAAGCCTGTTGCACAAAAGTGGCCCCTAATTATGCAAATGAAGCACAACAATATGCTAATCTGTGCTTCATTTGCATAGGCTTTTGCGCAAGAAAGGTGCAGTGTAGACACAGCCCCAGTTTGCACTGGTGTGAGCTCAGAATTTGGTCCATTATTTACTTTCTAAATAATATACTAATGCAGACATCCCCGACCGGGTTTGCTCTGTCTTTCCATGACTGTCTATTGCAGCGGTTCCCAACCTTTTCCAGATGGGGACCCATTCTGACAATTCAGGAAGACTTGGTGACCCAAGGCAATTCAAAAATGGGGGGGGGGGGGGAGAGGGAGGGCAGAGCCACCTGGGAAGACACTTAGCAGCCCTTTTGAAATGTAATGGTGACCCATATTTGGGTCCCGACCCATAGGTTGGGAAACCCCGGTCTATTGTGTGGCACATGGGACAAAGAATCCAGTAAGTACTCTTGTGTTCAGTGTAAAAACACTTCTTATCTTGCTGAATTCAGTGTTCTTCCATGTTATTACAGTGAGACCATGGAGTAGGAATGGTTTCCCTAGCCTCTGTTTGTCACAGCCTGGGAATGGATGGCAGGGGAGGGATCACTTGAGAATTACCTGTTCTGATCATTCCCTCTGGGGCATCTGGTATTGGCTACTGTTGGAAGACAAGATACTGGACTAGATGGGACCTTTGGTCTGACCCACTATGGCCGTTCTTATGAGACACGAAGGTACATATGATTATTTACAATTATTTTGGAGGGATAACATACAGGGATAACATGCAGGTTTTGGCACATCGTTCTGTTCTGTAATATCTGATGGCAGTAGTAAGGTGATGCTAGTACCTGTAAAATTGTAATTCATGGACAAGAAATTGATTCATTGATAGAAAGGATGAGGATAAGCCTTCTTCCTGTAACATAATTTCTGGGAACATTTCCACATGAGCCTTTGCCTTTTGCAACTTGGCCCTTTCCCTTCCATCTTTCTGTCCATCCTCTACCCATTCTGCCTTCTGGATACTTCCCTTTTTGGGCCTGCCTCCACTACTTGCAGCCTTCATGAAGCATCAGAAGACCACCTTCATGGGAATGGGTGGATGGCCCAGAACCCATAAAATCATTGGCTTATAAAAGTAGTGCACTCCCACACTTTTAAAAACAATAAAGAGCTGTGGCTAAATATCATGAGAAAAATCAAAATGAAAAGAGTGTCACTGGAAGAGATCTCTAAACTACTTGTAACTAGATCCAAGAAGGAAAAATGGGCATTGGGAAGAAAAGTCTGGAAGATTCCAAACTGTAACTAAAACACCACAAAATACAACCCTATATGGAAAACTGAAGAATGATTGGTTTTTAAAAAATCTACCTATACCAACTTATAATAATGTATGGTGTTTAAATAAAAATACAAATATAACTTACAGTTTTGCTAGAAAGAAAATATTATTTTGCTTGCAAGTTGCAGGGAGAGAACAACCTTGGAGGAAGTACATAGGTAAGCTTTCTATACTGTCCCTGATGTTAAAGCCATGAATGAAAAAAGAAAATGTTTGTCATGTCATAAATGCTTTTAATGATGGTTTCTCTATGATAATGGAGAAAATTCCTGTAACAAACATGTATTTTTGTTAGAAAGAAAATAAATTTTCCAATTAGAACTACAGTATATTTTTCCCTACCTGCATGAAGAAGACTTAGGTTAGCTTACCAAGATATTACAGGTTGTAGAGACATGGGATTACGCTGCTTGTATACTGTGTCAGATTTTATAATCACAAGAGAAAACATGTCTGTAATGCCACAAATTTAAAGTACCTCCTCTTTGACAAGAAAAAAGATGACCACTAGGTACCCTCCTTAACTGTACAGTTTGAACCTCTCTAGTCCAACACCCTCAGGACCTGACCTATCAGAACCAGAGAATTTGCCAAACCATGAGAGATCAATATCGTCTAGCAATATTACCAACACTTCCACTGCTGACTGGGCTCTTAGAAGACATACAGGGGTAAATTAGAGCTAAATAACAGCACAGAACATGGAGAGCCTGGACTGGTTGCTATAAACAAATTTTACAGGACTGCAGGAAACTTAGCCACACTCATGATAAGCGGACATCCTGCTAACTAAAATCATGCCAAACCACAGATGTTGCCAGACCAGAGAGAGCTAGATTAGAGAGGTTCAACCTGTACTAGAGCTAGCAGCATGCACAGCACAGGGGCTGCAGGAACAGCACTCTTTATGCACACTCCGTGCTTGGGTACTTCAGTGTATCCTTGGGAAGCATCTGTTCTGTGATGGCCATAGTGACTTATTAGCCTGCCTACAAAGCAACTGGTTAACTGGCCCTGCCAGCTGGACTCCTGCGGCCACATCAGAGCTGGGGCAGCCCCATCTGCCCCTGAAAGGGGCAAGGCCAGGGCAGCTCCCACTATCCACAGCAGGGCTGGGGAAGCCCCCACCACCCGTGGCAGCGGCAGGGACAAAGCAGTCCCCACAGCTTGTGGGCCGGTGATTAACTGGTTAAATAAATCATTTAACAGGTTCAGTATTGTCGTTTTTTACATCCCTAATATTAATCACCTCCTGCTTCCACAAAAAGATTTATTCTCTCTACTAATTTTGTATTATTTCAGAAGTTCATGTCTAAACTTATTACTTAAAAGCCACGCCCTATGAGTAAGATAATGTAATAAAATAATCTCTCTGTCTTGAATTTTCCAGACCAGGATATTTAAAAAAAAAAAAATGAAGATGGCAAATTTCAAAACCATAAAAGTAAAATGAAAATATGTGAGTTCTATGTATGTTCCATATGAGCAGAACAGCATCCAGCTGGGTTTAAAATTCAAAACATTATTTGTCTTGAATCTGTTTCAGCATGAACTACACCCTGGCAATCTTCTATCTTTCCCCATTGGTATGTAACTTTGACAGTATCTATTTCTTATTATTCCTCATGATAAACAAAACAAAGCTGTCTTTGCCCCCTGGTGCCTCTTCTGGCTAAGTTAACTGTTTGATAGTTACAGAAATGACATTTAGAGCATGGCACAGCTTGACAACAGCACTCCGAAAGGCAGTGTAACTTAAACAAAGGCACACAAATGTCTTTGCAAGGGCTGAAATAAGTGAATGTTCAAGTTTAAATGTATTAATATTTTTATTAAGACACTGGTTATAATATATTAGACACGGCTACTTAATCTCGTCATTATCCAAATCAAACTTCATAACCATCACTTGTATTGGTAGAATTTAATTTTAATTAGGAAAGAGCCAAGTCCAGTTTTCATTAAGCAAGAATTATTTGAACTGTTCCAATCTCCGTTAAATCCAAATCTTTTAGAAGTTTCATATCAGTTTGGTTAATGCCGGTCAACCTTTCAGATTTATCAGCCCTATAACTTATATTAATATATATGCCCTTTCCATTTTACTATTGTAACACACACTCTTCTGTCTATCCATTTCCAACCCTACTTCTTAAAGATTATTTTAGGGGGTCCAATTACTTCTGTGCAACATGTTTTAAAAATGTTTGTATAATTTTACTGGATTTGTTTAGTAGAAGCGGGTGGAAGGAACCTTATTTTCAGAATGACACATTCTACTTTTACTTACACCTCTCTAAATAGTAGGTTTGCACAATGTGTAAGTATAATCCACACACCTTCTTGGTATGGGGTACGGTCTCTTCTAGTGGCACTGAGACCTCTTCCAGAATGAATAATGATGCTGCTCTACAGCCTTAGCTAATAACTCATGCTGCAGAGACTCATACGCTAAGCTCCCAAGGTCCCAGATCTGATTTCACTGGTAGACTGGGGTCTGTCAGTATTACGCAAGCCAGTGCAAAAATTGCCCTGTACTTGTAAATTTAACTCCAAAGTCACTCTCTCATTTCATGATTAACATTGCCATCTTGATCTTGTCCAGCCTGGGCAAAAGAAAATAAGACACTCCATCTGCCTATGGCGCACTACAGGTAGGGGCTGCTCCGTCTGTGGTGGGCCCACCTATACCCCCTCCGCAGGTTATATGCTGGCTCCCCAGGAGCAAAGCGGGCAGGAGCTGCCAGCCCCCGTTTCCAGGAAGCTGGCTGCAGAGCCTGTAGCAAAGCCTCCCTGGGAGCAGGGCCCGCAGCCCCTACTGGCCCCGCTCCTGGGAAAGCCAGTTCCACTGCGGCAGGGAAGCCTCTTCTTCAGGAGCAGACAGCCCTTGCTGGTCCCGCTCCGGGGGAGGCTTCGCTGCAGGCTCTTCAGTAAAAAGCTGTCACTTTTACATTTGTAAATGCCTTTTACATCCCTTGTCTATGCTAACCACCCGCCCCCCCTCCCCCGATCTAACCTACGCCACTTCAGCTATGCAAACAGCATAGCGGCAGTCAACATACTTACTGCAGTGTCTTCTCTGTGGTAAGGTCAGTGGGGACTACTCTCCCATCTTAAATGAGTGACATCTCTCAAAATGGGAGACATCTGAAAAGCATGGTGTGAAACCTTAGATATTTGGTTCACCGGGGCACAGTAAAATGAAACCTGTAGCTGTGTTTCACTTTTGTTCATGTCTGTTGGTGTTTAGCTGAAGCTCTGGTTCATGCTATCCTTAACATTCCAGGTAAAGAAACCTGATTAAATTTGCAGGTGACTATAAGGTCTTTGGGGGCAGGAACTGTCTTTTATCCTGTGTTTATATGGTGTCTGGCAATCGGCTCTTACTGCACTACAAATAACAAAAGAGTCTTCTATGAGAGCTGCCATTTTACGTCTAATGTATTTCCCAGAAATAGATTCTGTCTGCTGACATAATTCACAATAATTGAAGTATTAGCCAGTAGATTAATTCAGCAAGGCTGAAGAGCTCCCTGGTTGTTTTAAAGTAAGTTTTATTTGCATGGAAAATATATTAACATTTTTTGAACTAAGAAAGTAAGCAGAATGTGTCTCCCTGGGGTGCCAGATGCTGCAACTGGGTCTATGAGTACCCATGCAGAGCAATAGGGCAGTATGCAGTTGCAAGAATCCACCGCAGCAAATCCAGTTGTGGCCACAAGTTAGCATGAAAGCAAGATGGCTAGCAACCTATTTCTTCAGATATTTGGAAATGCTATTCAATTTAACAGAACACTAGGAAAAATGATTATTTTGAACATGCTTAAAAAAAAAAACCTAGATGAAGTGATTATATACTTATCTAAAAGCACGTATTTTGTTGTACTTTTTTGTCAACAATTTGACCTCTCCAGCTTTCACATGTTGGAGAAATAATGCTGTTCTGCTTCAGTTTTAAATCTAAAGCAAACTCACAAAAATGTTTTCATTTCAATCACAAAATGTATTAGTGAAATTATTGCTTTTCATCTTTCATTTCATAACCATTGTGTTTTTATATAAGCCCATATGTTTATTTCAATAGAATTGTGCCAATTTATAACAGCAGAGTTTGACCTTTGAACCTAAGGATAAGGCTATATTTGCACTGAGGTGTGACTCCCATCTTGCATAGACATTCCCATGCTAGCTTTTTGGGGCTAGCATCTACAAAATTAAATTGTGTCCACAGTGGCACACCAACCATGTACCCAGAGGGTAGGATTGTCCCAGGCAACACAGAGGCAGCTAGAGTGAGCAGCCACCCCATGACACTATAAATCATTTTGCTATTTTTAGGTGCTAGCTTGAGGAAAACTAGCATGGGTATGTATGTCTATGTGCGCTGGGAATCACACGTCCCTGCTCAATTGTTAATGTATCCTAATTCAGTCCAGTGCCACTTAAAATATTCAATTAAGTGCATTTTGAAGTCTACTGAGTTGAAACTGAATAGAATTTGTTGGTTAATTAGTTTACAGAAAACCTTTTATATCATTTCAAAGATGTAAATAAGTCTGCATTTGCTAATCCATCCACCTCCCCCCCCGTCTTTTTTTTCCTCTCTCTCCAAAGGTTTACAACAGCAGCATTAAAACAAACTTAATTCTGGATCAAACATATCCAAGATCAAATAAAATTTGGACATTGTTGAATCGCATCTGTGTAAAAAGTTTACCAGTTGTTGTTCTAGATTCTGTTAGATACAGGAATGACACATATCAGCACCAGCACTAAGAAGTTAGTTTATACAAACTAGTTTAAAGGGCAGAAAGTCAGAGAAAAGCACATTTTCTTTTCATGTCTAAGTTGTCTACTTAGATCATCAACCATGTAATAATTCAACTGATAAATAACACATCAAAATATTTAGGGTAACTAGCACCTTTCAGTATTATGAAAACATTGGTCTTGGTTCCAGTTACTGTTTTACACTTAATAAAGTGTTCCAATCTCTGCTTTATGTCCAAAGAGCACATTGCTCAATGCAGTGGTCCAAAAGGCTTGCAGAATGTTAGGAACTACAGGCAGTCCCCGGGTTACATGGATCCGACTTACATCGGATCCCTACTTACAAACGAGGTGAGGCAATCCCGCATTAGCTGCTTCCCCCCAGCAGACCTGGGAGATGCGAAGCTAGCGCCCCCCCCCAGCAGACCAGGGAGACACGTAGCGGCTTTTTTCAGCAGACACCTCAGCTTGAGAATAAAGGACTGAGGGAAGTGAGGTGTGGGAGAATAAAACTGAGCTCTGGAGAAATGTTTGGCTAGAGTTTCCCCTACAATATGTACCAGTTCTGACTTACATACAAATTCAACTTAAGAACAAACCTACAGTCCCTATCTTGTACGTAACCCGGGGACTGCCTGTATTTGAAAAGGGATACAAAATAAGACTGAAATTATCATAATGCCACTATATAAATCCATGGTGTACAAACACAATTAACCTGTGGTAATCATTCCCTGGGATGTTGTCATGACCAAAAGTATCACTGAACTAGAACTGAAAAGGAACTACAGTAATTATTCATTTCACACATGCCCATATAACACGTTTTCACAATAGCACAATTTTTTTTAGGGAACATTTTTCAAGTAATACGACTGTCCCCAAAGTAACATGAAAATAATCAAGTGATGGACTACTTCACGCGGCAGTATAAGTTTGTGAAAAAAGTGGTAATACGCATGAGCGGATGAATACACGTGGTCACAGTGCTCCTCTGCTCACTCACGTGTTTATCTTTGTGTTTTAACAAACCGTGGTGACTTGTGTTTATACGTGATGTAATAAACATTTTTTATGAGAATGATCCTGATCGTGAACAGAGCTCAAAAGTAGCGAAAAGCTTAGAAAGCGCCATATCTTGCTACAAGCAACTTTACAACGAAAAACAAAAAGCACTAAAGCAGCTCTCTATCAAAAGCTTTTTCATGTTCAACCTAAAAAAAAAATCAGCTGATGAACAAGATAAGCCTGTTCCATCTACTTCATCTAATGTTGATGTTGACGACCGAGCACCAACAAAAAATTGACCTCGTCACCACCACCTGAAATGCAACCCCCACCTTTTCCATTATTTTTAATGGGAAAATTGACCCCGCATAGCATGTTTTTGCTTAGCACGAACATTTTCAGAAATGCATCTATTGTCTTAAATGAGGAATTACTGTAGATAAGTTCACAGATGATAGGTCTATCATGCCTGACCATTTTGGCTAATAGCCATTGTAGTTCTATGCTCAGGTAAACCCTAAACCTCTGACTGCCAGAATCTGGGAAGAAAACAGAGTGGAGCACTCCAACTGCCTTGTTCAGTACAGTTCCCCTAAAGCTCTAGTAGTCACTGTCGGAGACAGACTATTGAGCTAGATTAGGGATGGGCCACTTTTTGCCCACCCCTAGGCTGGATGGATCACTGGTTTGACCCAACATGGCTACTCTTATATAATATCTTTTTTATTGTAACTGTTGAATTATGTTGTTAATTTTAGCTACTAGTTAGTCTTAGGATAAACAACTAATTGATGCTGATAGCATCTAATTAAGTGAATACCTCTGTGGTTAATTCTCAGAGGTTTTCAAATTTTATACTCAACTATTTAATATTAATTCATTCAATACACTTAACCAACCTTATTTTAATATACTTTATATTTTAGAATTTCATACTGCTTTAATATTGCTATATTGTATTAAAGCAGTATGAAATTCTAAAATATAAAGTGCATTAAAATAAGGTTGGTTAAGTGTATTTTATTTACCTGATTTTATCATTTGCATCACCCCTGTTGATTTTAATTGTTTATTAGTTTCTTTTTTTATTTTGATATTTAAATAATTTATTCTTTATTTCAGTCATGTTTATTTGTTGACATCCTTTAGTGTAGAAGGAAAAGAATTCTTTGTAAAGTATAAATTGTTACTCCTTGAGTGCCGTCTCATTAATAAACTTAATCAGTAATAGCATATTTTGATTTATTTATCCTGAACTCATCCTGTAAGAAGCATTTACTGTAATTAGTAATTCCATGTAATTGATTGTTGCTTCTCCCAGTTATCAAGTCTGATAATTATTTGTTTAGGTAATTTTATTTTTCCAGTTTTGGAGTATTTGGATCCAGAATCTTGGTTTGACTCACTGATAATTTTCCAAACACACTCACCATTTACTTATCCCTAAAACGGTCCCTCTTTCTTCTTGTTTTACTCTTTTGTCTAATGTTCATTTTTTTTTCAGAATGTCTGACCGTAAGGCTTTTAGTTTTACAATTTACTCATCTAAACAGACGAAAATGTGCTTGAGTTTTGAAATATATACTACACTGGAGAATGGAAGTGACAGATGAAGAAACGTAATGAGCATATACATTTTCCTTTTCCATGGCACCTGATAGTGAAATGTGTTTATAAAGGTCATATTCAGGGCTGGAAAAGAAACAACTTTCTAAAGTAGATGGTTTTTGCATCTGCTGTAAAATCAAAGCCAAGTACCAGAACAATATACATTCAAAATGTGTAACCTGGTTATCTTTTCACGCAAATGCTCTTTAGGGCAGGTAACTTATCAATTAAAAAAATTATCTGTCCAATAATATTTTCAACTGCCATAGAGCCTTAAAGAAATCTTAGCTGTTCAACTGCCAATAAAATCAAAACTTTTAAACATAAACTTTAAAAAAAAAAATCTACAAAAACATTCTGTGCTTAGGCTGGGCAAAGGCTATTCATAGGAACCTGAAAGAAAAGCCAGAAGTGAATATATACAAAATGCAAAGCTCTTATCCTGTTTCAATAGTTGACTTTTGTTTCTAAGCTCCACTAAGTGATTCAGTGTTCTGTCTAGACAAACACTATTCAGATTTAAAGTAACATACTGCAATGTGCCTCATCGCTCCAGTCATCACAGTCATTGTAGCCATTACACTGTAGTTTCCCAGGGATGCAGATTCCACTGGTACACAAGAAGCTCTCATCTCCACCGCACAGCACTGTGAAGGGAAAGGAAAACACATAGAATAAGTTTTCAGATATATCTCCTTTTGAACTTGTGTCATTTATTATTAGTGTAATTAAAGAACAAAGTCACTATTAATCAGTCTTAATTGGAGATAGGCAGGGAAAGTGGAGTCCAGATACAGTCCAAGTTTAGGACCAAGACAATCAAGGTTAAGCTACATATTCTATATTGCAAAGGTGAGATATTCTTTCTGTCTATGAATTTATATGCCCCCTTTGCCAAGGTTATGGTCACAATAAGGGAGCTATTGAGATGTTAGAAGAAAAAGTTAACTAAATGAAATGTTGTATAGTTAGGTAAAAGCATTTCCAAAAGCTGTATTTCTGTTGTATCCAGAGCACAAAGCAAAATAGTCTTAGAGCCAGATAATGTTTATTGTTCTAAATATTACAGTGATAGGTTTCCAACTACATGCAGTATCTTAAGAGACTATTGTATTATCTTTATGAATGTCATAGGTATTGCTGTGGGCTGAGGATTATATTCTGCTCGATGGCAGAGTGTGATCACAGCTTCACCAGGAACAAAATCCACTGGGGGAAGATTACTTCGATCCCTGGGATTGAAAGCAGTTCCAGAGAAATACTACTCCCTGGAGTGACTGGCATATACTACTTCAGGTCAGTTTCAAACACCACATGATACAAAGAAAGAACGTGGGGTAAGAAGGACCAGACTTAATTGACAGGGAGGGCTTCATTTTAATACAAAGAATCATAGAATCCTAGAATACTAGGACTGGAAGGGACATCGAGAGGTCGAGTCCAGTCCCCTGCCCCCATGGCAGGACCAAATACTGTCTAGACCATCCCTGATAGACATTTATCTAACCTACTCTTAAATAGCTCCACAGATGGGGATTCCACAACCTCCCTGGGCAATTTATTCCAGTGTTTGACCACCCTGACAGTTAGGAACTTTTTCCTAATGTCCAACCTAAACCTCCCTTGCTGCAGTTTAAGCTCATTGCTTCTTGTTCTATCTTTAGTGGCCAAGATGAACAAGTTTTCTCCCTCCTCCTTATGACACCCTTTTAGATACCTGAAAACAGCTATCATGTCCCCCCTCAGTCTTCTCTTTTCTAAACTAAACAAACCCAATTCTTTCAGCCTTCCTTCATAGGTCATGTTCTCTAGACCTTTAATCATTCTTGTTGCTCTTCTCTGGACCCTCTCCAGTTTCTCCACATCTTTCTTGAAATAAAAGAACAGACATGATCCTCTAACTAAGAAGGGAACCAAACCATGCTGAAGGACTGGACCTACCAGACACACCATATGGAAGACAGGCAACTGCTGGTGTGTTTAGGATGCATGTATACCTGTTATTATTATGTGTGTTTTCTCTGTAAGGCTTCTGTCCTGCAATAAATATACTCTGCTTTGAAATTGTTTGGTGACTGATAACTGCTGGCAGATATTGATCATAACACTTAGAGTGCGTCTACACAGCAGTGTTATTTCAGAATAACGGCACTTATTCCAAAATAACAATTGCAAGTGTTATTTTGAAATAAATTCAAAATAACAGATGGCTTATTCTAACTTCTGTAAACCTCATTCCATGAGGAATAACGCCTATTCTGAAATAGTGAGGACCACTGAGGGAGCAGTGAGCAGCAGCTCTTCCAATACCTTTAGAAAAGGCATAACAAATGCTCCCACTGATTACTACCTGCGACTATTAGGTTTAAATCCCATGAGTTCCTGGAGGACCACTTTAATTACATCTTTTAGGAATCTAATAACAGTCAAATGAGAAGACTGTGTGATTCTCTGACAGCAGGTCATAAGCTGAGATGGCTGCCAACTGAATCTTGACAGAAAAATTCTTTCCTTTTAGCTCAAGTAAGCAGTCGAGAATTTGCAGGAACAAGGAATAATGTGCACTCAATGAGTTTTGATGACACCAGTGGGAGAATCTTTGATATTGCCAGGTGAGTTTGTTCTGTCTTCTATTGCTTATTTAAACTCCCCTAACTGGAGAAGAACAAGACTGCTGCACTGATTATATCCATCCACCCAGCATACTGTGAGGTGCAGGTACAGAAGATCTGGATGCAGGATCTGGCTCTGGCTATGAGATTATTGGTTTCAGAGAAGAGGTAAATTCTGGGTTAGGATACAGGCAGGTTTCAATAGACTTGTGAACCAGAATTATCTGGATCGTCCTGGTGCTATGAGGATTGAGTTTGCAGACCATTTGGGGAATTAGCATGGTCAGTGGGTAAGCATACATCATGTATGCTGACCACGCCATGAAGAATGTGCCTGTTACAAATCCCTGGCTTATCCCCTCCTTTTTTGAGCAGAATCTCTGACACTGGAAACACTTATGACTACATTGAGTGGCACTTCCAAGGAAGTTTTTGGCTTTTGGTTGGCAAAAATAAAAAATACATTTTAGCTTTGAAAACCAAAACATTATTGTGCTTTGATATTCAATTTTCATTCTTTCAAGGGGTTTTTTTGGGGAGGGAAAGAGAAGGAAGAGGGAGGACTATCACTTGCTGGTTTTCCCTCTAGTTTTCCTTTCTTCTCCTGGCTCTTTCGTTTTTCCATCTCTAGTGACAAAATGGATAACGGAAAAGGAGTTAAACAAAATAGGGAAAGAAAGGTGAGGCAGAAAATGAAAACAAAGTTAAAGTCTTAGATTTGATTCTCTGAAACCCTGAAACCTTTCTGTTTGTATTTTCTGCTAAAAACAAAAAATGTTAAACACAAAAATTCCCAAACCATTTTTGGTGAAAAAAATGGTTTGATGAAAATTTTCTTCCAGTTCTGTTTTTGAGTGACAGCTGCCAGACAGTTGAACCAAAACAAAAATGATTTAGTATAGTGTCATAATGAAAGTTTTTTTTTCCCTTCTGGCACAATGTTTTTGCACAGACATCTTCTTTATTATACAGGCAGTCCCCGACTTACGCGGATCCGACTTATGTCGGATCCGCAGTTACAAACGGGGCTCGCCCCGGAGGACACGGACTGTGGGACCTCACGGTCCTGCCGCCCGTGTACTCCGGGGCTTTCTCCACGTCTCCCTGGTCTACAGACCAGGAAGACACGGAGCAAAGCCGCGGAGGGGCTCGGGCAGCGGGGCAGCCCAGGCGGGGCTCAGGCAGCGGGGCAGCGCAGGCACGCCTGGGCTGCCCTGCTGCCCGAGCCCCCCCGCGGCTTTGCAAAGCCTCGGGGAAGCCGGCAGCGGAGCAGCCCAGGCACGCCCAGGCTGTCTTGCTGCCCGAGCCCCCCCACGGCTTTGCAAAGCCTCGGGGGAAGCCGGTAGCGGGACAGCCCAGACGCCCCACGGAGACCAGCAGACCAGGGAGACAGGGAGCAAAGCTGCGGAGGACCCAGGCGGCGGGACCGCGGTGCGTCTCGGTCCGCCGCCCGCGTCTTCCTGGTCTGCTGGGGTGGGGGGGGCGCAGCTAGTACGCCCCCCCCCCCAGCAGACTAGGCTTTTCTCCGGACGCCTGTGGCAGAGCAGCTGGGGCGCTGCCGGTTGGTCCCGCAGCGCCGCTCTGGGCGCTACTGGACCAACCCAGCAGCACCCCAGCTGCTCTGCCCCAGGCATCCTGATTCAGCCGCTGCTGATCAGTTTCAGCAGCGGCTGAATCAGGATGCCTGGGTCAGAGCAGATGGGGTGCTGCTGGGTTGGTCCAGTAGCACCGACGAGCCGCGCTACTGGACCAACCCAGCAGCACCCCAGCTGCTCTGCCCCAGGCGTCCCCAAGTCAGCTGCTGCTGAAACTGACCAGCGCTGACTACAGGAAGCCCGAGGCAGAGTTGCTCTGCCCCGGGCTTCCTGGAATCAGCTGCTGATCAGTTTCAGCAGCAGCTGACTTGGGGACGCTTGGGGTTCTTAAGTTGATTCTGTATGTAAGTTGGAACTGGCGGTCAGTTTCAGCAGCGGCTGAATCTGGACGCCAGTTCCGACTTACATACAGATTCAACTTAAGAACAAACTTACAGTCCCTATCTTCTACGTAACCCGGGGACTGCCTGTAGTGGCAGTCTTAAGAATACTAAAGGATTTATGCCTGAGTCTCACCATGGGGTTTCAAATCAGCCACATAGACTGCAGTGGAAAGGGTTCATCTCTCTGTGGAGAGGAGAATCATGCCCAGGACTTGCAAAAATCTGTGACACTTGAAATTCTAACTTACAGTATTTTTCTGGTGAGATTTTCAACTAAGCATCAAATGTCTTCCAACATCTGGTGATTTGACTGAGTCTCAATAATAATGTCTTATTCAGTACATATAACACTATAACACAATATGACCTTCCCATGCTTGCTAAGCTTTTCAATTATAAACTTTTTTGGGGGGGGGCATAATGACCTATAGTACATCTGTGGCACATCACAGCTGGCTCAGGGTTGGAACACAGCACAGGTAGGTAATAAAGCAACAGGCTGACCTCTCCAAAATGATAAGAAAAAATAGCAATTTCCCAGACTACACATTTAACACTCAATCAAATTTCAACACACATAGCAATCAAACTCTTTTGTGCTGTTCAAGAAATGCTAACATTCCTGCTAAAAATCCTGGCGACTTAATGAAAAAAGCCGCACAATTAGTATTATGTTTTTTAAAATAAAGGTAACCATACACACTGATTATTAGACTATCAAAAGGAAAAGAGTCTTTAACATCTTACCATTTTCACTGAAAAACCAGCATATTTTTTCATCTAGTCATATTTTCCTTTTATATTTGCTCCTTTATATGTTTTTTTAAAAATTATGTTTATAGTCATGGTTCAGGGACGTTAGAAAAAATACAATTAAAATAATCATATATTTTATCTAGTAACATTAAATTACATCTTAACTCCTTTTTCATACTATAAATATTTAGTCTATTTTTGATGGTTAAAAAGGTCTTCTGGTAAATATTCAGAAAAAATAACTAATGACCTTACCTATTAGAATAAGGTCACTGCACATCACCCACACACACCACCACTGCATAAGAAAAACTAGGCCAGGAGAGGAGGATTTTATGGTTAAGGCATTGTAATGGGATTTGAAAGATGTATATTCAGTTCCCAGCTCTGCATAGACTCTGTATGAACTCTTGAGGAGTCACTTAATCTTTGCAGGCCTCTGTTTTCCTTTTGTACAAGGAGATAATACTCAGAGCTCATATACTTGTTAAACAGTTCCAGAAACCATGGGGATTCAGCCTCATAGGAGGTGCCAAAGCTTCATCCCTGGAGAGCACTCTGGGGCTCAGGGCTTCAACACCATCGGGCAAGTCAAGGCTTGGGGCTTCACAGTGCTGGAGTTCTGTGCTTCAGCCTCATGGAGCACCAGGGCTTGCCCACAGGGAGCTCCAAGGCTTAGGCTTCTGCCCTGTGGGAGGTCTCAGGCTTTTGCAGGTTTGAAAATATTTACCAGAGCTCTTCTCCAGAGGGATCTGATTTAATTCAAGCCTTGTTAATGCTTCCCTTCCTCACAAAGGCACTGTGAGGATAAAAGCTGCCAATGTATTGGGATACTAGAATAGCGAGCAACATTGGAAAGTCTATCAAGTTATTTTCACACACATGAAAAAAATTAAATTGAGTATTTCTCCTGGGAGCTGAGAAATATATTTCACGTTAGGAAACACCAGGACAGCTCCCAAGGGAAGATACCTAATTCAGTGGCAGATAAAAAGACAAGGCGTGCAAAGTGATCTGAAGGACACCACTATGGTAGTGTAGGGGTCAATTGCGGAAGAACTCTGTACATGTGAAGTAAAGGGGTGGTGAGGTCTGCATTCCCCCTCTTTCCCTCACCCCCACACTTCCCTACTACTGATGAGCCAGAAGCAAGCCTCTAGGAACATAAGCCATTGTAGCAAGAATGAATTGTAGATAAGGGCAGGAACATAATAATCCTGTTTACCCAAATGTACTGATCATGTAAACAAAGTCAAAGGACAAGCAGTACAGCTGAGCCATACTGTACCAAGGGACGAGTAATTCCCGGAAATTTCCAAGCTGCAGAACAAGGCAGAGACATTGTATTTAAAGCTGCACCAGTGCACAGCAATTTGGACCTTACTGATGGGCTTTGGATACCAGCTCCTCAGAAGCTGAGACAGTCTCTCACTTCATCCGCAGCTGAAATTGGGTTCCCTGGGTAGCAGAAGGGATGTAAGAACGCCGCTTTTCCTATCATGTTGTTCTTTTAGTTAAGGGGTACAGCTGATAGCTATCAGAAAATAAACTGCTTGTGTTTGACAGATACCTGTATAGCATGTCTTTGTACTTTGAGAACCCAGTGTTGGACCTGAGATTTACTTTTCCCGACAACAGGTAGCTCTAGGGCATGTCTCTTTCACCAACAGAAGTTGGTCCAGTAACAGATATTACCTCACCCACCTTGTGTCTCTGCAATCCTGGGACCAACAGGGCAATACCAACTTTGCCAACAAATAGAAAAGCTGTAAAATAATTCTTAATGGAAACAATACGACTGTTGTGGAAGTGCTTAAGAAAGAAAAATTGGATTTTTGAGACAGGCCAGCACTGTCATATAGGGATGTGTGATATTGATTCTCATAGACACTGACTCTGTGGGTGCTCTGGGGCTGGAGCACCTAAAGGAAAAGATTATCAGGTGTTCAGAATCCACTAGCAGTCAAGCTTCTCCTCTGCGCCCTTCCTCCCAGTGCCTCCTGCCTGCCATAAAACAGCTGTTAGGAGGAGGAACAGGGATGCCACAAGGGAGAAGGTGGAGAACAGGCAGGGTAGGAGTTTGGGGGGAAGGTGTGCAATGCGGGTGGGGCCGATCAACCCCTGCTAGAAGGAAAGTCATAATCTATTCTCCACAGTGATTTTGATTAACTGAGAAAACAATGAATGGAGCTGATTCATTGTCCAATGTTGGATCACTTACACGAGGAAGAATGTGATTATCAAAGGGGTCAGTCATCCACAGTTTGCATAGACTTTGGCTGGAATTACAGGTTCTCAGTACCTCTGAAAATTGAGCCCTAGGTTTCCACCATCTTGCAGCCCAGGAACATGGTTGTTCATCCTACTGTACTATGCCAGTAAGCAAAAAGAGAGCTCTACAGTAATTACACTTGTATATAACTGGTTGCTGACAACAAAAAAATATTTTTTGAAATCTACTTACACATTCTTAAATCCTGGAACATCAAATCATCCTCCCCAAGAGACAAATCAAATCTTAGATATATTAAATCAACATACAAACTTGTATAGAAAAATGTGATAAAATGTATATGAATAATTTTAAAATGTCCTCCACACATAGATGCGTTTCCAATGCAATCATGTATCCCCACCTTCTACCAATCTCTGCGCTCTCTACTCAAAGATAGAACATTGTATCAGATATACAGAATTATGTAATGGGGACACAGATGCGACAATAAGAAAATATACTATGATACCTTTCTTAATGAATGTCTGTAGGTCCAAGCTCTGTGGAGGCAAGGTGACCAGAACATAAAAGACGAAAAAACAAAGGTTTTGGACCATACTATTAAACATAAACATAAGTAGAGTCTAGTGCCATAAGGGAACATGGTGAGGTGCCTCTGAACATTCACTGGGTCAGTGCACTCTTATACTTTCCTGTAAGGGCACACCTTTTTACTCTCTAAACGGCCAGTCAAATTTGATAGCTGGTGTGGAATAACTTGGAGCCACAGTCCTACCATTTCACTGCCCTTTTTAAGGCCTTGTGCACCCCCAAGTTGCTAGAAAGGGGTGGAAGATACCCAGCACTCACCCTGCAGCCCGTAAGGACTTTTGGAATCTCCTTACACTATCCATCATCTCAGAGCTTCATAGTTTTATTTTCAAAATGCGCCTGTAATATTAGGTGCCATTAGCTCCATTTTATAGATGGGGAACTGAGATACAGAGAGTATGGTCAAGTTGTCAAAATGCCTACTTATTTTGGGTGCCCAATTTGAAACTCCTAGGCCCTGATTTATCAGAGTAATCAAGATTTTTATATGTAGGCTTGGCAGAATTTGATTTTTTATATATAGATCTAATTTTGACAAGTACTACTGAGATTTATTTGTAAAATTTTTTTCAATTTTTATCTATTTAAATGTTCAAAATTCAGGGAAATTATGGAGAGATCAGACAATAGGGAGCATCAGACAGTATTTATTTAATGTCTGAAATTCAAAAACTGAAAACTTTATAATCATTAAAACCCAAACTGTAAATATTTTATGTCAAAATATACTAAATAAATACCCTTAAATAAAACCAAAAGTTCTCAGGCATTTTTCTACTTTGCCTGTTTGTAAATTTTTATTTATTTTTGTTGTTTTTTGTGTGTACAGTGAAATTGACCTTTACCAACATTTACCAATACAAATCTAGTTCTTCCATGCCTATTAATATCACTTGTTCAAAGCACAGCTCTGATTGTTTCAGCTGAAGATGTAAGATCCCAACATATCTGCAAGTGATCCCAGGTGCCAAACTAGACTTCTGTGAAGGAGTCTACTACTCCTTTAAGAGTCAGCCAGGAGCTCACAATCAGAAATACTTGGGTAAAATCAATGAGATTCCCTGCCCCAACTAGCATGACCTATTTAAACACGATTAGGATGCTGAGCAAAAGAGAGGAGATTGGAAGCTAGACAGCTTACAAGAATCAGTTCACAGATTCCACAACAAACGGGATCCTTCTAATCATTTAAGTCTGACTGCCTGTATAACAAAGGCCACAGAACTTCCCCAAAATAATTCCTAGAGTATACTTATTAGAAAAAAAATCCAATCTTTATTTAAAAATTGTTAGTGATAATTCACAATGATCCTTGGTAAATTTTTCCAGTGGTCAACTACTCTCATTGTTAAACACTAAGGCTGTGTCTACTTTGGCATGATTTTGCGCAAAAGAAGGTGCTTTTGCGCAAAATCTTGCCGCCTGTCTACACTGACCACGAGTATTTGCGCAAGAACACTGACGTTGTAATGTACGAAATCAGTGCTTCTTGCACAAATACTCTGACGCTCCCACTCAGGAATAAGCGCTCTTGCACAAGTGTTCTTGCGCAAGAGGCCAGTGTAGACAGGCAGCCAAGACACTTTGCACAAAAGCAGTCTAAACGGAAAAAAGCCCTAATGGCCGCTTGGACGCTCCGTACCTGTAGGCAGCTCTGGACTTCCTGGTAACCCGAGACCCCTTAAAGGCAGACGCAGCCTTCAGAGGCCACGAGGCAGAAACCTTTCTGCTGCCTCTGCTCAGAGCTGTGCCACACGGCTCCTGCCGTCCCCAAAAGCCACCAAAGCAGGATGGCAGCTCCGGGGGGGGGGGGGGGGGGGGGAACAGCCACCCGCACCCCCAGCACAGGAGGCCCCAAGGGGCAGAAAACGGAGGGCCCCATCCTGGTCCGCAAGAGGAGGCCCTCCACGACACCCGCTCCCGTCGCCGCAATGTGGATATCTTTGACCGCATGGCCCAGGCGCTCTGACACCAGGGACATCCAGCCCGCACCCTCGAGCAACTCTGGGCTAAGGTGAAAGAGCTGCTCCTGGGCTATGTCCGGGCCAGGGGGCAAGAGCCAACACCTGCCCCCACTACCAGTGGCTCCATCGCATCCTGGGGCAGGCACCACTCCAGGGACCGTCCATCCCTGTGGACAGCTGCAGACACTTCCTCACACCAGGACCAGCGAGGAGGGGGGGGAGGGAAGAAGAGCCAGCCAGCAGGTCGGACGACGAGGCCAACACTGTGACCCTCCACGCAGAGGTCCCCTCCGGCAGCCCCGATGTCTCCCGTGTGTCCTCAGAGGCAAGGGAAGGATCCACCAGTGAGTGTTGCACTTTGCACTCACAAGGGCAGGGGGGAGCCAGGTGCCAGGATGGGGAAGGGGGAGAGCGTGTCACTCAGGCCACATGAGCTGCACGCTGTGTAGTATTAGCAGTATGCAGCACGTGCAACCATGTGCAGCCTGGTGACCGAGCGGCATGTGGCTGCGGCAGGCAGCTCCAGGGCACGCCTGGGACCGTGCTGTTCACACACATCCGGCAGGACCAGGGGGGAAGGGTGGAGGCCGGCTGGAACCAGCCAGGGACCCAGGGGCTCAGGCCAGAGCCCGCACCTCCACAAGGGTGCAGCACACAGACCGGCACACTGTCCCATGCCTGGCTGTGAGGCACAGCCAGCTGCTCCTGGGAAAACCGCAGCCCTGTGAGCGTGGCCCCACTGAGCCCCTTGCCTGCTCCCGGTGCCTTGGCTGGCCCCCCGAGGGAAGTCCCCACTGTGGCCACACATGTCCCTGGGCTACCGTGTGTGAGGGCTACCGGGAGGGGGAGGGGGAGGGGGAAAGCGCTCGGGCTGGCCCTAGGGTCGCCTGAGTTTTGCTGCAAGGATGGTACACTCCCCAGTCACTCCCCTGGTTCCATCCAGGAGACATCCCACCTGATGGGGATCTGAGAGCCCAGACCATGTCTGCCATATGTGCTCCCAGGCACTGTGTCATTTATCTCACTCCCTGTCAAAACCATTGATTAGCCCAAAGCCTCACAGCCTGGAGGCAGACCTGCAGTGGCACCAGAAGGCCTGGGGCCTCTTCCAGGCCCAGTGCATGCGCATGGCAGATGCCATATCCACCCTCACTGCGCACATTGGCCACGCCATTCATTATGGCATGGCCTTGCCCCGCACCATGCACCCGCCATCCCTCCTATAGCAATGCCTCCTGCTCCCGCAATGGCCCCTCCTGCTCCTGCCCCTCCAGCCTACGTCCCCAAGCTGCCTGCCCCAACGCGGCCTCAACCCCATGTGCAGGTCCACCCCCAAAGAAGCAGTTTCAGGGGCCATCCCTCCCAGTTGAGAGCCTCTCCCCTCCCCATTGTAAATAAAAAGTTCCAACTTTGTGTTAAAAAAAAAAACCCTGTGTTGTTGTTTATTGGGAGGTAAGGAGGCAAGGGTTGGGGATGGGAGGGAGATGTAAAGGGAGACAGAGGAGACCCTACTATGGGGCCTGGGAGAACATCTCCGTCAGGGCCTCCCGGATGCACATCCCATCATGGTTCACCTGGCGGATGGCAGCTGTGCGGGGCTGTTCGTAGGCCTGACCCTCGCCTGCCATCCATGCCGGGAGGAAGGCCTCCCTGCTCCGCTCCACGAGATTGTGGCGCACGCAGCCACTACCTCTGGGAATTCCACTCAACCATCTCCAGACGGGTGAGCAAACAACGGAACTGGGCTTTCAGACGCCCGAAGGCACACTCCACTTGGTTTCAGGCCCAGTTGAGGCGGTTGTTGAACTGGGCCCGGTTGTGGTCCAGCCGCCTTGTGTAGGGCTGCATTAGCCAGGGCAGCAGGGGGTAGGCCGCGTCCCCCACAACACCTGTGGGCATGGGCACAACCCTGACAGTAAATTCCTGCTGGGGGAAGTAAGCGCCGGATCTTGCCACACTACTGTGGTGTCACCTGGGCTCGGATGGAGGGCATGGGGTATAAATATTAAATATTTATAAAATCTTTATTAAGTATTTATTCCCCACAGACAGGTTCTTAAAGACTGTAATCAAGTCACCTCTTAACTTTCTCTTTGTTAAGTTAACTAGACTGTACTTCCTAAGACAATCACTAAGGGTACGTCTAGACTACATGCCTCTGGCGACAGAGGCATGTAGATTAGGCTACCCGACATAGTAAAATGAAGCAGCGATTTAAATAATCACCGCTTCATTTAAATTTACATGGCTCAGCGCGATAGTCTGGACACGCGGGTGTCGACATCAAAGGTATCTGTCAACCACCCAGGTAAACCTCATCCCAGGAGGCATACCTAGGTGGTCGACAAATACCTTTGATGTCGACACCCGTGCGTCCAGACTATGGCGCTGAGCCGACAAACAGCTGATCAACTGTTTGTCTGCTCAGCGCGGCAGCCATGTAAATTTAAATGAAGCGGCGATTATTTAAATCACCGCTTCATTTTACTATGTCGGGTAGCCTAATCTACATGCCTCTGGCAACAGAGGCATGTAGTCTAGACGTACCCTAAGAAAACATAAGAACGGCCATACTGGGTCACACCAAAGATTCATCTAGCCCAGTATCCAGACTGCTGACAGTGGCCAATGCCAGATGCTCCACAGGGAGTGAACAGAACAGGAAATCTTCAAGCAATCCCTCTCCCACCACCCATTCCTAGTCTCTGACAGAGGCTAGGGACACCATTCTTACCCATCCTGGGCAATAGCCATTAATGGACCTAACCTCCATGAATTTATCTAGTTCTTGAACCCTGTTAAAGTCCTGGTCTTCACAATCTCCTCTGGCAAGGATTTCCACAGGCTGACCATGCGCCGTGTGAAGAAAAACTTCCTTTTGTTTGTTTTAAACCTGCTACCTATTAAGTTCATTTGGTGACCTCTAGTTTTTATGTTATGGGAACAAGTAAATAACTTTTCCTTATTCACTTTTTCCACACCAGTCATGATTTTATAGACCTCTATCATATCCCTCCTTCATCTCCTCTTTTCTAAGCTGAAAAGTTCATCTTTTTCATCTCTCTTCATATGGAACCCGTTCCAGATCTCTAATCATTTTTATGCCCTTTTCTGAACCTGTTCCAATATCTATATATATTTTTTGAGATGAGGCAACCACATCCATACTCAGTATTCAAGATGTGGGCATACCATTGTTTTATATAGAGGCAATAAGATGTCCTTTTCTAATGATTCCCAACATTTTGTTTGCTTTTTTGACTGACACTGCACAGTGAGTAGATGTTTTTAGAGAACTATCCACAATGACTCCAAGATCTCTCTCGAGTAGTTGTAGCTAACTTAATTCCCATCATACTATGTGCATGGTTGAGATTATTTTTTTCCAATCTCCATTACTTTATATTTATCAACATTACATTTCATTTGCCATTTTGTTCCCCAATCAGTTAGTTTGGTAAGATCTTTTTGAAGCTCTTCACAGTCTGCTTTAGTCTTAACTCTCTTGAGCAGTTTGGTATCATCTGCAAATTTTGCCACCTCACTATTACCCCTTTCTCCAGATCATTTATAAATAAGTTGAACAGGATTGGTCCCAGTACAGACCCTTCGGAGACACCACTAGTTACCTCTCTCTATTCTGAAAACTTACCATTTATTCCTACCCTTTGTTTCCTGTCTTTTAACCAGTTATAAGTCCATGAGAGAACCTTCCCTCTTATCCCTGACAACTTACTTTACTTAAGAGCCTTTGCTGAGGGGCCTTTTCAAAGGCTTTCTGGAAATCTAGATATACTATATATACTGGATCACTCTTGTCCACATGTTTGTTAACCCCCTCAAAGAACTCTAGATGATTAGTAAAACATGAGTTCCCTTTACAGGAACCATGTTGACTTTCCCCCAACAAATTATGTTCATCTATGTGTCTGACAATTTTATTCTTTACTATACTTTGAACTAATTTTCCTGGTACTCACATTAAACTTACCAGTCTGTAATTGCCAGGATCACCTTGAGAGCCTCTTTTAAATATTGGCATCACATTTGCTATCTTCTAGTCACTAGGTACAGAAGCCAATTAAAGGATATATTGTAAACCACAGTTAATAGTTCTGCAATTTCCCATTTGAGTTCTTTCAGAACTCTTGGGTGAATGCCATCTGGTTCCAGTGACTTGCTACTGTTAAGTTCATCAATTTGCTCCAAAACCTTCTCTAATGACACCTCAAGCTAGGATAATTCCTCAGATTTGTCACCTAAAAAGAATGGCTTAGGTTGGGGAAGCTCCCTAATGTCTTCAGCCGTGGAGACAGAAGCAAAGAATTCATTTAGTTTCCCCGCAATGACTTTATCATCTTTGAGTGCTCCTTTGACATCTCACTCATCCAGGGGTCCCACTGTTTGTTTAGCAGGCATCCTGCTTCTGATGTACTTAAACGTTTTGCTATTACTTTTTGAGTTTTTTTGCTAGCTCCCTCTTTTTGGCTTTTCTTATATTTTTGCACTTAATTTGACAGAGTTTATGTTCTTTTCTATTTTCCTCACTAGGATTTTACTTCCACTTTTTAAACTATGCCTTTTTATCTCTCCCTGCTTCTTTTACTTGGTTGGTAAGCCATGGGGGCGTTATTTTGGTTTTCTTACTATGTTTTTTTAATTTGGAGTATACATTTAAGTTGGGCCTCTATTATGGAGAAAAATTTCCATGCAGCTTGCAGAAATTTTACTTTTGTTACTTTAGCTTTAAATTTCTATTAAACTCATCTCCTAATTTTTGTGTAGCTCTCCTTTCTGGAATTACTACCCATAATGTAGAATATGATTCTGTGGAACATTTTGCTCCATTTAAGCTTTTTACTTAATTTGATTCTACATTTTCTTTCACGTACAGTGCCACTCCCCCACCAGCATGACCGGTTCTGTCCTTCTGATATATTTTGTACTTTGGTATGACTGTCACTTTGATTGTCCTCATTCCACCCAAACTTCTGTGATGCCTAGTATATCAATATTCCTTTAATACAAGACATTCTAGTTCACCCATCTTATTATTTAAACTTCTAGCATTTGTGCATACGCACTTTAAACATCTGTCACTCTTTATCTGTCTGCCATTTCCTAATGTGTCAGACTCTTTTTCATTTGATTCTGATCTTGCCCATACTTTATCATCTTCCATCCTCTCCTCTTTACTAGAACATAAAGAGTCTCTATTAATAGACCCTTCCCTAAGAGAGGTCTCTGTCCGATCCATGTGCTCCTCCACACCCATCGGCTTCCCCCCAGTCCTTAATTTAAAAACTGCTCTACAACCTTTTTAATGGTAAGTGCCAGCAATCTGGTTCCATTTTGGTTTAGGTGGAGCCCATCCTTCCTATATAGGCTCCCTTTTCTGCAAAGTTTCCCCAGTTCCTAATAAATCTAAACCCCTCCTCTCTAGACCATCATCTCATCCATTCATTGAGACTATGAAGTTTTGACTGCCTATCTGGCCCTGCACATGGAACTAGAAGCATTTCAGAGAAAACTACTATAGAGGTCCTGGATTTCAATCTCTTTCCTAGCAGCCTAAATTTGTCCTCCTGAACCTCTCTCCCACCCTTCCCTATGTCATTGGCACCTACATGTACCACAACCACTTGCTTCTCTCCTGAACTACACATAGGTCTATCTAGATGCCTTCAGAGATCCACAACCTTTGTACCAGGCAGACAAGTCACCATATGATTCTCCCAGTCACGGCAAACCCAGCTATCTGTATTTCTAATGATCGAATCCCCCATTACTAACACCTGCCTTTTCCTAATGACTGGAGTTCCCTCAGTGTAAGAGGATACTACAGCATCATCTGGAAGAAGGGTCCCCAACCATGGGATGGTTTCCCTTGGCTCCAGATTAATGTTTTCCTTCCCTGAGCCTTTCACCCTCCTTAACAGCACAGGGGCTGTCTGACTGGAGTTGGGACAGTTCTACTGTGTGCCAGAAAGTCCCATCAATGTACCTCTCTGCCTCCCTTAGCTCCTCCAAAACAGCCACGCTGGCCTCCAAAACCCATAAGCAATTTCTGAAGACACACACATGTCACCTGTCAAAAGAGCACATGCTACATTGGGTTCAATAAATAGAATAGGCCCCACTCTGCTGCTGGGCTTCTGCTTGCATTCTCTCCTACACATAATTAGATTGAAAGGGTTTTTATTTAAACAAGATAGTTTTGGGTGTAGTTTAGTTTGAAAACGTTAAAGAATGCCAAGTGTATCTAGCCCCCTTCAAGCTCCCTCTCTAAATTCCCTCACGAAACTCCCTGCTCCTGTTCTCTAGGATCCCTGGTTGCATAGTAGCTGGCTTTATAGAACACTGGCCTCCCCTTCCGGACAGCCCTGCTCCCTAGTTAAGGCTTAACCAATGAATAGAGGGGTCTACATTTCAAATTCTCAGTAAGAAGCTCACAGCTTCCAATTGCCAGCCTCAGCACACAGTCCTTCAAACAGCTCATCACATGGATCTCCAAACAAACAGAAAACCCAAGCTCAGCGCACAGTATCTTTCAGGCAACCAGCAAGTAACCCCCAAACACACACTACAGAGAGCAACTCATCCCAAAAGTCCCATAATCGCTCCTCCCTCACCCAGGACATGTTTTCTAATTAATCAATCATTCTCACAACTCTTCACTGAACCTTATCCAATTTATCAACATCTTTCCAGAATTGTAGGCACCAGAACTAGACATTGTATTCTAGCATCTGTTACATTTATGCCAAACAGAGAAGTAAAATAACCTTTCAATACCTACTCAAGATTACTCTGTTTATGTATCCAAGTATTGCCTTCGTCCTTTCAGGCACAGCGCTGGACTATGAGTTCATGTTCAGCTGATTATCTGTTATGGTCCACATTTTTATAAGCTCTTTGCTTTCCGGTATGTCTGGCCTGCATTCTTTGTTCTTAGATATATACACATTAAAATGCATGTTATTTGCTTAAGCCAAGTTTACCAAGTAGATCAGATCACTTTATAACAGTGAACTATGCTCTTCATTGTTTTCCCACTCCCTCCATTCCTTTGTATGACTCACAAAATTTATCAGTGAGGAGCTTATATTTTCTTCCAAGTCAAAAACAAAAATAGTAACAGTGTAAAACCTTAATGATCCCTGTGGGACTTAATTAGAAACCTACCCATTCATTGATGCTGCCCCATTTACAATTACAATAGTGATCTCTCTCCAGCTCCACAAAAACAGCCTGCTGTGGTCCACAGACTTAGGTCCTAAGATAAGGACCTTTGGGTTTCCAAGGTCTTCATGAAATGAGACATACCTTCTTTTGGTTGATTTGTCTGGCTGCTTCTTTCCCTAATTCAGGGGTAGTCAATTATTTTTTGGCAAAGATCAAGTTTCTGGGCCAAGGTACAATCAACATCCAGAAAAAAAATCAAGAACAATAATGGTAGCAATAAATTAATAATATTTTAGGGTCTGTTCAAAAGTTTCTGGCAGATTTGACCCAAGGTCCATCTATTGACTATCCCTGCCCTAGTCTGTGCAAGTGGATTTACTGACACACAGATGGGGGAAGGTAAGGTAGCGCTCACCTGCAGTGCCACACCTGGCCAGAACGAGGTGCAGAGTATGGTCCATTCTTTTAGAGACACCCAGCAAAATAGTAGTATCACAATATTGGCCATACATGGCACAGACAGAAATAGTTTAATTCAGCTTCCTTAATCATGAAACCATTCTTTTCTTCCTGCCATCTCCTGCTTCTTTCACTACACATCATCTTACTTGTGCAACAGATAAGGCAAAGGTCCTACAGAAAAGAGTCACCTTTACTTCATAACCCTGATTCATGCCCTGATTCATTCTATGGTGTACACTGAATGAGGAAAAAATTGTGTGAAAATAGCAGCATGTGGCCATAGAAAGAGAAGGTGGACGAGGAAATATCTTTTATTGCACCAACTTCTGTTGTGAAAGAGACAAGTTCTTAAGATACACAAAGCTCTTCTTCATGTCTGGGGAAATATTCAGAGTATCACAGCTAAATATAAAATGGAAAAAATTACTTAGCACAAGTAGTTAGCACATATTGTACAAGACCATTGAAAGTGAAGTGCCTTGTAAACATCTTCACAGTCAAAGGACAAAAAGGGGAGGGAGTTAGAGTTTTGTAATAAGCCATGCATCCAGTGTCTTTATTAAGACTATGCTTTTTTTTGTGTTTACAAAAGTTATGAATGTAAGCTCCCAGGCACATCTTTTGAAAGTGTTTGCAGGACCAAGGGGTCAGATATGTAGTGACTGTTTCGTGAAAAGTATTCATTCAGACATGCTGTTTTTGTATGATTTTCCCTAGTTCATTTGAGAACATAATGCCTGGCTGGTTTCACCCACATAGCTGTTATTGGGACAAAAATGCAGGTGGGTAGATAAAGCCAGATAATCATGACATTCTTTATATGATTTTAAGATAAGGAGTTACATTAAAAAACTCTTTTTAATCAAACAAAAATAAATTCCATCGTATGAAACCATACCGACCCTTAAAATGGGTCCTCATTAGGCTCAGGAGTTTTATATCCAGAATATAGAGCTCTACCATTTGATCTAGGAAAGTAAGAGATAGAAATAGCAGACTTTACTGTCTACAAGGATGGACCAGCCACGATGGTGGAGAATGAGACCCATGTTATACAGTGGGTTTCAATTCTAGTAGCTAGACAGCTGAGGAATGCTGAGACTCAGGAATCCTGGGTTCCAATTCCAAGCTCTGGAAGGAAGTGTCCTCTAGTGGCCGTATTTCTCTATGTTCCAATCTTATGTCTATCTTTTGTCCTTCTGTCCCTTCTCCCATCTACCAGTGTTGATTCAAGTTTTTGTGTGCATGTTATTCCACTACTCCTGAAATTAGCTTCTGATTGCAATTTAAGGTGTTGAAATTGATCATTAGGGTTTGAGCCTTGGCTGTTGGATAATTGGCCTCTCTCAATTGTTACAGCAACTGAAGTCAATTGCAATGTTGAACCTAACAGCCCCTAAATTTAAGTCTGAAATGGTTGGGAGTCTGGCAGGGCATTTCAAAGCAGGCTCTTTGACTCTAGAATTCACTTTCTCTGCTGGCCCAAGAGAACCTAAAGCTTCAGTATGTAGGGATAACATATTAATGTATTAAAAATGATTCCCCCAAGTGGAAGTGACTCCCCATAATTTGTTCCCCACAACTTAAAGTGGTTAGATTTATTATTATTATTTGTTAAGATTGTTAAATGTTTAGATTTATTATTATTGCCCCTCTAGAATATAATTTATTAGGAATATAATATTAGGTCATTGAATGCTCTGTTCCCTTGAGACTTTCATCTTCCGTAAGAGCACTGGGGCTCTCAGTCTGGAGGTGGGACAGTACTACAGTGTCCCGGAAAGTCTCATCAACATATCTCTCTACCTGCCTTAGGTCCTCCAGTTCAGCCACCCTGGCCTCCAAAGCCCGAACTCGGTCTCTAAGGATCAGGAGCTCCTTGCAACGGGTGCACACACATGCCACCCGCCCACAGGGCAGGTAATCATACATGTTACACTCTGCTGCTGGGCTTCTGTCTCCATTTTTCTTATGAATAAGTTTAAGTATAAACTGGGCTTCTTTTTAAATCTCTAGAATATAGATTATTATAAGAGTTATGTTTTAAAGAAGGTCAGAAGTCACTAGTGCCCTCTAAACTCCCTCTCCAAACTCCCTGTTAGCTGCTCCTGTTCGCAAGCTCCCTGGTCACTGACTCACAGGCTTATATAACTCTGGTAGACCCTCCCCCTGACTGAGGCTCAGCCAATTAACAGAGGCTTCTAGATTTCAAACCTTTTAGAAGCTCCTTCAAACAAACTAACCAACCAGACAAACACAAGCTCAGCACACAGCAAATAACTCTCCCACACACAAACACACACCACAGACAGCCACTTACCACAAGGGTCCCATTTTTACTCTTTTACCTGGGTAACTCCCTCTCCAAACTCCCTGTTAGCTGCTCCTGTTTGCCTATAAAGTCCAGAACCTGCATCAGTTAGATTTTTGCTCGTTGATAAAATATCTTGAAAAACTTTCTGGCAATCCATATTATGCTGTGTGTCTCTGTCCAGGAAGATCCCCTTATAAGACAGTTATTGAGATATGGGAAGATTGTAATACCCTGACATCGTAGATAAGTCACAATGACTGGAAGTTTATTTGAAAATACCATGGGAGCAGATGAAAAGGCAAAGGGCAGGACTTGATACTGGAAATGTTCCGATGCTACTGCGAAACAGAGCAATTGTCTGTGGGATGGGTGAATGGTCTTGTGAAAATAGCCCTTGTGTAGATTGAGGGGTACAAGCCAGTCTCCCTTGTCTAGCACTGGGATTATAGATGCTAGAATAACCATTTTGAACCGCTGCTTGTGTAAGTATTTGTTGAGCCTGTGAAGATCTAGGATGGGTCTCCAACCCCGTTCTTTTTTCCGTGAGAAAGTAATTGGAGCAAAAGCCCCTGCCCCTGGTCGGGCACTCTCTCAATGGCTCATATGTCAAGGAGACAATGGACTTCTTGACTTAGGAGCTCTTCATGAGAGGGGACCCTGAAGAGGGACAGGGAAGGTGTGGAGGTTGGGGGAAGAGAAGTAAAGATGATGGTATACACTGATCTTATAATTTCGAGGACCCATCAGTCCATAATATTCATTGCCCACTGCTTGGAAAAAAAAAAAGAGGCGCAGGTGATGAAAAAATGTCCTTGCGTATTCGTGAGGTAGTTGCACAAGGAAGAGCTTGGGCAGACCCTCGACCAATGTCTCAAAACTGATGCTTGCTGGACTGCTAGGTAGTTCTGTGGCAGTTTCCACTGAGCTCATGATCTGGAGTGAAGTTGATCGAAACCTCTTTATTGGTGACAGGAGTATGAGAAGTCACATTGGCATGTCATGTATCGTCTGCATCGGGGGTGGCATGTACATTCCTAAAGTACACAATGTGGTGCAAGAGTCCTTACTCATGTGTAGGACCACATCAGCGCTGCAGCCACCCTACAATTCCGGTCAGCACAGGAAGTCAGTTTTTAACCCAGCTCCCCTCGTGGACCACAGCTCCCCTGCTACCTCATGCTGCTGCCTCTGACACAGCTCCTTGTGGACCATATCGCCCACACTTCTGGTCAGCGCAGGAAGCCAGTTTTTAAACCAGCCCCACATGTGGACCATATCCCTCTGTCACCTCCTTTTGAGGTAAATCAAATGTATTTTTGTTTTTCTGTAGGGCATGTAGGGGAGAGAACTCAAAACAAAAATCAATAATACTGATCACTGCCCTGGAATAACCACAAAATTAATATGCATGTATTGTGCTTTGAAAGTTAAAAAACATTTCAAAGCTATGTGTGTTAGGGTAGGAACAGAACAATTATTGTCTCTGATCTGCATCTCGTCTGCACCGATCAGCAGTAAAGCTGCCCTCAACCATGTGAGCTAACCTCAATGTCACGCCATTTATATTTTGAAATGTTAAGTTGTTATGCAATTTTACAAATTATTTTTTAGCTACTAGCAAGAACATGTGACCAAAGGGTAATTTATTCTTGGGAGTTATCTTTCCAGAGAACGTTGTTTAGAAGAGACAACACAGAATGAGCAAACTATGTGAAGATACCTTTATAGCTAGACTCACTATAGCAGGAAGAAGTGAGAGTGGTGTATAGCCTCGAAAGCGGTATTTATTTTTAGTTAGTATTTTATGTGTACTGCTGCAGAAGCTAGGACCTACAACCATGGACCAGCATCCCATTGTGTTAGACACTGCATATTCACAGGACAAAAAGAGTTCCTTCTCCAAAGAGCTTACAATCTAAGTATAATAAAGGAGAGAACAGATGGATAAAGATAGATAGGGGAATACAGGGAAACAATGACATAGTACTGGTTTGTGGGATAGGCAGAAGTCTCAACATACCAGCAGGCTGAAAAAAAAATTAAGGCATAGGATAGTTTTGAAGAGATTTAAGGATCTAAAGGAGAAAAAGGTCATGTACATTTAAAGGAAAATCCTTGCATGCATGAGCAGGGAGAAAGCAAAAAGAACTCAACTGCAAATGAGAGATGAATGTTAAGGTGGCAATAGGCCAGAAAGGGTTTTGAAAGTGAAGATCAATAGCTTGTGTGTGACACAATGGCAAGTCAAGATCAAAGAAAAGGATGATGCAGCAATCAAGAAGTGAGAGGCTGAGACACTGGTTGAGAATTTTAGCCATGTGGAAGATAAGAAAGGCTGCAACTTAAAGATATTATTTTAAAAGAATGTGCATAACTTAAATGTAGCAAGATGTGGAGATCTAGACTTAGGTCAGAGTCAAAGATGTTGCCCAGACTATGGATGAGAGTGGGAACATGGTCTTGTTGTCCACAGTCCTTGAGAAAGGAGGTATCAGTGAAAACTTGGAAGGAGCCTTAGCTTGAACTGACAGCTAGACATAGACATCTATGAGGATGTGGTAGATATATTTTAATTTAGACAGAAGATGACAGGTAGAGAGAGTAGGGAGATAGATCTGTGCATCATAGTTGAATGTGTGTCTGAGAATGAGATTACCCAAAGATAAGGTCTAGGGGGAGAAGAGAAGGACAGCACCCTGTGGAAGCCCCACAGAAAGTTAGAAAAGAATTATGGGGGAGGGGAGGAAGGAAATCATCTAAAGCACTTGCTGAAGGGAATTGTTTGATAAGTAGACAAGATCCAGGAGAGGCAACAGAGCAGAATTAAAGGGAGAACAAGATTTTAAAGCAAGCATGGCTAATGGTGCTGACAAGGCAAGGAGCATGAGGATAGAGCACTGGTTCTGAGATCTGGGTAGGAAGATGTCACTAGAAATTTTGGCCAGGGAAGTTCCAGTAGAGTGCAAGAAGCAGAGGCAGAAGTGGGGAGGGCTTGGGATGGAATTGGAGGAGCCAGACAGTGGTTGTAAACAGTTTGTGTAACTGTCATCAGCAGATTTGAACCTGAGACCTCTGGAGCTTAATGTAGGAGCCTCTACAGCTTGAGCTATCTAGCCAGTTGGCTTGCAGCTTAGGCTGTAGAGCTCACCTGTTCTTATCTTTCACAGTCAGTGGTCTAAATGCCACTACATGAGACAGTGAAACACAACCACTAGGTGCGTGGGTTACATTTGCTCAATTAACTTGGAGGTGAAAGGGGGAATGACCATAGTTGGAGAGGCAAGAAGAGTGAGGAGTTTTTAAAGATGAGAGTAAGAGATAAAGGAGAAGAGTGCTAATTGCTAGACAGCTATTAGAGACAGGTATCAAGGAAGGATTTACAAGATACACAAATGTACACTTTGTATATTACAAAATTTTACAGTGTTTGAATACAACTATTATGTGTTGAATATGATTATTCCTGGTCTGATCAGCACTCTGTCAAAATCTTGTCATAACTGTGTTTAAAGGCAGAGAAAGCAGCACAAACAGAACCATAATCTTGTAAACAAGCTGTGACTCCATAATCTATACAGTAATCTTATTTCTATTGTAGTCAAGCCTATGGGATCCTACCTACATTGTGCTAGGCACTGTGTAAACACAATCCTACCATGAAGAGCTAACAGCGTAACCAACATGTACAAATGGTGATGATGCAGAAATAGAGCTAATGGCTGGACACTATGAAAGATGTTTTTGTCTGGAAAATGTCTTTTTTGGGTCTACATTATTTTACAATTTTGAATGTTCATTACTTGAAATGGGAAAAGAGAAACAGGATACCCTGTGGTACCGCAGATGCTACTAAGCTTTGGAACTGGGAAAGACAATTGGAGGGGATTCTGCACAGCACTGGAGATGAGGGGCAAAGCAGAGAACAGGTAACTCTTATAGTGATCAGAAGCTCTGCGTGTTTCCTCGCTTCTATGAGTCAACTCCCATTAGACCTAGAGACTCTTGATTCCTGCTCCCACTCTCATTCTGGACTCTCTGCAGACCTTCTAAAGTTCACCACATGTGTGGCAAACAAGTCAGAAGGAGAAGTGGACCAGAAGTGCATTTTAATGATAGACACAACAAGCTGTGCCAATGTTAACATGTCCAGAGAGAGGCAAATATGGAAACTGCAACTGGAGAGGAGTCAGGAAGTTAATGGGAATATGACTTTGGAAAGCCAAAAGGGCTGTAAATCCTACCAGGGCCAAGGAAAATGTAGCATGGCACTCTTTGGGCCCTCTGAACTGGAGTTATAGTGGGGGACCTGGGAAATTTAGGATCCTTATAGGGCTCCAGGAGTCCTCCAGGCATGGGGAAAGCTGGAATCTAGCTTTAAAACTATGTGACTCTGCAAGTGTTTGTGGTAGCTATCTTCCAGCTGCTGTCTATTCAGGACTGTATCTTGTATAGTTTTAATTGTATGAAATTCAGTAGCAGCTATCTTCACTACTGGTTCTAAAAATATTTCACAATCTATAGTATTTATTTAAGATACAATTTCCAGTACTCTCTGATAAGCTTCAAGTTTATAGAAGACAGCTCATTGCATCCATTTTACTTCTTAAATTACCACATACTATTATCTCAAGTGTACCATCACCAGCTTTGGCTAGTCAAAGCAAAGAAGATACCAGGAAGGCAGAGGGAGAGTTAAAATAAATTAAGTATTTTCATGGTTAGGAAAGTGCATTTCAGACCCGCAGGAATGCTATTTAAATATTATTTTTCCAAGTATTCAGACAGGATAGAGGGAAGGTTAGAAGGCTCAAGTGAGAGGAAACTTGATCTTCACTCCCTTACTTACTCAACTCATCTGTGAAACTAATGTAAATATTTATTCAAACCTCTGCAGCTGAATTCCCAGTGCTATGTATTTTTATATCAGTCAATTTCCCTTTCATCCTTTAGATGGGCACATACTGCACAATAATGGAAAATAGAAAACAGGCTGCACAATGAGATGTTCACCAGACAATGTGATAGTGCTAAGTGGCCTTTTCTTCAGTGATGCTTTCTTTTCCACACAAGACCTATACAATACCAGCCACAGAATTTGCTAACATTTTTCAAAAACCCAGGTTTCCTTGTGACATTTGCTACTAAAAGTATCATTTTGACTTAAAACTCTCCCTTATTTGATCATGGCATTTAACAAATGAGAAGCCATTTTTTCCTTCGACTAAAGTTGTAGAGTTTCAGAGGATTAGCTATGTTAGTCTGAAAAAACGAAAACAATGAATAGTCCTGCAGCATGATACAAGACTATTCATTGTTTTAAGATTTTTGAAGTTGTAGAGACCCATAAAATTATTGCACTGTGATATCCTTGTGTTGTTTATGTCGCACTAGTGTATCTATAAGCGATGATGCCATTGTGTCTTTAAAACAGAAAAGTCTCCATGCTACAGAGACATATTTTGCTTTCTTTTTTTTTCCCCCCCAATTTCATCTCCCAGGTGCTGGGGCTTGTCTCTCATTTTCCATACCTATTGGCAGCTGAGACTCAACGTGGTAACTCTCTCTGCCTTTTCCCTATTTTCCTGGATGTGAGTTACAGTCTTACCTATCATGGGAAAATAGGACTGGGATACAGATAATAATCTCTCACATGAATATGTTTGTCTGCCTGGCCCTCCTCATTCTGCCTGACAAACATAAATCAGGAAGTTTGGTAACTGGCCATTGTGATAAGTGTTTGTGTTCCAGGCAAACCAGATGGAAGGACAGTCAGGTATATAGACAGCCCTTTAGAATCTTTTTAAGTAATAAAATGTGTAAAAAACACACAAAATAGTCAGACACTATCTGCCAGATGATACAGCAAAAATAGAAATTCTCTTAAAAATGAAAAAATATTCAGTATTATATAATTTCTCATCATACATTCTACATGAAATCTTTTCATATAAAGATAAGCACACTCCCATTCTCAAACAAAAACACTATTGTTATTACCCTTTGTTTTAACAACTAGCATGTTAAAATTGTAAATAATAAATCCAGAAATATAATTTATGCTATCATGTGCCGAAAGTGTCTGTCTGCTATGTACATTGGACAAACGTCTCAGATACTTCGCCAAAGGATCAATGCCCACAAAACAGATATCAGACAGGATCACAAAGAAAAAACAGTTTCTTGCCATTTCAACCAGAAAGGACACTGTCTCAACAACTTAACTACCTGCATCCTGCTACAAAGACCTTTCAAATCTGCACTTGAAAGGGAATCCTCTGAACTGTCATTCATGCTAAAATTCGACACTCCACATTTGAGTTTAAACAAAGGATCTAGTTATCTTACCCATTACAAAGATAGCTTCCCCAATTATCACCTCTAATATCATTAGCCCACAGACATTCACATTCCCCCCCCCCATCCTCCTTCTGTTCTGAAATTTGATTTGTCCTTTTCATATGTGTTCATTTTTTTAAATTGTATCCTTTGGTATATATGGTTGTGACTATTTTCTTCCACTACTTGATCTGAGGAAGTGGGTCTGGCCCACGAAAGCTCATCATCTAATAAACCATCTTGTTAGTCTTTAAAGTGCTACATAGTCCTGTATTTTGCTTCAGCTACACCAGACTAACACGGCTACATTTCTATTACTACTCTTTTCCCATGTGTTATGATACAAGATTTAATTACCGGTACATTAACACATTTTATTCTGGCTTTAATTATGGCACATCCTGACTGTTGAGTGCTTGACTTTACAGACTTACCATTCTTTTAACACAGTGTGTGTGTGTGTGTGTGTGTGTGTGTGTGTGTGTGTGTGTGTGTGTGTGTGTGTGTGTGTGTGACAGACACCAACAGTTCCATTTCTGAAGGAGAGCGTAATATAACAGGCACTAACGCTGATGACCTGTCCCTGTCCTCTCTCTTCCTCACACCTGGCTTTTCATCCTAGCCCCGTTTACCTTGCCTAACCAATCCTAGTCTTCAAGCTTCACGCTTTTCATCCCAGTTCCAGTCTTTTTGCCCCGCTACAGGACATCTCCTTTCTGGCCTCCCTGTCCAAACCCTAGTATTTCCCCCTTCCAAGGATCTCCCATCTCATAGTCTCAGTCCTAAACTCTTGGTCCAGCCAGTACTAGTTTTCCCTTCCTATCTTCTTATGCAATCTCTCTTTCCCACCCCACCCCAGCTTCCTGTCATCCCCCATCTACCATTATTTCCTGTTCTCCACTGGCATCCGGTCCCAACTCCCTGCCACCTCTTCAGCCATTTTCAGTCTCCCCACTCTGATTCCTTGTTCCTGTCTCTTTGACCGTCCAACCTCTGTTTACCCTTTTTCCTGTCCAGCTCTAGTCTTCCCTGAATCAAATCTGGCACTGTCCTCTGTGTTGACTCAGAAGTGCAAGTAAGAACACAAGTGAGACAGACCCCTGCCTTTAGTTCCAGTGTCTGGCTCCCTTGGGAATGGACCAGAGTCACTCTGGAAGATGGTGTGTGCACAGTCCTGTCAGTACTAGGACGGAGCTGACTTAATGCACACAATCTTTTTGGCCAAATTTGGCCAGATATACCCGAAGAGGCTTTACTGAGCAAAACCTAATATAGATATATAATTTGATTATTAAAATAGAGTAACATACATTTTTTTCCTCTTTCTTGCCATGGCGAGAAGCAGACTCTTGTGATGTTGTCATTTTCAGTTCTGTTTTGGAACTGGGAACATTTGAGGAACTCTGGCCATGAAGAATTCACCATCCCCAAAACTGGTTCACAGCCTTCCTTTGCTGCCTCACAAAATGATCTACAGGGCAGGAGTCCTCGACTGGAGGAAAGAAAGAAAGAAAGAAGAAACCAAGAAATAGTTGATTTGCTGGTGAAATTATTTCCACTTTTTTTTAAATCAACATATTTCATTAATTGCATCTTCAACAAACTATGCAGAGTAATATGAAAGTAGACAAAATGATCTGGAGCTAAATTTTCATTTTTCACTGATGGTCCCATCTACTCTGAATATCCTACAAACCACACTAGCAATGAAGATTAAGCTTGATTCAAACTTGGTTGAAAAAACAGTATAACATGTTTAAAGAAATTGTATTAGTCTATTTTATTTGCTTACTTTGACATATACGTATGTCTCCCTGTCATATATGCTGCCCCCATTCATACACATACATCTACAAATATGCATATCCGAACAAGAGAAAAATTACAACTCATAAATGTGAAATACCAGCAATAATTTTCTAATTAGATGTTTGTATTTATTTATTATTTCAATATATTAATGCATTTATGAGTGAGCTGGAAAAAAGTGATCAGTGAGAAAGCAAAATATGTAGATGACACAAAATTAATGAAGTTAGTCAAGACCTGAAAAAACTGTGAAGGACATCAGAGCCCCTCACCAAAGGCAAGATGATGGCAGATGAAATTCAGTGCTGACAAATACAAAATAATACCTATAGGCAGAAAAAATATGAAGAATTCATATACCTTATTTGATTCTAAATTACCATTAACAGTATATTGCAGCCAGACCAGTGAAACACTGCTCAGTGTGCAACAGTGGTCAAATAAACAAACCAAATGTATGAGAAATGGGATAGAGAAAGCTACTGAAAATATAACACAATTGTATAAACCAATTGTATACGCTCATATGGCCTACTTTGTCCTACATCAAAAAAATCAGCAACAATAAATTAGGCTTAGAAACATGTGATGAGAAAAATTCTGATACGATAAACAATTGCAAAAAACTGGGCCTATTTATTTTACAGCAGATACAGACAAAAAGGGAAAAGACTATAAACCAATGGTTCCCAAACTTTTTGGCATCATGTCCCCTTTTTGATTTTTGAGAAACCCTCATCGCCCCCTGTGACAGACCGGGCCATGTCAGGGCACAGCTAAGGGCGTCCGCTCAGGGCGAATTGCTCAAATCCGGGGCTCCTTACAGCCCCTGACTGGCGACCTCTCCAAATAGGCCACAAACCAGTCTCACAGAGCGCTTCAGCAGCCTGCCTGAAGCCTCCCGAGCAAAACCCCTCTGACACCCCAGCAATATCCGTGCCCCAGATGGCCCCGGGCCTATACACAGGTGGGGGGTCCTAGCACCCAATCCCACCTACCCCGAACAAGTTCTGTCCGGTTCCAAGAAACCAGCCACAGATCCCTGGTCAATTTACCCTCTGGATCTTACCCACAAATCACGCTGGGCCAATCCTTCAGAATCTATATCTAAAGGTTTATTATTACAAGAAAGAAAAGCCTGAGAGTAAGGTTATTAAAGTACAGTACGTTACATGCACCGAATCTCCCAGTTCTCGATGCAGGCTCTAGCAGAGATGTTGCAGCTGCTGGTTAAAAGTCCTTATTGCACATCCTACGATCAGGATGGGTTCACAGGTCTTCCGGGCTCTTCAATCCCTGCAGTGCTGCCTCTGGGATGAAGTGCTGAGCTGAGAACAAAATGGCGTCGACCACATGGCCTCTTTTATTCCCTTCCTGGCCTCTTCTTGTATGCAGCAAGTCACCTGGTCAGAGGCCAATCTCTATGTTTCCTGCTGGCTGCCCTCAGGTGACAAATCCCATTCTTTGGGTGTGTCCATAGCCTATTGAGAGTCATTGTTCCACAGGGCTTTGCTACTCAGCCTGTCCATAGCCATGCTTAACCACATTCACAGAAATATTCAGCTTCCACACAGATTACAGATTCCTACCTACACACATAGACATTATATACTCACATAAATAGTGTACATAAGATTAACAAACAATAAGCTCCCATTCAATACCCCACATGGCTCCCCCCATACCAATTTCTGGGGCCAACACCCCCACCTAGGGGTGCAGCAGCGATCTGGCTGCTTCCCTCCAATTCAGTAACATGACACCCCCCCAAAAAAAAACAGCAACAAAATTTGAGGGGGGCGGAAAGGAACTGAGGAGCATTGCCTTTTTGAGAGCAGAGCAGGCATTACCCTTTTAAAGAGGCCATTTTGAAGTCTGCCCCAGTGGCTGAGCAGTGGGTGGGGATTGATGGGGACAGGCTGGGTTGCCTCACGCCCCTCCTTCCCGAGAATTTCTTCATGTCCCCCCCCAGTGGGGCATGCCTCCCAGTTTGGGAACCCATGCTATAAACAAATTTGTAAATGATCTAGAGAAGGTAAATCAGGAATTCTATTCTAATACATGAACAAGGAGATTGAATTAAATTAAAATGTAAAATTTAAAACTCATGCAAGAAATAATTTTTCATACAACATAATTAGCTTTTGGAACTCACTACAAGATACCATTGAGCGTATAGTTTAATAGGATTCTGAAAAGGATAATTTCTCTGGATTAAAAGAATATCCACAATTATTATGGTAAGGATTAAACAAAGTTAAGAGTATTGAAGGAATGTCACCTCTTTTTTCTTGAAGAAATAAACCAGCTTCTAACTATTGGGGATTAAAAAGAAACTTTTCCTGTAGGTATCTTATTCCATAACTCATTTCTTCATGGTTTCCTCCATCTTCCTCTGAAGCAGCTAGTACTGGCCAATATCCTCCCAAAGTATGAAGTTCATGTGTCTATAATTTTAGTACCATAAGATGTCAGAAAATAAAGCTTATGCAAAAGCTAGCATCAATCCAGATCTGAGTTTTGTTAATCCTCAGTCCCTAAGAAGGGAGTAATTTTTACACCAAAAATTCCAAATTTGTGGTAACAAGGTGTAGAAACCATTTCATATTTAGCTAGAAGCCATTTGTATCATAGAAGCCATTTAAGTTGCCTGCTTTTGCACGTACGCTAGAAAGTGAACGGACCTTCACCGATGTGAGAAAAGCCAGGAGGATGAAATGTTGGAATGAGTTAATGAACTATTTTGAGCTGAAGCTCCTACTCCCTAATACCTGTTTCTTTCAATGCTGATAGTAGTTTCTCTTTGAAGTTCGCTTTGATTTCTTGCCCTGACATCAGACTTGTTTGGTTAAGGGTATAAAATACTAGGATTGATTGTGCTGAACAGCTTGAATGGGCCCGGTTCTGCCGGGGTCACGTTTGGCTCACCTTGTGCCTTATTGATCAATAAAGCTGTTTGTTAGCTGCCTAAACACATAGAAGTCTTTTGCTTCGACAAAGGAAACAGTTCTTTGATAGGATAATTTTCCAGCTTTTGTTCAAAGCCATTCAAGAGTTTGGAATATTAGAGTAAATTTTGGGGATACGGCTTAGTAGGATATATATGAATGATTTGGGATGACCATCATTACTCTTGCATGTCAGTCATGTGTGAGCTATAAGCATATCCTAACTTACGCTATTAAAATTCTTATACCTCACAAGAGCAACCATGCTAGTAGAAATAACTTCACAGCCAGAAGGGGTGTTTATTTATCTCCAACTACATCGACATTGCAGCCTTCTTCTGCAAAAGCTTATGCAAAAGAAGTGCAGAGCAGAATAATGCTGCACTTAATTTGCATAATTAATTAGCAGCAATTTTTGTGCAAGAGGCTTTTGCGCAAAAGGAGCTCGGTAGATGGCTCCTTTTTGCGCAAAATCCCCCTCTTGCACAAAAGCTGTTCTTCCTCATTTTTCAGGAAGAAGGGTTCTTGTGCAGGGGGGGAGTTTGCAAAAAGGAGCGGTTTACACAGCTACTTTTTGCACAAAAGTCTCTTGCACAAAAAGGCTGCTAATTAATTATGCAAATGAAGCATGGTGATATTCTATTCCATACTTCATTTGCATAAGCTTTTGCAAAAGAAGGCTGCAGTATGGATGTAGCCTTCAAGGGACAGGTCCTGTCTTTTCTCATGCAGAGCTGCAAAGGGTCCCTGGAAGCAGAGTAAGTGCAATTTATCAGTACAAGGCTGGGTGCCTGATCTGGGAACCACCAAATGGCTTCATTAGAGTCCATTTGCATGGCAGAGTGCAGGATGTGAGGAAGGAAAGGAACAGGCCAAAGGATTTGCTACCATGCAAGTTCTTCACCTCACAGAAGGTATATGTAAGGAGCATGGAGGCTAATTTAGCATAGCCCCGATAGTGGGGCTCTGTAAATTCTCCTGACATGTGAGAGGCTTTTCACCTCTTGCTCGTCTGTTCACAACCCGGTCTGGCTCCTCAGAGTGAGTACTATAATAAGGGTTTAGCCCTAAGTGACTACAATTTGTGGAAGTAGATAGGCCAAGATTTTCACGTCCATATCTGGGCTCGTAAATAAGACTCCTGATTTTCAGAAGTGCTGAGCACTTAGTGGCTCCTGCTGACTTGACGGTTTCCCTAGTTGAGTGTAAAAGTGGATTAATTTGTCAATAACAAAAGTGACACTATGCTGAGAACCGAAAACTAAGTAGATGTAGGACTATCAGTGGTGAAAGGGAGAAAGATGAAGGAGCTCACATGTTTATGAGCCCGAGCCTTCTATTTTATAAATTTAAAACTTATAGTAGATCAAAATCCCAAGAGTCTGAGGAGATTTCCATTTCCCCACTTTGACTTGTGTCAACTAGTATTTCTGAAATCAGTCTAATGGCATTTTTCTGCTTAAACACTGATGAAGTGAATGTACAACCAGTATCCTTATCATGTTTACTGAGCATCCTGATTGGCGGTGGAGCTGGAACTGGTGTTTACATATACACGGTCTTTGAAGATCTGTTCGGAAAGTCATGTTAAGAACTTTCACACAATGCTAAATGCATTTTACACACTGAAGTGTGGGAATTATTATCTCTGAGATAAAGACTTGTTTCTCTAAATTTGTCTCCTGTGGCTCCCTGAGTGATTATTTCCAAGCAACAAATAAACTGTCAACTACAAATAAACACATTTTAAATAGTACCTTTCACCAGGACTTTATGTCATGCTGAAGGCAGATAGTTTCAATATTATATAAAAGGTCTGGCTGAGTGCAGAAGAAAAACAAGTGGCTTCTAGATTCTCCTGTTGACAGTAAAAGCTGCTGGGTTATTAATATTCTCTTGATGTTTCCAGCATGCTGTTCTAGTAATTGAAGACTATCTGAACCAGTAAAACCCACTTCAGATAAAGTCACTCAAAATCCATGTTTCCCATTTTTCATGGAGCCTATTTTTGAAGGAAGGAAAAGAATGAAAATATTAGAGGGTGCATTTGTGTATGGGGTCTTTCAGTCAATATTTATCTGCAAAACAGGCCAAATACAGTCCCCCTCTCACTCCTGGGAATATGGGAAGACAAACTGTTAACAATTCCTTCCAGGCACTTTTTTCTGCCCAAAGAGCATATATGGGTAATACAAATACCTTAATAATAATTTAGAAATTACTAGGCTTTTAAAAGACAATGGCATGTGATTAAATAAACCAACAGAAAGCACATACTTATGGAACGTTATATATGCATGATCATATCTGTGCAAAGTTACTCATGAGTAGTCTCGTTCACTTCAGCAAGAATGCTTGCATAACTAAGGGTTGAGCAATCAATCCTACAATTTGTGTGTATGTGTACAGGAAATTCTAGAATAAATATTTTCAAAGATGTTTAAAAATGGTGGTGAAGTTGTATGGGGCTATGCCATTCCAATAGTTCAGCAATAAATGAGATGTCGTATGTAAAACAGAATTAGATATTAATTTACTGAATTTATCCACTTAATCTATAAAGGCTAATCTTTTAAAGTCCTAACTGTTCCTTCAAATTTAAAAAAATGTATAAATTACAATCCAAACAACATTTGAATGCAAAGATGCAAAGGGCATAATTAATGAGATAATTGATTAATTCATTAACTATGAGTCTCTCTCAGTCTGATAGAATCCATCTGTTGGACTCAAGGAACAACTAAAAGTCCATCTATTCTTTTAACCTTTGACTGCAGGGGTAATGACAGGGTTATTTGTTATATTTAACAATTCTGTGGTTTGGGTATATTTATTTTTTGTTAAAACTATTTAACTAATTATGTATTTTTTAAAGATTTGTACAAACACACCATAACGATTGAGAGGGACACGTTTTTTAAAAAATTAAGCATTTTGAGACTCTCATATGAAAGACATGCTTTGCTCAGTAGGGCTGGACTTAAGGAAATTCTCAAATGCTTTACTGACCAACACTGAACACTTATGCTTTGCATACATAAACAGATAATGATCTTAAAATAAAAATAATCTGATTATCTACATAGAACCTGACTTGGACAATGAAGTGAAAACAGTACAGAGAAAGTGATTCTCTAAAGTTTCTACTTGCCATGATAAGTTTTAAGTAGTATTTCTCACTAATCGCCTTATTAAAAAACCCAAACAAAATCCGCTAGGGTTGTTGTGAGTACTATGTTCTTCTAATTTACAGGAATGACCAAGTCAGCAAACTTATGCATGTCTTGTAAATTAAAACCCTTTATAAGTAGATTGTATCATCCAATTCAAGAGGTGTCTTTCATATTTTAAAGAGACATTGAAAAGATTTTAATTGACATTTGATTATTATCTGCTTCGGGTGAGTTATGGCCAAGGGTTATTGTTGTTTGTTTTTGAAGTTTAGTACTCCAGCACAGGACATTTTTAATACTTACAAACAGAAAACAGAGAATTTTTGTTTGCTTTCACAACAGACAGAACAGATGAAACCAAGAACTAGGAAAATGGGAACAAAAAGTACATTTCTCACAATTATAATAGAGCAACTCTACAAATTCTGCTAAATTGATAAGAGATCTATACAAGATGACTAAGAATTAAAACGACCATTTTTATTGAGACTGAATTATTTTAAATTTGTAGCACCACAAACACACATCATTTGGATCCCCTTCTTCTTGCTTTCCAAGAGTTTTTAAATGACCACAGTTGTTCCTGCAATGCAGATTATTTCATAAATCCTAGTACTTAAATTAAAGGCTTGTCCACATGGAGATTTAGTGCATGACGAGTCAGGGTATAAATCTACAGCACACCAATTTGCTGCACACTAAGTCTCACGTGGACCATCTAACCAAATATTAAGTTTCACAGTGCAGGGTATGGAACATTTATAATACAGTACCAAGTGCCACAGAGAGACTTAGCATGCAGCAGGTTAATATACTGTAAATTAATGTCCTGGTTTGCCAAGTACTAAGTCCCCACGTGGACAAGCTCTTTGAGACTTTGACATGACAAAATGCTTGTAGAGGAACAAGATGCATGAGGTATTATCTTTTGTTGGACCAACTTCAATTGGTGAGTGAAAGAAACTTTCAAGTTTACACAGAGTTTTTCTTCAGGAAAGGTGCAGAATGTCACAGCTAAATACAAAGTGGAACCTGATGACAGCCATCCAACACAATAACAAGAAGCAGCTCCCACTACAACCCACAGAACAACCCTCTGGGAGAAAAACACAGCACCAAGATCCACCACATGGACTGTATACAGATCTGAAGTAGCTGTACTCTTCAAAAAAAACCTGAACTTCTGCCTCACAGAACCTGATACCATACTAACACGTGAAAAACAAAAAGAATTCTTCTTCCAACTCTGGCTCAAAGAATTATTTCACAGTGACAACACCACTCACAAACACCATGTCCCACAGAGTCATGAAAAACACAAACTGACTGAACACTCCCTTTTTGTTATCGCCAGCTGAATTAGAAAGAGGCAGCAAACAAGTAGGGAAGAGTTTCTGTGTGATGTTATGCAGCACTCTGTGGCAGAAAAAGCAAGAACTGAAAGACTGGCATGACAGCAAGGACAAGGACTGAAAGAAGAATGCAGCAGTATGCCAAAAGAAAGTCACAAAGCGGCTCAAACTTTAGAGAGCACCATGTGGACACATTTCATGCACTTGGAGGACTTCAAAATGAGCAGTACCGCTCTTGCTGTCCCCTGCAGCCAAACCTGAAAAACTATTCTCATGCCTTCTTCCCTGCATAACCACCACCACATTCTTATCAACATTCTGGCTGCATTCTGCACCTGCCCCATCACAGTCCAGTTCTGCTTGACTCCTACTACCCACTGCACTCAATGCCGGTCCTTCTGCAATGTAGCTCTGCTGAAGTTCAGTATCCACTGCACTCTACTCCAAAGAGTAAGGCTGCATATGATACCCAGACATACACAAATCTTCAACTGTCCTGGGATCCCACTTCCTTCCCTTCCCCTGCTCTCCACAGTGCTGTGATGTGTGTGTGCATGTGTCCTAACATAGTTTAATAAAAGAGTTGAGTTGAAAGCAATTTTTATTCTATTAACTGAAAGCAAACATAGCAGAGCCCTAAAAGCAAGAAGCAATTTTATTAATCCGTCACAGAACATCCTCCATGCTAATTTCAACTTTACAAGCATGGAATCCTTAAGCACAGCAGCAAATATTAGTGGCTTTCAGCCTTGAATTATTGTCTCAAGGCGTCTCTGATCCTTATGGACCTATAATGCACCCCTATAACAGACCTGGTCTCTGAGGCTATGTCTAGACTTCAGAGCTTTTCTGGGAAACCAGAGGTCTCCCAGAAAAGTTCTGCCATGTCGAAGGAACGCTCAAATTTGAAAGATAACCAGATGATCGGTTAGCCTGGCACTCATTTAAAAGGTTGATTTGTATAAAGCAACCAAAATTTACCTTTAAAGAGGATTAGGAGTTGGATTTGGGTAACTCATTTAGGTTTGGCAAACCACCATTTTTTTTTTTTTGGACAGGCCACCATTTCTTCTCTGTTACTCAACAATCAGTGAGCCCCATCTCTGTTTAAACACATGCCAGGAGTAGAAGTTACCTGCTAAGATTTCATTTTTTAAGCAGAATCTAATGTAGTCCTGTATGATTTGTTATCATTATGTACGTTCTGCTATCCCAGCCTAACAGGCACATGCAGAACACTCCTTCAAATATAAATCAATAACCCCTTTGCACTATACTGACAGTAGGAACGGGAAAAACTGTTGCTATGGAAAAGTTGCACATTTTTGGTCTCGACTCAAATGTGACAATAACTTGAAAATACCACCTGTTTTTAAAAGTTTATACTTTAATTGTCAAGATATAATTGTTATACTGTAAGTAGATTAACTACTTCCCTGTCAGCCCAGGCCTCACCTATCTGAAAGGTTTAGTTTTCACATAGCTGATGCATATTTACTGGTGAGCAATATGTAAGCTTATAATAGAGTACACATGGGGTAACTTTAGTCCTTTTTAGTTTTCATCATAGTGTACGTGTAAGAAGGTCTTGGTACATACTAAGTGCATGACATTCTGGAAGGCTATCCCATGGTCCTTTGCTTTCTTGCTGAGCAGTCTGCATACTGCAATTTTTCTTGTTGTGTTTTGTGAGATTCATAGCAGAAGTCAGTGGAAGTCTGGAAAACCTGTTTGTGGGCTTAGAAAGCCAATGTCATTATTAGGAAAGGGTCATTCTGAAGAACTGGGGTGATAAGCCCATGGCAGAAGAATTTCAGAATGACAAAGACAACCTCTTTTTTTTTTTTTTTTTTTTTAAACACACCTGTGTGACCTAGCTCTGGAGCTGTAGGGACAGTGTATGAACATGAGGTGTTCTGTACTTGAGAACAAATGCATTGGAAGCTAGCCACCCTGTAATGTTAGAGGTTCAGAGCCCAACTATCTGATACCAATTGTTGAGGCTATCGTCATGTAAGTTTGTGATGCCATATGTAAGGTACTAAACCTAATATTCAGGATATCATGTTTTGTAAGGATGAGGTTCCCAAAGTGTATTGGGGCAATTGATAGAATCCATCTGTCTATTGCTTGCCACCAACAGCAGGATAAAGAGTTTACGAACCGAAAGGAGTCGCAGGCCACCTGGGCAGAAGGCAGGAACTGTTGAATTAAGTCAGTGGGCTCAAGAATTGCAGAATGACAGTGGAGGATGCATTTAGCTGTACATTAGCCTCCGGCCTCAAAATATGCAGCTACATCTCCCCATGTTATCCCAGAGAGGACGTTTGAAAATGGATTGTGAGCACTGCAGTGTCTTGTGAGTGGCAGAACTAGCATATTGTGGCATTCATTATTTTGTCATGTGTCCGTGCCTTTATATATTTGTAAAATCCTATGATTTGTGCACAATTTAATGAATTCAATTCACTGCAGATTCTTTATGAATGAATTTAATGGTTTTGTTATTAAACAAAATAACCACAAATAAACCTTTAGTTTAAAAAAAAACCAATGAAACACTACAGCAGAGGGCAGAACAAAACCAAACAGGAGAGGGAAGGTCTCCAATTCACAGGAGAGTATATGCCTTGCCTCTGCATCTTCTTGTTCTTCTTCCTGGTGCTGTTGAATGCTGAGGCTTGAAAAAGCAGGGCTTCCAGGTGCAATTGTTCTTACTATTCTGAGCTTGGGTTAAGGAGCAGGCTGGTGTCTGGGACCGTGGCTGCAGGGGTATAGATGAGCAGATATCCTAGTGTTCCTAGTATCTGTAGTGTCCAGAGGATATAGAAAATAGCAGGACCCTGATTGAGGGCATTACTGCATACAGCCTGTAGCAAAAACACTCTGCATCTGTATTGCCTCCAGGAGTTGCTTTTGCATGTCCGTGTCTTTCGCCATGGCAATGCTCTCTCTGGCCACTTCATGTTATTCTCTCTGGAGAGCTTCCTATCTTTTCCCTTCTGCAACTTCAAATACAACCTCCAGTTCTGCTGTTTTCAATTTGGATTGGGGGTCGGCAATATGGTCTGCAAATATTTCATCCTGAGCTTTCCGGTTCTTCCTCTCCCAGTTAGTCAGTCACTCAAGTGGTGCTGAAGACTCCCTCTTTAAGGGTTTTGCACAGCAGTGTAGTATAAAAATAAATTGAACAGACAAGGACAACTATGCTGACATTCCCTTGCCAGGATCTGACTGCTCAGTCTCAGGCTGGGTTTCTGATTGAGAATCAGGCTGGCTTCCTACATGGCCAACCCTGGAGTCTTGAAGAAATCCTGGCTTTCCAGGGGGAGAACTTCACTTCCTTTCTCATGTTCCTTTGCTAGTTTTTCTTGCTGCTTATCCACAGGTGGGGACTATTTTCCTGGCAACCAAGGTTTTAATGTTAGTTCTCCTGAGCGGTTTGCCCTATATCTAGTATTGGTTGGTGTCCTTCCCCATTGTGACCCCTTGCAGAGATCTGACAAGCAATGTCCACAAATGCATCTTTATTGCAGTGGCTGACTTACCACAGCTTCTCCCAGATGACAAGATGATTTTCAAGATCTCCAAGAGGCTCCAAGGCACGTTGCAAAGGCTACTGGAGTAAAATCTGTGTAGTGCCAATATACTGGAATCTAGGAGCAAATAATCCAATTCTGGCTCTGTGCCAGCTTTTTAAACAGGGGAGGGGCTATCTGCTCAACTTTACCCCTGAGCAGTGAAGGGGACACAAGAAAACTGGTCAGTGAAAGATTCTCGCAAAACAATATAGGTGTGGCAGTTGGAGAACAGCCATTGTAGTGCATGGCAGAATTGTATGCACATTAACAACAGACTGCACTAACTCAATTAGCATGCAATTTAATGCACTTTGAAATCAAACGCCAAAGTTCTCAATAAATAGACTTAGTGCACTCAAAGGGATTTTTTTTCAGATCAGAAGAAGACCTTGTCTGCACTACAAATTTTATCATCTTTGTCATCAAACAGCAGCCTTTGTCAACAAAACAGTGCAGGTAAACTCAAGCCTCCTCCTGCCAACAAAACTCTCTTGCTTTACTAACTAAATAAAACTATCTCGATGAGAAGCATAGAGCTTTCTTCAGCTCTCTCAGCAGTCACTTGTTAATGAGTAGGACGTCTTCCTGTCACCCTCCTATTTGTGGGTCTGTTGATGGCTGATCTGAAGCCACAGGTCTTGTCACAGAAGGGGCAGGTGCTGGTGGCTACTGGAGGGATGCGGGACAGTTTTTGATGCTCTTTTCTCCTTCTCTGCTTCTCCTCTGCCCTACTCTGCAGTGGAACTTCTCAAAATGTCCACACCCTCACTGATTACCACTCTCCACTGGGGAGAGTCCTGGGCAAGGTTCTCTGTTGACACCGATTACACACTTTTTCATGTTTGCCTTCAACCTGTCCTTAAATCGCTTTCTCTGGCCCCCAATGCTCCTCTGTCCTTCCTTCAGCTCGAAAAACAGAATCCTTTTTGGAAGGCGTTGATCAGGCATCCAGACCACATGACCAGTCCAGTGAAGTTGTTGGTAGATGATATTAGCTTCAATGCTGGTCATGTTTGACTCTTGCAGGATGCTAGTGTTCGTGCGCCTGTCCTCCCAAGAGGCAGCGTTGATGATATTGTTCAAGTGCCTTTAGGTGTCGCTATATGTTGTCCAGGTTTCGCACGTGTACAGCAGTGTTGGAACAACCAATGCACGGTACACAAGGAGCTTTGTCTTGGCACTGATGTCCCCACTTGGCAGCATAGACACTGAGTGATTAAGTCACTCACTATAACTCGTCTCCAGGTATATCCCACAATGCTCACGGTTTTGAACTCTGCAGCTTTACATCCAGCTTCACAGGCATGGTCCCCTACCCCTTTCAAAGACCCAGGAAGCTTTGAAAAACCTCAGCATGGAGAACAGACACAGCTACTATCCTGATGAGCACACCAGCTCCCAGCAGCAAATACATTCCTGCCTGGAATACGTCGAGGCGGGGGATCTTCTGGGTCTGTGGGAAGAAGAGGTCATGGTAGAACTCGGGACTCATGAATCAAAATTAAAGCAGAATCCTGCTCTCCCCAGCACTAGGATTGCAGTGGCAGGCAGGCAAGACAGACTTCCTCTGGGATGGGGGTGGAGGCAGCAGAGGAAGAGACTCCATGTGGTGGTGCGAAGCAGAGCCAGGGAGGGAGGTGACGGCTCATGTCAGGATCTCCCCCTGCTGGTGTACTGGTCTCTGCTGTGCTGATGCGGGGGAACAGCAAGACACCAGCTGTCAGGACTGGTTGTTTCAAGCTGCTGTCTGAATTTATAGAGACAACACTCTCTCACCCAACCCACATACTTTCCCAACACATACACTGTGTGTCTCACGTACATGCTCCCCCAACACATACACACACCTTTGTAGACATCTTGCGTTAGTGTTTAACAATGTCAGTTTAGTCATATTACTGATTGCAAACCCTTCCCAAAGAAGCCTGCAGCCTGTTGCATACTCATACTAGGATAGATACCCAAAGTGTACTGTAGTGATAGAAATGTAGCCGTGTTAGTCTGGGGTAGTTGAAGCAAAATGCAGGACAATGTAGCACTTTAAAGACTAACAAGATGGTTTATTAGATGATGCTCGGGGGTCGCGTAACTAGTTAGCATGCCAGAGTCTCGAGACTCTGGCATGCTAACTAGTTACGCGACCCCCGAGCATCATCTAATAAACCATCTTGTTAGTCTTTAAAGTGCTACATTGTCCTGCATTTTGCTTCAAAGTGTACTGGTTTCTATGTTAGTGCAACGGCTGCCATTGTGGGTGCACTGCACTGACAAGGATTAGAGTGTGGACATGCAACAGCGGTTTCATTACAACAGTGGCTGAAACTTGCATCAACAAAACTTTGCCGGTCAGACAGAGTCTAATTCAAGTTAGAGTAGGCTAAACCACCATGGTTGACAAGCCTCAAGCCTTACAGAAAGCGGTCTTCAGACAAAGAATAAAAAAGCAGTATATGAGCGAATGGCCTGCAAACATGTTGTTTTAATTGGGTTGTGGCCATTTTAACTTCTAACATTTTAAAGCAGATCTTTTTTCTTTCTATTTTTGTCTTAGAATTATCAGCAAAGTTAAACTTAGCCTTCCCTAGTATTGCTGGTTGATTTTTTAGGGGGAGGACTGTAGGATGTATATACTGTGAGCTTAACTGGAGGAACAGAGATGCTGCATATTCAGCTGAGACATCCTTTCACCCAGGCAATCATTAGTTAATTAAATTAAATAGGTTTTAACAAACAAACCCAACATTTTAAACACTCTGACAAAATGTCTTGTCCCTTCTTAATTGTTCAGCTTTCAGTCTCTTGATTTGAATTTGAAATGTAGAAAAGCAGGAATCAGAACCATGGTTTGTGTGGTTTTGGTTTATTTGTTTTTTGTATTAAAAACAAAAAGTTACCAGCCTATTTCTCCCTTTGTTACTTTTAATTTTCAATATTATTAAACATAAATGATCTCATAATTTTCCTTTAAAAAGCAAAGTCAGTGAAAAATTGCATGAATAGGATATTAACATAATTAATTGCTAAAAAAAAGAAAAGAAATGACATGTTAATGCTGAAGTTCCTAAAACAACATTATCTCGGTCCCTTTTCATACATGCTGCTAAATGTACACTGTAAGATAATCAAGACAAAAATATATTTACCCTATTTTTCTTAAATAAATAAAATAGAAAACACTACCCAAATATACAGCATGGCTGAGCTACTGCTGCATTAAAAACATAAATTTTGTTTATCCTATCTTGTAAATTAAATTTAAATTTGATTATTCATAACATGTTATGCATATAAACATATTACATATATGTAATACTAGAAGATTCTGCCGCCCTTGCTCGGGTCCTTAACTCAATTAATTTTTGTTTTTTGGAAAATGAAGCATGAAAATGTATATGCTTCATTTGAATCACTGCTCTGAGATGTGGCTGGGGATGAGGGGTTCAGTATGCAGGCTGCTCCTAGGAGAGAGGACTACCCCAGCCCTCACAGCTGCTTGGGGCCAGGTGAGAAGTGCCTCTCCGTGGCTGCTACAGCTCCAGTGGGCACAGCCGGGGCAGGGGTGAATGTCCCCCAACAAGGGTAGATCCAGGTTCATCTGCCTCCTGCACTCCTCAGTCAGAATGCAGAAGGCAGCAAACTGTGCACTTTCCCCTCACTCCCTGATGAACAACCAACATGTCCCTGTACAAATCAGGAGTGGGGGAGCTTCAGCCAACCCCACCCAGAGCACATGGGGAGTGGGAGGCTTGGGGTTGGGGCAATCCTGGATGGGGATGGGGAGCATCCCCAACCAGCCCCTTTTACCTGCCTGATGATTCTGTCTCCTTTCTGACCAGTTTTAGGAGATGCAATCCCATTCTAGTCACATTCCATTTTTCTGGCACAACCAAATCCTTATTTTGCTTTTAGTTATAATGAGAGGAAGTTGAATACCAAATTTGGTGGTCCTAGCTCTTACCATTTACAAGATATTCTTGAATAGACAGATGGAGACTCTCTCAAATATATATAGTAGATATATCTATCACTCCATTTGAGCACATGGCCACTAGATAGTTTCTCTTACTATATCTCTTTCATTGATTGCGCTAAGAAAGCAACCCCCGACTGCATTACAGTTCTGGTCTATATTTCAGCATTACTAGAACTACTGGTAATTATTCAAACTTATGACAGTAATTTCTTCCTGGACAAAAATACTAAGCTTGTCATTAAAAAAAAAAAAAAGAAAAAAAAAGAAAATGGGCAACAGGGAGTGGATCACTTGATGATTACCTGTTCTGTTCATTCCCTTTAGAGCACCTGACATTGGCCACCATTGGAAGACAGGATACTGGGATAGATGGACCTCTGGTTTGATCCAGTGTGGCCATTCTGATGTTCTTAATAACCTGAAAATAGTTTAGCTGACTGGCAGAATTTTTGAAATAAGGCCATAAGCTTAGCTCAGGCCTGTTTTATTCTGATTAGATATGCAGTGTTATCCTACAACTGGCTCTAATCATTGAGTGATTTTAGTTCCCAAATACCTGTCATCACCATCACTGATGCACTCAGGAAGAGCAAGGCTACAGCCGAACAGCATGATGTGTTGATAGCAGCTGAGGCGGTTGAGATAACTGAAGAACTTGAGGAACTTTTCCATTTCAATGTTTTTGACAATGGAAAGAACAGATGTTAGAGTGGTGTGGTTATATGGCAGCATTTGGCACTGGCTGTAGGTGATATTTATGCAGGCACCTGTGAAATCAAAACATATATTTAGATTTAGAACATATGAAACCAACTACAATATTATATGGTGGTAGTAAGTATCTGCAGAATAGAATAGTTAACATTAAGCACTATCACATCACAGCAAGAAAGATGAGCATTTTCCTAGTGTTTGAAGAATCAGGGAAAGTTTGGCATTTCATTCTGGATAAGCAGGCAAAAGTTTGGCTACTTTCACATTTATCTGAACCTTTTGGTTTTTAAACTGGACTGGAAACTATACATAACGAGCTCCCTCACAAGTTTTATATTAAAGTTGGGATAGACAGACCATGAGAATATCCTCTTGTGGAATTTTTACATAAATGCCTCTGACTGAAAGAGGGAAGGAAGCAAGAGAGATCAATTAAGGCTAATAGTGTTCTGGATCAACTAAAATCTCGGGCCTTCCACAAGCTTCTCTTCCTCTTTTTCTTTTTAAAATTCATTCTAATCGTTTTTTCCATTCCTAATTTTTATACAATATATTGAAGGTACTTAAAGGACCCCCAGAAGACTCAGCAAAAAAATCAAAGGGTATAAAATCTTGACTACATTGAGATCAACAGAAAGACTCCTACTGACTTTATTTGAGCCACAGTTTCACCCAACAGCTTTTAAGATTTCCTCTCCTTTCCATACTGCTAATAAAAATACAACACTAACTTGAGGACTATCAGGCTTTTCTACGCCACTACAAGAAGCATGCATACACCACTCAACCTTAAATTCTCTCATGGTGAGCACTTTTGGTATGCAGAGTGCCAAGTACAGCCAAGTTTTTCAGAAGAATTTGAGGCCAGATTTTCAAGTGCTCAGTGCCCACAACTGAGGGCAAATTTTCAGGAGAGCACATAAAGGCCAGATTTTCAAAGGAGATCAGAAGTAGTAGCTCCCATTGAGACATTTATGGATAGATGTTCAGAACATCTCTATATTCAATTTATTTAATTTTTCTGAAAATCCAGACACTTATTTTGACATCTATTTGGGGCACAAAAGTGAAATGTTTGCAAGCTGCATGGAAACACACCATAACAGAGGCTCAAATTAAATACGTATACCACCAAATCCAGAACTAAAAGGACCTAAAAAAGTAATTTTAAAAAATATTATTGTCACAAAAATTAACAAATACAATAAAATAAAATACTTCAGAAGCTTGAAATCTGCCACGCAATCAGTGGTGGTGGCCCGAGGCATACCACCAGGTATTTTAGGGTATTTTACTGAAAGTGTGTAAAAGTATTTAGGACACCTGAAAAGTGTCCTAATAGCTTATTAATCTTATCTTGGCATAATCACTATTAGACTCAGGGTCCATAATTTCACATTCTTAAAAAAAATATTTTAATCAAATTTTAGAGAAGGATTTATTGAGCATATCCTTCCACAAAGAAAATATTTTCTCATAGAAGACTAATGAAAATATTAGGGGAAAGCTTATAAACTCCTCTATAGTTTGAATATGGTTTTTCTTATAATTATCTGTTTATATATACTTAAGTTCCTGTATGTTTTAGAGCCTTTCCTCAATGAGCCCACCTGCCCTTCTCAGCATTAACGTGTGGCCCAAAATGCACTTTAAAACTCAATTTTTATTGCAAAAATTGATCTGGGTGTAAATAGCACCCAAATGAATTAAATGGACCATGAACTGGTGTTAAACTATAGCCAAGAACGCTGAGTTCATTGAGGAAGGCAGCTCCAACCAGCTCATAAATCAGTTTTTTTAAGCAATAGTGCAATGCAAAGAAACCAGGCTACGTCTGGAAAACTGCAGAGTTCTGAGGCCAGAGCTCTGAAGGGAAACAGCAGCTTTCCTTTAAATGGTCACCAGGAGGAGCACTTGCCATTAAACATAACGGGCAAAGAGCTGTTACTTCTTTGTTTGCTAATAAAATATTGCAGCTGTGCAGATGGAAGTCAACACACAGCAGTGATATCATAGAATCATACAGCTGGAAGAGACCTCAGGAGGTCATCAAGTCCAGCCCCCTGCCCAAAGCAGGACCCAATTCCAACTAAATCAACCAGCCAGGTCTCTGTCAAGCCAAGACTTAAAAACCTCTAGGGATGGAGATTCTACCAGCTCCCTAGGTAACCCATTCCAGTGCTTCACCACCTTCCTTGTGAAATAGTTTTTCCTAATATCCAATCTAAACCTCTCCCACTGTAATTTGAGACAACTATTCCTCGTTCTGTCATCCATCACTACAGTGAACAGCCTTTCTCCATCCTCTCTGGAACCTCCCTTCAGGAAGTTGAAGGCTACTATCAAATCCCTCTTCACTCTTCTCTTCTTCAGACTAAATAAGCCTAAATCCCTCTGCCTCTCCTCACAGATCTCGTGCTCCAGCCCCTAATCATTTTGCTTACCCTCCAGTGGACCCTCTCCAAATGCATCCACATCTTTTCTATGGGGGGGGGGGGGGAAGACCCAGAACTGAACATAATACTCCAGATGTGGCCTCACCAGAGCTGAATAAAGGGGAATAATCACTTCTCTAGATCTGCTTGCAGTGCTCCTCCTAATGCAACTTAATATGCCATTAGCCTTCTTGGCTACAAGGGCACACTGTTGACTCACAGCCAGCTTCTCGCCCACTGTAATCCCCAGGTCCTTTTCCGCCAAACTGCAACTTAGCCATTCAGTCCCCAGCCTGTAACAATGCTTGGGATTCTTCCATCCCAAGTGCAGGATTCTGCACGTCTTTATTGAACGTCATCAGATTTCTTTTGGCCCAATCCTCTAATCTGTCTAGGTCACTCTGGACCCTATCCCTGCCCTACAATGTATCTACCTCTCTCTCTTAGTATCGTCTGCAAACTTGCTGAGGGTGTAATCCATCCCCTCATCTAGGTCATTAATAAAGATGTTGAATAAAACTGGACCTAGAACCGATCCTTGGGGCACCCTGCTAGAAACTGACCACCAACCTGATATCGACCCATTAATCACTACGCATTGGGCCCGACAGTCTAGCAGGCTTTCTGTCTGTCTGACAGTCCTTTTATCTAATCCATACTTCCTTAACTTGCTGGCAAGAATATTGTGGGAGACCATATCAAAAGCTTTGCTAAAGTCAAGGTATATCACATTCACCATCTGTCTCATATCCTCATCAAAGCTAATCAGATTGGTCAGGCACGACTTGCCCTTCATGAATCCATGTTGACTATTCCTGATCACTTTCCCCTCTTCCAAGTGCTTCAAAATGGATTCCTTGAGGATCCCCTTCATGATTTTTCTGGGGACTGAGGTAAGGCTGACTGGTCCGTAGTTCCCTGGATTGTCATTTTTCCCTTTTTTAAAGAGGAGCGCCATTCGCCTTTTTCCAGTTATCCAGGATCTCTCCCAATCTCCACGAGAGTTTTTAAAAATAATGGCCAAAGACTTTGCAATGACATTTGCCAACTCCTTCAGTACCCTCAGATGCATTAAATCCGGACCCATGGATTCGTGCATGTCTAGCTTTTCTAAATAGTTCTTAACCTGTTCTTTCTTCACTGTACTCATCTTCTTCCCATACTGCATCGCCTAGTGCAGTAGTATGGGAGATGACCTTGTCTGTGAAGACAGAGGCAAAGAAAGCATTGAGTACTTCAGCATCTGTCACTAGCTTACCTCCCTCATCCAGTAATGGACCCACACCCTCTCTGATCACCAGCCTATTGCTAACGTGCCTGTAGAAACCTCTCATTATCCTTCACATCCCTTATTAGCTGCAATTCCAGTTGTGCTTTTGCCTTCCTGTTATCTCCCCTGCATTCTCGAGTAACATATTTCTACATATTTATACACCCAAAGACCCAAATGGCTGGAAAGATTTTGACTCTGGATAATCAGTGCCCATAGCCATATACAGTTTATATCCTCCATAGTTTGGTAGAATTTAAGGCAGTCAAGTTTTGGTCAGCAGTAAGGAAATAAAATCCCATTTAATTGGTTAACCTGCTAAGCTGCTCCAACCCCCACTAATTAACTGGAACCAGTAAGCTTTACCCATTAAGGGTGAGGGTTACCATTTAACTGGTTAATCATTCATATCCCTATCGACAGGGAATCATATTTTTCAATTTCCAAGTAATTTGGAATCTCCATAATTTTACTGGCTGACATTTTCACGTAAACATTTCCCACGACCACTATGATTCGTTATTTCACTTGGCAAGTTGGGTACTTGATCTAGTTGGTGGTCAAAAACTATTAAGTCTCTCTACATATGCTACTGTAACTGGTTGAATCCTTATTTATTACTGACATATTTGTGCTCAAAAATTCTATTTTCAAGGTTCTGTACAAAAAGAAAAAAAATGGTCCTTGCACTGAACTTAAAGAAAAATGACCTCTCTTCTCAAACCAAGGGAAACAGTGAGGGGATGGAGGTAGAAAGAAAAAGGACACTGTACATGTGTTTGCCTGCAGCTTCTTAGAGTAATTTTTTCCCTAAGGTCCAAATTTTGCCTTCAAACACCAGTAGGAAAAACAATGTACTCCTCTACCAGATACCAATTCAGTAAAGATTCTGATTCAGAAAAGCACTGCTTATAAAAAGGAGAGAGAGTTTTCCAGCTTCTCAAAGAACTAGAGAACAGGAATCTATCTGGGCCTGGTAGCAGGATAGTCTGAATGAATCTTCCCCCTCTCTAATTTCTATGAGTATTGTTTTCTTCTTTGAAGCTACTCCAATGCTTTCTCTAAGGAAATACTTAGAATCACAGTTTTGTAATAAATGTCCAGTAGCAGGAAATCCACTTGAAAACCTCCCACAGGGAAGCACTTGAATTTTTTCTGTTTGGAAAAACCCTTTAGTAATAGGCAATAATTTTAAAACTGAAAGGGCAAGTCAACGTAATTAAATCAAAACTTCCTGCCAACAAATAGCCACATAATAAAATAAAAACTTTTGTAAAGCCCAAAATTTATAAAAGAAACCATGCTGACTTGCCACAGTAACAAATGGCAAAATATGATCTCACATGGAAAGCCTAATCTACCTTACAAACTCAAACCTTGCACAAAATACCAGAATATTAATAAAATACCTAAGTGAATCTGACTAACACTATGATGTTCTAATAACCAAGCACAATACATGCCAATTGTGAAAAGAGCCAGATATGGGGGGAGGGGCAGAATCGGGCAGGAAGAACCTCCATTCCAGTTATTTCCTCTCTTCGCCCAGGCTAGATCTACACTGCAGCACTATTTTGGGGTACCAGAGCTATTCCCCATCTTTTGAAAGCACCCGTTATTTCGAAATATAACAGGCTTGCTATTCTGACATCCCTATAAACCTCATTCCATGAGGAGTAAGGGACACTTTGGAATAGCAATTTATTTTGAAATAAGTGCTGTGTAGACCGTGGCAAATTTCAAAATAAGCTATTTTGAAATAACATTGAAATAAGATGCTACACAAATTGCATAGCTCAAATTGTGTATCTTATTTCAACTTATGATGCAGTGTAGTCACACCCTAAAGGTCCTTTAATTATAGGAAATGCAAGAAACATAAATGTTATACAGAGACGAATGAGCAGTGGATGTAAGAATGATAAAATGGGGAAAGAGGAAATGTTTAATCAGCAGTCTATGTTCTGTATCAGTGTAGCTCATTCTTGTTTTTTGAGCTAAATGAGCGTTGCTCTGAACGTTTCACTCTGATGGAGACAATCTGCTGAGCTGGTGATTTTTTTCAAAACGTATAATTTAAGACAGATCATACATGTTTAAAAAATCACCAGCTCAGTAAATTCATAAATTTGAGGGTTTACAATATTCTTATTTAAAAATAAAAGGGATATGTGATTGTAGTAGGAACTATCAGAAAAAGATCAGGACCCCGCCGCCTCTGCGGCTTTGGTCAGTGTGTCCCTGGTCTGCTGGGGACCCCTCCCAGCAGACCAGGGACACCCGGAGCAAAGCCTTGGAGGCGCGGGACCCCGCCGCCTCCGCGGCTTTGCTCTGGGTCTCCCTGGTCTCCTGGGGGGTGGGGCGCGCAGCTAGTGCACCCCACCCCCCCCGAGCAGACCAGGCTTTTGTTGTGGACGCCTGGGGTAGAGCAGCTGGGGTGCTGCCGGGTTGGTCCTGGGGGGACCTACCCGGCAGCGCCCCAGCTGTTCTATCCCAGGCTCAAGATTCAGCCGCTGTTGAAACTGATCAGTGGCTGATTCCAGGAAGCTGGGGGCAGAGCAACTCTGCCTCGGGCTTCCTGTAGTCAGCCCCTGGTCAGTTTCAGCAGCAGCAGCTGAATCTGGAGCCAGTTCCGAGTTACGTACAAATTCAACTTAAGAACAAATCTATAGTCCCTATCTTGTATGTAACCCGGGGACTGCCTGTATAGCCAAATATTATGGCCAGTTTTTCTTTTTCTGTTTGGGCACAGTTCTGATGTGTAGTTGTCAGAGCTTTTATAGCATAAGCAACAGGTGCCCTGTTCTGTATCAACACAGCCCCTAATCTGATAGAACATGCATCTATTAGCACAATAATTTTTTTTTGACACTTAAGTACTTCAGCACAGGTGCCCCGTATGCAATTCTTTCAAATGCTTATATGCTACTACATATACTAGCATCCAATCTCGACATCTTTCCCCAATACTTGTCTTAAGGAAGCTGCAAGTGTGGATATGTTCGGGATATATTTCTCAAGATAAGTAACCTTTCTAAGAAGTCTTTGCAATTAAGCTTTGCAGATTGGTGTGGCCATTTCAGTTGTAGCAGCAATTTTTGAATTGTCAGATTTTAGACCTTCGCTTGTCAAGAGATGCCCCAAATATTTTGTCAGACAATTTGCATTTAGTCTAGTTTAGTCACAGGTTCCTTTCATGGTACCTATCTAGAACTCTTGAATCTTTCAGCATGTTGTCAGATGAGACTTCCCCAGTCAGTCATCTATATAGCAATCAACACCTTTCAGAACTTCAAATGTTTGTTAGATCACTCTTTGATACACTTCAGGAGCTGAACAGCTGCAGAAAGGAAATCTGGTGAGCCTGTATCTGCAAATGGTGCTTTAAACATACAGATTATGTAACTAACAGCCAACTGTATATGATAAAGGCCTGTTCTATAGTAGGAGGTTGTCGTCAAAGTTAGCCATTTTAGGACAATTTATAAACAACGAGTCTGCATGACTAGGCCCATTACACTGACTTTAAAGTCCATTTCTGTACCCCTCCATGACAAGAGTAGCATCACTAAATTTGACCTTGCATGGTCGACTTTGGGATAGTGCAGACACAGTGCTGTTCAAGTTCATGTTCTTGGATTCCAGGTGGCGTCCCACAGTGCCTCAATGTGACTGGTCTGGCCAGCACTTGCAACTCTGTTGTTCTCTCAGGTACACAGGAAAAGCTCTTGGAAATTTTGAATTTAATTTCCTGCTGGGCCAATGCAGTGATCCCAGTGGAACACTTGACCATAAATTCCCCAGGGTCACAAATGAGCTTCAGCATGGAGCATGCAGGAGATCCTGGCTCTGATTGCTGTTTGAGAAGAAGAATCTGTGCAGGCAGAACTCTGGAGCAGCAGAAGAAATGCTGATATCTATGCCAAAATCTCACAGGGCATGGTGGAAAAAGGATCACCAGGGACATCCAGCAGTGCTGCATGAAAATAAAGGAGCTCATGCAAGTGCACCAGAAGACGAGAGGCAAATGGTCGGTCTGGGCCAGAGCTGCAGACATGCTGCTTCCATGAGCAGCTACATAAGATTCTTGGGGGGAGGAGGACTCAACCACTGTCCCAAAGCTGTCCATAGATACCCCACAAGTGACCCTTCAGGCAGCCTCAGGCAACAACAAGGAGGATACTGTAGGCAAGGAAGAGGAGGAAGAGGAGGAGGAGAATGCTCAGCAAGCAATATCACTGGCAGCCAGCACCTTTTTATAAACTTTGGAACCAATTCCCTCCCAGGATTTATTGCTGCTGGACCTTGATGTCAGGGAGGGCACTCCCGGTCAGTTCACATTTGTAATCATACTTCTCAACTGTCAGAGCAGATCTCATTCTGGTATTACTGCGGTTCAGTGTAGGGGAAAAGCAATTCACAAAGTTCCATGAAAGTGGCCTTATGCATGCGAAAGTTTTGCAGCCACTGCTCAACGTTCCATAGCTGCATAACTATGCGGTCCCACCAGACTGTGCTCGTCTCACAGCACCAGAACCAGTAGTCCACGTTAACAGGCCTGACTGCTGCCAGTATATGCCAGTTGCTCTTCTCAGTTGTTTCCTTCATGTCTATGTCTGTGGCATGCTCACATTCTTCCATGCTCTTGTGGCTCCTAGCTAGGCTCTGGACAAACTGTAGCATATTGTGTGAGATGTTCCCAATGTTTGCCACAGCAATGTATAGCTGAGCGGGTTCCATGCTTGCCGTGCTGTGGCATCTCCATGGATAACCAAGAAAAAAGGGCATGAAAAAATTGTTTGCTGTTGCTTTCAAGTAGGGAGGGAGGGAGGAAAGGAGATAAGTGCATTATGGGAGGCTGATAAAATGTACCCAGAACCATCCACTGCAATGTTTTTGTCCCATCAGGCCCTGGGATCCTAACCCAGAATGTAAAGCGGTGACAGGAGTGTGGGATGGTTACACATAGCACGCCTCTGTTAATGTCAATGGTAGTCATGGTAATGGGCACGCACTCTGTCAAACTCATGTGCCCATTGAGGACATGCACCTTCCACTTTGTAAATATGTATGCTAAAAAAACTGCCTTAAAAATTCTTAGTGTAGACATACTAAATCCATTTCTGACAATCAAGAATTGTAGCTTGTGCTAACTTGTTGGTAATTTCTTCTAGTGTAGGCAATGGAAATGTTCCCTTTATATCACTTTATTCATATCTCTTGGATCCAAGCAAATTCTTTTTTAGTCTCAACCCTGTCTGTCTACAATTACTCAAGCATAAACTCATTTTGTAGGCTCTTACATTTGTTATTACTTGCAGTTTTTCTGTGTGTTGCAGTTCTTCTTCTACTTTGCTCCTTAATGCCACTGGAACTTTATGAAGTGCACAAGTGCATCTTTATAGTTTACTTACCCAGCAAGCATCCTACACTTCTATAAACATCTATGTATCATTTAAATATATCCCACTTACCTTCTGGCTCTTTCTTTACAAATATTGACTCTTTGCCCAAGTTTAAGCTTATCACAGCTTGTAAACCCAGTATGACTTGTGAGTCAACTCCATCACCTGAAATTCCATCAATGCTTTTGTATCTCAGTACTCACAACATAAACTGCATATACCATGTACTTGTGAAAAAGCGTCTTTCAAAAAAGGCTTGTAGTCTATATGTACCCGTAGTGTGGTCTTGTGTTTATTGCACCTGACTGTGCATCACAATCTTTTATTTACAAGTAAACTTATGAGTTTGCTAATTTCCATCTTGCAAACATAACCAGGGATCTGAAAGTGAAGGTAGGCTCTTTCCTCCTCATTCATCCTTATCAGTAATAAAGACTCTTCAGGCCAAATTATGTCCTCGTTTACATCCATAGAAAACTGAGGTGTGCCACTTTGCTTCAAGGACAAGATCCTAGTTGTAGTATTATCAGCAGCAAGCTGTAGTACTATTAGCAGCAAACACATCAGTCTTAGATACAACTCTCTGTTGTAGTACAATTGTGTAAGATAATTTGGCATGAAGGATTTTTATCACTGGTGATGATGCATAAAAATGAAAGTATTTGGCTGACTTTCAAATTACAGGCATAATTTGCAGGGATGTAATAAAAATATATCTGTATTTGTAAACTGAGTAAATTTTACATGGGGTCATTAAGACACGAATATGGAACCTCGCAATGCTGTTTTATACAGTAACTTTTCACAGTAAAATTACACAAAGAAAGAAAAATCACTGGATGAACGCTTGACTCCACTGAAATCAAGAGAAAAACTCCCACTGACTTAAAGTAACTTGAAATAACCCCCTCAAACTCATTTTAAAAACTGGCTATTATAGCTTTGAAGGGCCTATAATATGAAAGCAGCTATACAAATCCATTCTTTTCTAGCCTGTCACAATTATATATCTAAGATTCATGGCTTCTTTTGCTGAAGATCAACTTGGAGTAAGACATTCCAGCTAGGATCCGGTCTTTGAACAAAACTACTTTCCAAAATTCATTTTCTTCTTCCCAAAGTACAGTACTTCATATAGATCTCTGTGATCATCACAACAACAGTGGTAGGTGATAGGGTTGCCAGGTATCCAGTATTCACCCGGACAATCTGGTATTTTCGCCTCCTGTCCGGTAAAAAAATTCATAGAATACTGGACACCTAAAATGTCCGGTATTTTCTGATTTTTCCCCCTGGACTGGAGGTGAAAATGCCGGGTACCTGGCAACCCTACAAATACTAAATGCCAGGCCTCCCCCGCCTCCAACACCCTCAGCCCTCCGACCACAACCCTCATGCTTACCTGGTTCCGAAAGGCTGCCAACACAAAATGGCTACCCACCAAGAGGAAGCCCTGGGTCTTAGCCCTCAACTGCTCCCCTGATCCTATCCCTGCACTCACTCTTAAAGAGGACATGCTGTTTTATTTTATTTTTTTTCCTTAAGTCTTGGAGACCTCTTTTTTTTGCTCAACAACTTTGAGCTCCCCCCCACACACACCATTTTTTTCCTCCTTCAACAGAATTTTTTCCTGATGGGTTTTGTTGGGGTTTTTTTTGGAGGGAGGAGGGGGTGGTCAGTATTTTTCTTTCAACCATCTGGCAACCCTAGTAGGTGATAGAGCTTTATTTTATGGAGGGTGAACAAATACCCACCTCTCTATTTGGGGTTCAGCACATATGTCACTCTGAGGTTCCAGAGATACTAGGGATACATAGGTCTGCAGCCTATGAGGAAGTGCTAGGACCAAACTAGAGTTGGATATCCTCCCTACTCAAAAGGAAGAACTCTACTCAGTCAAAATAAAAAATTCAGACAGCCCTCGTGGCCTATTTTCAGCATGGAATTAACCCTGGTTCTGTCCATTTTGGACCAGATTCTCATTTAAGATGCCTCCTGCAGAGCTCAGAAAAAGCCCTACTGTATGATTTTTTTGTGATACATCACAATGCATGCCACTTGTCTAAGACCATGTTTTCACTTACCAGGGATTGACAGTGCTGTGATCAATGCAGCAGTGGTCAATTTAGAGGGTCTCCATAGCGTGCTTTCCAGTCAACTTCAGTACTCCACGAGAACGAGAGGAGTAAGATAAATCAATGGGCTAACACCACACAAACCCAACCTATGCTAACTGAATCCATTCATTTACTTTACTGGAGTTGCATAACTTAGTTTGCCTTACCTCAGTATTGTAGACAAGGCCTGAGATTAAAATGTATTAATCTACAAGCAAGGGAATCTGTCAGCTGTATTTTCTCTTAATTAAAATAGATGTGTTTAGATCAACTATATTACAATGAAAGTGTAACCTATACAATTTTTTCATATGGGTTTTGAGTTCAAAATAAGATGAAAGTTTCACAGTCCAGAATTTTCAGGAACTACAGCCTTACTTTACCAAAAAAGAGAGGTTGGTTGCTGAACCAAATGTCCAATTAATAATAAACTCTGAATATATTTTCAGAGGTTGTGTGTGCTAATTTCAGAATCTCAACACAGCTTTGGCATTCATTCCCTTTAAAGATGCATATAACGCTAAAGCAGAAAAACCAAGCCATCTTAAAAAGTAGCATACAATCACACTACACACTGTTAAGAGGGAAAATGTCAAAACACATGCAACTTTTTAGAGAAAAACTGTCTACATATAATTAAAGAATGCTTTTGGTTTTTTAATCTCTTGTAAAGGTATATTATAGAATTACTATGCAAACATTTGAATTTAGGAGCAGCAGAATTTTTAAAAAAATCTGAAACACATACACACTTAAATACCCAAAAGAATAGTTACAAAAGTGATTAGCTGTTTTTGTAAAAATTAAATTCATTCATAGATTCTACTGAATCATTTATCTAACCCAGCTATGTGTAATGCCTAGATAAACTGGTACATCTTCTTCACAGTGTTTGGCCCCTGGTAGAGTCATAGAACTCCCATTTGACTGCAATTACTATAGTGATTTCTGGTGTTTACTGCAACCAAGGCCTTAAATTGAACCACACGTTTACAAGGAGACAGTGCAGAGTGAGTGGAACTATTGCGACATTGGGCTTCTTTCCCAGACACTGTGCATTACAGTAGCCTGCATGGAGGTGAAAAAAACATGAGCAACATGGCGCATCCAACATCTAAAAGGAACCTTCAAAGAAGTTTTAACTATATCTGCTCAAACTGTACCTCTGAAGGTAATTTTTCATTTCCTCAACAATTTGGAGATAGAGACAATCTACCTGCCTGGTGCGGTCAGTCATTTAAAAGGTACTGTAATTTCTTAATTACCATTTCTAGTTTTCTCCAGTATTTCTACTTCAGACTCTAGAAAATACTTGTCTTTCTAAAACTGTCCTGCATTTGCCATTGTAAAATAACGAGAAAAATAATGCATTTAATTTCTTCAGTAATGTCAAGTGCTTTGGTGTTTAAATTACTCTATCCCTCTGGTAGAGACCCCCACTGTCTCCTTCCCAGGTTTTTTTTTAATATTCTGTAAGTGGTGGGAACTTTTCTTTTTATAACTTAGCCTCTTACGTAAATACTTTTCTTTTCATTCTCCATTTCTGCCTTTTCTCTCATTTTTTGTTTATAATGTAAATTTCATTCAGTAATTTTTGTAGTCATTTTGCATCTTGACTAGGTCTCTTATTTTCATTTACAGGTTACCTGCACTTCATACAATCCCCCCTACCCTGTGCACTTCATTAAAATAACTGGCATTTATAATCTATGGATATATAATTTTACAATATTTTTACATCACATTACTTTATTCAATTCAAATTTCACTCAACATTTCCTGCAGTTAAAAGGGACAGTTAAAAACTGCCTTATCTATACAGATTATACCTAGACTTTAGTAAGGCATTTGATAAGGTCTTGCATGATATTATCATCAATAAACTAGGCAAATACAACTTAGATGGGGATACTATAAAGGTGGGTGCATAACTGGCTGGATAACTGTACTCAGAGTAGTTATTAATGGTTCACAGTCCTACTGGAAAGGTATAACAAGTGAGGTTCTGCAGGGGTCTGTTTTAGGACCGGCTCTGTTCAATATCTTCATCAACGATTTAGATATTGGTATAGAAAGTATGCTAATTAAGTTTGCAGATGATACCAAGCTGGGAGGAGTTGCAACTGCTCTGGAGGAGAGAGTCATAATTCAAAATGATTGGACAAATTGGAGAAATGGTCTGAGGTAAACAGGATGAAGTTTATTAAAGACAAATGCAAAGTGCTCCACTTAGGAAGAAACAATCAGTTTCACGCAGACAGAATGGGAAGCGACAGTCTAGAAAGGAGTACGGCAGAAAGGGATCTAGGGGTTATAGTGGACCAAAAACTAAATGAGTCAGTAGTGTGATGCTATTGCAAAAAAAGCAAACATGATTCTGGGATGCATTAACAGGTATGTTGTGAGCAAGACACGAGAAGTCATTCTTCCTCTCTACTCTGCGCTAATTAGGCCTCAGTTGGAGTACTGTGTCCAGTTCTGGGAACCGCATTTCATGGAAGATATGGAGAAATTGGAGAGGGTCCAAAGAAGAGCAACAAGAATGATTAAAAGGCTAGCGAACATGACCTCTGAAGGAAGGCTGAAGGAATTGGGTTTGTTTAGATTAGAAAAGAGAAGATTGAGGGGGGACATGATAGCAGTTTTCAGATATCTAAAAGGATGTCATAAGGAAGAGGGAGAAAACTTGTTCATCTTGGCCTCTGAGGATAGAACAAAAAGCAATTGGCTTACACTGCAGCAAGGGAGGTTTAGGTTGGACGTTAGGAAAAAGTTCCTAACTGTCAGGGTAGTCAAACACTGGAATAAATTGCCCAGGGAGGTTATGGAATCTCCATCTCTGGAGATATTTAAGAGTAGGTTAGATAAATGTCTATCAGGGATGGTCTAGACAATATTAAGTCCTGCCATGAGGGCAGGGGACTGGACTCTATGACCTCTCGAAGTCCCTTCCAGTCCTAGTATTCTATGATTAGATTATTCAAATACATATCACTTAAAATAATTTAATTTACAATTTCCTGTTTATGATACTTATTTACTTTTTGCACTCTTCTCAGCTTAGACCATGAAGTAACCTAAACAGTTTCACTTATGTTTATGGTCAGTTTCAACCCAATTTCATTTTCTATTCTCAGACAATTCTGGAACATGTAGAATGCAAACATTGCAGATACATTTTTATGTATTTAAATGATGTAATGAATGCTTGCTGTAAACAGGATAGCTGGTCATTTTTAGGAAATTAAGGTTCTGTAAAAGACAGGGGAATCCGGAAATTGCAAGCAGCATAAAATGAGTTGTTCCCTGGATGAAGATATCAAGTTTAGTAAATAAATAAATGAGCTATCATAATAAATAGGAAAACATATTACTTTAACTGAATAGTGCTTCACAAACAGGTCACTTTTTAATATTAAAGAACCTAACTTTGTTTTCCTGAACTGGAGCCATCTATAGCCCAGACAGTATTTTAGTATGTACTTAAGGGATAGCTTTCAGGATGCCCACATAGGAGGGAGGGGGAAAGGATACACTTTACCAAGATCCAGAGGCCCCAGGAGGCCCCCATCCAGGCTGCAACCCCCATTTATGAAGAAAAAATTAAAGCTAAATTGTAGACCATTCCTGAAGACAGGGGCTACCCCTGAGAACAGGGGTGACGTGAAGGAGCACGTGACCTCCCCTCCCCCCCCAAAGACATGGGTGGGAGGGGCAAAAGGCCAGAGCCCCTGTGAGGCCTGGGGAACTGGAGGGGGCCTGGAACCTGTAGCAGGAGTCGGGACTCTCTGAACTCACAAGCAGCAGCAGGGGGAAGCGGAGCAACCTGGCTCCGTGCCCCTGGCTCCCAGTCACATCACTTGGGGGAAGGGCAAGACTGCCGCTTCCCTGCACTCACCAGCAGGAAGCAGTGCACAGAGCCAGCAACCGGGAGAGTGGAGTGGGCTGTGGCCATGCCACTTCACTTTCTCGATCCCCACAACAGCCAGTGAGTGCAGGGGGGCGACCCCTGCTTCCAGCACCAGGTCCCTGCTAATCCCCCCAGGCTGTGTTGCTGGGGGAGGAGGGGAGGTAGGGCAGGGGCAGAGCAAGGGCTGGAAAGAGGAAGACAGAGGTTGGAGCAGGGACAGGAAGAGATGTAGCAGGTGTGGGGATGGGATGGAACAGGGATGGGGAGAGGGATGTCCCAGCCCTCCCCTGGGCTAGGGGTGGTGTGGGGAGAAATCACACGGGGGAGTGGATATGTGGCCAGTGCCCCTACCCCCTCACTAGTCTCCCCTACCTGAAGATATTTATAGAAAAACTTATTTCCCTGTAGCTATATATCTATTGCCCAGATAGTATGAGATTTGCTGGAGCCAAATCAGCAGCATTAGAGCAGTCTCAAGCAACATTCTGAACTGTGAATAGGCCCAGTCCATGTCCTTCTGAAAAACAGAGAGTATATGCACGTGCAGTTCAACTAGGACTTGTCGTTTGAGACAAAGATTTGTGCTCCTCTGTATGAAATGGTCTAGTGAATCAAGATCAAGCACTGCAAGCTCCAGCATTCCTTGCGCATAGGCAGGAAGTAGGGACAAAGCAAAGCAACAAAAGACAGTGAGCTAGTGTTGCTGCTTCTTCTAAGATCTGCAGGCCCCAAATATATGTGTTTAATTGTCTAATTCACTACAGTCTCTCTCTCACACACACACACACACACACACACCCCATACTATGGTGCCTGGTGGTGGCTATAAATACATAAGAGGCAGCCATAAATGTAAGGAGGTAAAAGAAAAGGAACTAGAAGAAGCTAAACAACTCCAATCTATTAATCCAGTTTTAGACTGGATTAGGTGAGGCCTTTCTGCATTCAGGCCATATGCTAACTAGGGAAGCAGATTAACAACATCAAGATGAAAATTATTTCAATAAGAGACTGTGTATGGCACTGGCAACTGAAAAAAAAAGCTGCCAAAATATGTATCAGGTGACTCCAATCTAATGCTTGAAGATAGCCAGGTCAGGTTGTATCACCATTAGTGCCACTATATTCAGAAGGCTTACAAGAAGCAAGAGAGCGTAGTGCTACACTATCAGATTCTTGTCTTTTCAAAGATCCAGGCTTGCTGCATGTAAACAAAACTGGCGTTTTAACTTCTGAAGAAAAGCTAGCAAAGTCAATGCCAAGAGAGGTTTATGGGCATAATTTTCCTGAATTTCTTCTCAAATGTAAGACTGCCAATAAGAGAGAAAAGATACCCAGAGACTGACTTGTTTGGAATACTACCAACCAAGCACTGTATTGTTTTCCATGTCAGCTGTTTCCTGAAGGAAGACAAACAGCATAGTATGCTGGCAAAAAAAGTGCAAATATTTTAAGAAAAACTCTTAGAAAAGAGGCTCACAAATATTTTCGTGGTACAGACCATCTCTCATTAGATTGTCATATACACCGTTTAATCTCCATTTGTTATTGTGCAGAGCACGTCCCCTTCCATTTCCACTTCCATACATGGAAAGGTAATGTTGGAAAAGTACTGAATGTCTGTTTAGCTTCCCTTAATATGATTATGCAGCTTAAAACAGGGAGACAGTGTGCACTAAAGGCTATGAAGGTGAACTGGGAAGTTAGGAGACCTGGATTCTTTTCTCCATTTGCCATTAACCAGCAGCGTGACCTTGAGAAAGTTACTACCTCTCCTACCCGTTTATTTAGATAGTAATCTTTTTTGAGAGGAGACTTTGTGACGAAAGCCTGGTCTAAACTATGCCTCCCCACCACACCTCATCAATCTAAGATACACAACTTCAGGATAGCTGAAGTATATGTACTTAGACTACTTACCGTGGTGTCTTCAATGCAGTAAGGCTGGCAGTTGATGGTCTCCTGTCAACTCCACCTATTGTTCTCATCCAGGTGGCATACCATTGATGGGAGAGTGCTCACTTAGGCGTCAATCCACCATGGAGTGGAGACAAGTCCTGAGCAGAGAGTACCTGTGATCAGGTTTATATGCTTAATCTCATATTTTTTTCAAACCAATCCTGAGAATGGCTGATGTGAGCTGTAATTTGTTCCATATCTTGTAATTTGTTCTGTATCTTGTCTAGCCACAGCCTAATTTAATGATTCTTTAGCGCGCAGGATTCATTTCCTTCTGCATTTTTCTGAAGGAGCTGGAGAATCTATTTCCAGCATCATAGAAGGCTGGAATGAGTGCTAAAGGTATTTTGAAAGCTGCTTCTGTTAGAAGTTAAATTTTTAAGTTACAAATGTGTTTATGAAAAAATGACAAATGCTGAAATGCAAAGCCTTGCAAATATGTTTCTAATAAATTCAAATGTAGATTGGGCTACATTAATACAATATAATTATTTAATTATACGTGTGTTTTCATATTTTTATAGTTAGAATAACAGACAAATATTTTGTTAACATAAAGATTCACAATAGAGACATTAATGCTACAAATAGGAAAGGAGTGAGCTGTCTAAACAGAGTCTTGTTGGATTCCCAGTTACCAGTGGTTGGCCACCAATTAGCAGTAGTCAAGGCTACTTTGTACAGTGATGCCCTGGAGGACATCATGACCTTTTCTTCGTGATGCAACCTTACCACTATCATTCATGCCTTACCTCCAGATAAGACTATTGTAATCTGCTCTACTTCAAATTCTAATTGTCCAATATCCCAGGACAATTTTTTTTTATTTTATAAGGGAATAGAACTATAGATTTTGATATAGATATAGATCTCCTATACACACACACACACACACACACACACACACACACACACACTAGGGGGCTGCGCCCTCTGCTCACTAGACTCGCCTACCCACCCTCCACCCAGCCGCTTTCACTTCGCTGAGAGAGCCTGTTGATGCTCATGACATTATTCTGTTGCCTGGCAAGAACATTCTGTCCTCTGTCGGGGGGGGGAGGGGGGGGAGGTAGGAGGGAGGGGGAGGCGGAAGAGAGAGAGACAGAGAGAGATCTATCCCCTTATAAAATACATACACACCCCATCATGGCAATGTTCATGTAAACAAATTTTGTGTCTGAACTAGTAAATTTTCATGATAGTTTTGCAAGGCTCAATTTATTACACACTCAAGTTTCATCTGCTGTGGCTGATTTATCACCTCAAATTTGCTGTTCCCACCATGATTTTTATTTAAAATGTCTACTTTCATTTTGTTCTTGGATATCACAAGTTTTCAGTGAGAAAAGAAAGGAAATGTTACAAACAGCAAAAGAGTCAAATTGAAAGACATGACCTGTCTTTTGCTGGATGTTAATATTCTCCAATAACTTCTATGTGACATGACTAGCTCTGAAACAGAGATTGATGTATCAATACTAAGACTTCAGACTTTGTGACTGCTATTCTAGACTTTACCTCGGTACATTAATGATGAGTCTACGTCCACCTCCTACTATATTGGACATGCTATCATCTACAATGGATCAGACAGAAGCATAAAGCATACAAAATTTGATTAAGTCACAACACAGTTGCCAGAAGCAGGCACTAACAAATAAAATGATGGTATACATCTAGTAATCTGGTATAACGATAAAAAAATAACCACACAACAGGACAACACTAATCTTCCTAGTACTCTAGCACAAAACACACATATGCTCTTTACTGAAACAACCAGGTAATTAATTTTACTTGTGTTTGAATGAAAGGAAGGAAGGAAGGAAAGAAGGAAGTAAGAAAGTTAGTTAGTTCTCAGGCCATTAATTTATAGTAACACTAGTATTCAAATTTCACTCCAGACATTCCTAGAGAGTATCTTGCCATCCTTGGCATATTTCTTCATACATAATCTCTTGGCGAGTTGAGAGTTTATTATTTTGTTGATGAGTATCTGTTTAAACTATAAGCCACAAATACAGTGCACATGTACAAGTGCACAAGGAGGAAGATTGGTTCAAGGCTAAAAAGGATTTCAGTTTTGTACACAATTGGTGTTAAGGCGCTACACATTCATAATTTTAAATGTGCATAGATGTCATATAAAGGCAGGGGAAACAGGTACAAACCTGTTCTAACCAGGAAGTCTCCCACTCTCAGCAGAGTACATTACCAAAAAGCCAAAAAGAGTACAGACACATGATTAAGTGAAAATGTTTGTGGAAGAGGGTATGACAGTTATATATTCATAATACTACATGTCATATACATCTGAGACAGTTAAATATATTACATAGCAGTGGAAACAATCCTCTGTATATATATAAGTAGGTGATCACCTAAAAACTAAATAATTACAACATGGAGCAATAAGTTAGCACAGTAATTGTAGTGATTTAAAGTCACAAACTTAGTTGAAGGGACAATATATGATGGAGCTGACAAACTTACTAATATTTTTGCACTGAATTTTGGATATTTTTATTATTTATTTATTTTCATGTAATTCTAATTGTCTATGAAGAGAAAAAGTTAAAGATCTCTTCTTCTTTACAAAACATATGGGAAGAAATAAATTCCAAATGAGAGGAAAAGGGTCATATAGTGTAACTACTAAAGAAATGAGAAAGAGGTTATATTATTGTTCCAGGCTCTCTGTGAAGTTAATTTACTTGTAAAATGAAAGGTTGATACCTGACTCTTTCAAAGTAGAAGATCTTGTTCAATAATAAGAAATATTACAAGCAACAGTGAGTAGAAGAGGTAAAATATGACCTCATAGTCTCTTGGCGCCCAGACCTATGCACCTTTACTTAGACTAAGGATACCTGATTCAAAAGATTCTTTTCCCCCCTCTTCCTCTGGACTCCTCTCTTTCTCTAACTTAATGCTGCACATCAGGGAAAATGGAATACTCAAGAGCTCTCCTCCTCTCCCTCCCCCCCAACAACATCAAAGTCTCCTTCCCACATTATTGGATAGCTGAAACATGTTTGTGTTTCAACAAAAAGTCAAAATAGCTTGAAGTAAAAAAAAAAAAACACTTATTTTTATCTTAAAGAAACACCATGTGTCCTTTAAGATAAGCCAAGAAATCTAATATTTTTTCCTATTTTACCATCAATTAGTGGATTACGAGAATACCACACAGGATTGTAAATTAAATAAATATTTTTCTGGACCTGTGGATTCTTCACAAGTTTCCCTGTTGCTGTTTTTATTCTTAGAAAATGCTCACATGGACTATGCTTGACCTACGATAATGGCTTAAATATATAGAGTGCGCACAGTCTCCAAAGCAACAAACCAGAAATGAAGTCACATTAACTAAAACCCTTTAACCGGAAAAATACATTTATCTCCTTCCAACACAGATATAACTCAGAGTATTCCTTTATGGGAAATTAGTTTCCTTGGTCACTACATTTATTTAAAAGTAAATTTTCAGTTGCTTCTTATGTAACAGAGAAGAACCCAAAAGTGAAAATCATTGTTTGATTCTAAACCTCCCACCTCTGGGATAAAAGTTAGAACTTCATGATAGTTTTGCGTGACCTATCTTCCATTATGTTACAATGAAAGTTATATCTAATGGTAACAATTTTACTCTACTTGGTTTACTGTTCAGGCGACTAGTAGGGAATGTTTACTACAGACACAGACTAGTCATATGAATCAACCTAAGGCATACATTTAGGAAGTTCCATACAAACAAGCAAATACATTGAAGTTACATAGTGTTGCCAGGGAAAAGACATTTAGAGCTGTAACCCTTCTGCCAGGCAGAGTAAATAGCAGCAAGGACCAGGTTCAGTATCTAGGGGTCTCCTCCCAATGAGGTAATACAACACTGGCTCGAGCCCCCACCCAGTGACCTGGGAAATCTTACATACACCTCTGGGTGCCTCAAAAGAGGCAATTCTTCCCCTCTCGCAAGCACAGAGCCTCAGTATAGTAGCAAAGCTTTAATAACATGAGGTAACGGACATCTGCATTGCATTAAATCGGGGAAACACCACAACATCTGCATTAAATTGGGGAAACACCACAACTCTCGGATTTACCGACCAAACAATGAGCAAAGGCCCTCCCCCCAGGCACAAATCTCCCCAACGTCCCAAAAGTCTCAGCCCTGGGTCAGTGCTGCCCCAGGGTTCAAAAGTTCACCCGGCAGGGTTTCACCATCCCAACCTGGAGGGGTGGGGATCGATGCACCTTAAGTGGTCCGGTGGTGGCTCCACCGATGGCTCCGCCTCTCTGTAGCATTCTCTGTAGCGTTCTGCCGCCGCCGATGGCTCCGCCTCTCCACGGGGTTCTGCCGCCGCCGATGGCTCCGCCTCTCCGGGGGTTCTGCCGCCGCCGATGGCTCCGCCTCTCCGCGGGGTTCTGCCGCCGCCGCCAACGTGAGTCACTCCGCCACACTCAGGTGAGCCACCTCCACTGTCCGGCTCCGCAAATCCACCAACCGTCTCGGTCCACGCTCCAGGCTGCTCCTGCCGCTGCTCCGCCGGCTGTCTGCTGCCGCTCCTACCAGCCGCAGGTTGCCCCCGTCAGCTGCCCGCACAAGCAGGTCGCCCTGCCAGCTGCGTCTACTGTCCGCCTGCGCTTGCTGGTTGTTCCTTGCAAACTGCTCTGCTAGTAGCCCAGCGCCAAGCTCCCCTCAGCAATAGTGATTTCAGCTCTCGTCCACAGCACAGCGCCAGGGTCCTCTCAGCAACAGTGATTTCAGCTCTCATCCACAGCACAGCACCAGGCTCCCCCACAGCACACAGTGATTTCAGCTCATAACAGAGAAGCCTTAGTGCTAGTGCTCCACTGGCCCACAGTGAAGTTAACTCCACAGCTCACAACTAGACTCCTAATGGAATCTAAATTAACTCTGATATTCCACAGTGGAGAGAAGAGGGAGTGCAATCAGTGTTGTATAGGCCCTTAAACAGGGCCCCACCACCAGGTACAAAAACCTGTCCCAACCTCTTTCAAATTGACTGGGTTTGGAACCCATGCCCCTTGTCTAGCGAGTGCTACTTAGTTTATGGCGAATCACTCTGGCATAAACAGCTCCACCATTCCATTGTCCTTGATTTGCATAATCAGGGTAACAACACTTTTATCCCCCCTGCCTTAATAACAGAGAGACTGGGGCTCCCACAGTAGCCAAAGTGACGATTTGGGCTGCTGTGAGCACATACTAGACAGGGTGGGTGTGTCTATGCAAATTGGGCTCAGCCCCTGAAGTCTCTTTGCACCACTTGCCACAGTTCGCCACTAGATGTCAGGATAGAGTTTACCCTGACCCTGCTTACAGAGCTATTATGTTCAAGATGGAGTCTCTTTAGGTTCCATCTTGTTTTCCTTCTTCTCCCTGTGTTACCCTTTTCCCGCCAAAACCTAAGTGCACACGGACATCTGCTCAGTGCACTCCGCACTATAGTTTGCACTCAGTCCAAAACTGTGCACTGGGCACTCAAATGAGCTGCACACCGCTCAGAAACTGTGCACCTCTCCCTACTGGAGTGTTACACACAGCACCGTTTACTGCACACAGCCCTTACCACCCTTTTCCCGCCTTGAAGGGCTTATAAGCCCTGACCAAGGAAAAGTTCGGGTTCGCCACTGTCCATCCCTATTGCAGCCTGTCAGTCACTGTCTGCCGTCCCAAGTCCTGTCAGTGTTTGTTCGTCTCCCGTGGTGCTCCATTTTAGTTCGTGGGTTCGGGTATAAGGATTTTGTTCGAGCTGTGGAAGAGAGAGAGAGAGCCTTGCGAGTGTGGGAACGCCCCACTTAAGGATTATTGCCTTCTGCCACATGGACTTGAACTCATTTACTGCTATCCTTACCTGCTGGATTGGAATAGAAGTCGAAGGGCTACCAAGTACCAACCCCAGAGGGAATCTACCCAACCCATTAGAGGCAAGATCCACCAGCAGGAGGGCCGTTCAACTGGACTACCTTTCCTTGTCAGCGAGGGACTCCCTGCCGTCCTCCCCTAAGGCTTTACATTAGCTGCAGGATAGAAGGTCGCAGGCCTGAAATCGCCGCCCGCCTCTGACACTGTAAAGTATACTCCCCTTGTTGTATCTGGGGCTTATCTATCTTCTTTTCTTCTGGGATAGAGTGAGTTCATGCTGTTGTTGTTGATGTATGTTCCACTGTTCAAAAATATATGATTTGGCCCTAAACATTAGTCTAGCCTGATTTGTGGTTACCCAATCCAACGGTGACTAGATACATAACACCAGACCGAATCTGGCTTCTGGGAGGGGGGCACCTTGATTTAGGCCTTGGGCTCAGTCATTGCCACTAGCCTTAACTCCCACAACAACTGCTTACCTCAGTTCCCCAGGTAACAATAGGTTACAATAAGGACATCAATACCATTAAATATACGGAGGCAGTGTTTTAGACAACTACTAAATAATGAGATAGTGGCCAATGCCACAGATAAGACAAAAAAGAAAAAAAATCTGAATGCGGAATGAGGACCAATCACAAGAATAGACATAGAATCATAGAATCATAGAATAATAGGACTGGAAGGGACCTCGAGAGGTCATCAAGTCCAGCCCCCCGCCCTCAAGGCAGGATCAAGCTCCGTCTACACCATCCCTGACAGATGTCTATCTAACCTGTTCTTAAATATCTCCAGAGAGGGAGATTCCACCACCTCCCTTGGCAATTTATTCCAATATTTGACCACCCTGACAGTTAGGAATTTTTTCCTAATGTCCAATCTAAACCTCCCCTGCTGCACTTTAAGCCCATTACTCCTTGTCCTGTCCTCAGAAACCAAGAGGAACAAATTTTCGCCTTCCTCCTTGTGACACCCTTTTAGATATTTGAAAACCGCTATCATGTCCCCCCTTAATCTTCTTTTTTCCAAACTAAACAAGCCCAGTTCATGAAGCCTGGCTTCATAGGTCATGTTCTCTAAACCTTTAATCATTCTTGTCGCTCTTCTCTGTACCCTTTCCAATTTCTCCACATCTTTCTTGAAATGTGGCGCCCAGAACTGGACACATAGAAAGGCATCAGGTCAAGACAACACTGACAGCAGTTCTTAAGGTAATTTGTGTTTTTCTAGTCACTTTTCTAGTCCTTTTACAGAAGATATGGGAAGAAATAAAAATATCACATGAGAGGAAAGGGTCGTATAGTGAAACTACCAAAGAAAGGAGAACTCGGTCATTATAAAAAGCAGGGGGAGCATTCATCTGCTATTGATTCTAAGTAAGGTATTTACGTGTATCATGCTATGAAAAATAAAGACAGTGCAGATTTAAGGTTATAACAACAGGAAAGGGTCAAAAGAAGAAATCACATATAGATCAAAGTATAATCCTACATATAATCATAAAACTGTTGATTGAATTGTAGTTACCACTTAATTTGAATTTTATAGGTTTCCACATTGCCTGACAGTGGACAGAACAGTTTTATGGAAGTTGTTTTCCTACTATAGAGTACTTCAGAAATTTGTGACCATCACTAACAACTTGTATGAAAATGATATGCCACATTACACCTAATAGTGACCTGACTCAGCCATTCAAGGTTACTATTGGCATAAGGTTGCTCTTTTCTGAATTTTCCAATGCTAAGATATATATTTTTTTTGAGATAAGGCAACCACATCTGCATGTTCAGTCTTATTCTCTAGCCCTTTCTTAACGATTCCTAACATTGTTTGGGTTTTTTTGACTGCTGCTTCACATTGAGTGGATGTTTTCAGAGAAATATCCACAATTATTCCAAGATCTCCCTCTCAAGTGGTAACAGCTAATTTAGTCCCCATCATTTTATATGTATAGTTGGGATCATATTTTCCAATATACCTTACTTTGAATTTATCAACATTAACTTTCATTTGCCATTCTGTTGCCCAGTCACCTCGTTTTGTGAGACCCTTTTGAAGTTCTTCACAATTTGTTTTGGGCTTAACTATCTTGAGCAATTGTATATCATCTGCAAATGTTGCCACCTCACTGTTTATCCCTTTCTCCAGATCATTTATAAATATGTTGAATAGAATTGGTCCCAGTACAGACCCCTGAGGGACACCACTGATTACCTCTCTTCATTCTGAAAACTGACCATTTATTCCTATCCTTTGTTTCTTTCTTCTAGCCAGTTACCAATCCATGGGAGTAACTTTCCTCTTATCCCATGACAGCTTAATTTGTTAAGAACCTTTGGTGAGGGACCATGCAAAAGGCTTTTTGGAAATCTAAGTATACTCTATCCACTGGATCCCTGTGGTCCACATGCTCGTTAATTCCCTCAAAGAATTCTAATAGATTAGTGAGTCATGATTTCCCTTTACAGAAACCACATTGTGTCTGACAATTCTATTCTTTACCATTGTTTCAACCAATTTGCCCAGTACTATAGTTAAATGTACCAGCCTGTAATTATGCTCCAATAAATCTGTTTGTCTATAACTTACAAGCCTGGAATTACAAGTATCACCTCTATAGAACTTTTTAAAAATTGGCATCACATTATCTATCCTCCAGCCATTTGGTAAAGAAGATGACTTGAAGGATATGTTACAAACCACAGTTAGTAGTTCTGCAATTTCCCATCTGAGATCTTTTAAAACTCTTGAGTGAATGCCATCTGGTCCTGGTGACTTATTACTCTTTAGAGAAAGTTTTGGAACAAATAGATAAACTAATGGCACCTCAATCTGGGAGAGTTCCTCAGATTTGTCACCTAAAAAGACTAGCTCAAGTTTGGGAATCTCTCTCGCGTCCTCAGCAATGAAGACCAATGCAAAGAATTCATTTATTTTCTCAACAATGGCCTTGTCATCCTTGAGCGCTCCTTTAGCAAATCAGTCATCCAGCAGCCCCATGGGTTGTTCAGCAGGCTTCCTGCTTCTGATGTACTTAATAGTAAAAAAATAAATAAAAAAAAAAATTATTTAGTGTGTCTTTGGCTAGCTGTTTTTCAAATTAGTTTTTGACATTCCTAATTATATTTTTACAGTTCATTTGACAAAGTTTATGTTCTTTTCTATTTTCCTCACTAGGATTTAACTTTTACTTTTTAAAACAATGACTTTTTAGCCTTCACTGCTTCTTTTATTTGGTTAAGCCAAGCCATGGTGGCACTTTCTTGGTTTTCTTTGTTTTTTTATTTGGGAGTGTACATTTAAGTTGAGCCTCTATATGACATCTTTAGAAAGTTTCCATGCAGCTGACAGGAATTTCTCTTTTGGCACTATACCTTTTAAATTCTGTTTAACCTGATTCTTGTGTAGTTCACTCTTCTGAAATTAAATGCCACAGTGTTGGGCTGTTGTGGTGTTTTTCCCACTACAGGGATGTTAAATTTAATTATATTATGGTCACTATTTCCAAGTGTTCCAGCTATATTCACCTCTTGGACCACATTCTGCACTCCACTTAGGACTAAAGCAAAATTTGCCTCTCCTCTTGTGGGTTCCAGAACCAGCTGCTCCAGGAAGCAGTCATTTAAAGTGTCAAGAAACTTTATACCTGCATACTGTCCTGAGGGGACACGTATCCAGTCAATATTGGGATCACTGATATCACCTATTATTAATGAACTTTTTTTATTTTTATAGTCTTTCTAATCTCCCTTAGCATTTCAAAGTTACTATCATCATTCTGGTCATGGAACTGCAAGCTACTCCACAGCTTCTGGCTGCTTGGGCAGTGGTGGCTCCCAAGCCTCTGAGTTGTCAGAGGCAATGTGGGTGAGACGGGCCGCCTACGGCCCGCACTCCGAAGGGCCGAGCCGGCCAGGATACAAGCGGGGTTGCGGGCAGGATGCCCCAGCGCTGCAGGCGCAGCTGCGACAGGCGGTGAAGCTGGAGCCTGCCACCTTGCCTGCGCCAGCGGGTGGAGGGCGGCCCCTTCCCCGAGGGAGCGAGGGGAGGGGCCACGGCAGCAAGCGTCGGCCGGGATGCGGCCGGCGCAACAGCCACGTCACTAGGAGGGTGGGGCCTCCAGCCCACGTCAGGTCCAGCAGGCCATTTTTAAACGGCCGACAGGCTTGGAGGGGAGAGGAAGCCTTCCACTGGGGGAGGAGAAGGCAGCTCGGTTCCCAGGACGGACCAGGGACGCACCCGAGCCCAGCCGGCGGCCCACCCCTACCCCCGGGGCTCTCAGGACAGCCTGCACAACGGGCAGGCAGCCAGCCCCGGATCAGGAGATGACCAGGACGAATCCCGGTGGCCACGAAGAGGGTGGCCCGGCCGGGACAAAGAGCTCAGGAGCCGGCTGGCCCCTGGGTTCCCCTCGGATCAACCCCGGACCAGACCTCCAGAATCACAGTAAGCCAGGGGAGACAACTGGACATCTTAAGGGGTTGAGGGAAAGGAGGAAGCAGTCCAGGGCGGAAGCCTTCTGGTGCCCATGGGCAGACGAGTTGCGGGAGGAAACACGTCCCCCATCTGCCGTGCAGGGGCTAAACCCCCCCCAGCGAAACTCCAACTGCCCTTAACCCATTCGCTAAAGACGGACATGGACCAGGATTCGCTGATCCCTTCTTGGCCTGCCAGGCACGAAGAGGGCGATCACACCCAAAGACTAGAAAACTAGACTAAGGGCCTGAACTGCAGACCCAGGTGCGAGGTGGAGGGGTTCGCTGACACCCCCCCTCCCCCCACCGGCCGGTACGGGGTGATCGAACCCCCCCCCTCAACTCACAGTGGGCTTCCTGGAGTTTGTGGCCACCATAGGTGGCAAGAGTATCCCAAAGCGCTCAGTCCCCACAGACAACAGAGAAGCCTCCAAGCTCTGCAGTGGGTGCTGGAGAACCTGGAGCTCCGAGGCCCCACAAGCAATATGGGGACCCTGAAACTGAACTTCTTATTTTATCATGGCTATTTTTAGTAAGTCAGAGACAGATCCGTGAATTTTAATTGATTGCCTGTGACCTGTACATGACTTTTACAAAAAATATCAGTGGCAAAATCTTAACCTGAATTATCTTCCCACATTGTGAAGGCACTTTCTTGATCCTAGTGGGAGCAAAGATGAAGAGAATTAAATTTAAAAATACCCCAAATTAAAAGACATAGTAAGAGACCTAAAAAAAGAGTCATTGAGGCTTAACCACAATGTAAAAGAAGCAGTGAGGGACAAAAAGGCACCTTTCAAGAAGTGGAAGTCCAATCCTAGTGAGATAAATAGAAAGGAACATAAACTCTGTCAAATCAAGTGTAAAAATGTAATAAGAAAAGTGAAAAAAGATTGAAGAACAACTAGCCAAAAATTCAAAAAGAAATAAAATGTTTAAGTACATTAGAAGCAGAAAGCCTGCTAAAAAACCAGTGGGTCCCCTAGACGATCGATATATAAAAGGAGCAATCAAGGACGATAAAGCCATTGCGGAGAAACTAAATGATTTCTTTGCTTCAATATTCACAGCTGAGGATGTTAGGGAGATTCCTAAATCTGCACCGTCCTTTGTGGGTGATGAATCTGAGGAGCTGTCCTGGATTGAAGTGTCATTAGAGGAGGTTTTGGAACAAATAGAAAAACTTTACGTTAACAAATCTCCTGACCGGATGGCATTCATCCAAGGGTTCTAAAAGAACTCAAATGGGAAATTGCTGAACTATTATCTTTAAATCTACTTCCGTACCCAATGTAACCTATCCTTTAAATCGGCTTCCGTACCTAATGACTGGAAGATAGCTAGCGTGACACAAATATTTAAAAAGGGTTCTAGAGGCGATCCTGGCAATTACAGACTGGTAAGTCTAACTTCAGTACCAGGCAAATTAGTCGAAACAATAGTGAAGAATAAAATTGTCAGGCACGTAGAACATAATTTGTTGGACAAAATTCAACATGGTTTGTGTAAAGAGATATCATGTCTTACTAATTTATTAGAGTTCCTTGAAGGGATTAACAAACATGCAGAAAAGGGGGATCCAGTAGATATAGTATACTTGGATTTTCAGAAAGCCTTTGACAAGGTCCCTCACCAAAGGCTCTTGTGTAAATTACATGGCCATGGGATAAGAGGGAAGGTCCTTTCATGGACTGAGAACTGGTTAAAAGACAGGAAACAAAGGGTAGGAATAAATGGTAAATTTTCAGAATGGAGAGGGGTAACTACTGGTGTCCCCCAAGGGTCAGTCCTCGGACCAATCCTGTTCAACTTATTCATAAACGATCTTGAGACAGGGGTAAGCAGTGAGGAGGCAAAGTTTGCAGATGATACCAAACTGTTTAAGACAGTCAAGACAGAAGCAGACTGCGAAGAACTTCAAAAAGATCTCACCAAACTGAGTGATGGGGCAACAAAATGGCAAGTGAAATTTAAAGTGGATAAGTGTAAAGTAATGCACATTGGAAAAAATAACCCCAACTATACGTACAGTATGATGGGGGCTAATTTGGCTATGACAAATTGGAAAAGAGATCTTGGAGTTATTGTGGACAGTTCTCTGAAAACTTCCACACAGTGTGCAGCAGCAGTCAAAAAGGCAAATAGGATGCTAGGAATTATTAAGAAAGAGATAGAAAATAAGACACAGAATATCTTACTGCCCCTGTATAAAAATATGGTACGCCCACATCTTGAATACTGTGTACAGATGTGGTCTCCTCACCTCAAAAAAAAAGAAGAAGATATTTTGGCCTTGGAAAGGGTTCAGAAAAGGGAAACTAAAATGATTAGGGGTTTGGAATGGGTCCCATATGAAGAGAAACTAAAGAGACTGGGACTTTTCAGTTTGGAAAAGAGGAGACTGAGGCGGGATAGGATAGAGGTATATAAAATAATGAGTGGTGTGGAGCGGGTGAATAAAGAAAAAAGTTATTAGTTCCCATAATAGAAGAACTAGAGGACGCCAAATGAAATTAATGGGTAGCAGGTTTAAAACTAATAAAAGAAAGTTCTTCTTCACACAGTGTGTAGTCAACCTGTGGAACTCCTTGCCAGAGGAGGTTGTGAAGGCTAGGACTATAACAGAGTTTAAAGAGAAGCTAGATAATTTCATGGAGGTTAGGTCCATAAAAGGCTATTAGCCGGGGGATAGAAATTGTGTCCCTGGCCTCTGTTTGTCAGAGGCTGGAGACGGACGGCACGACGCAAATTGCTTGATCATTGTCTTCGGTCCACCCCCTCTGGGGCACGTGGCGCTGACCACTGTCGGCAGACAGGCTACTTGGCTAGATGGACCTATGGTCTGACCCAGTACAGCCATTCTTATGTTCTTATGAATATCATTGTCCCCCATTAAAGATATAGAACCATGAAAGTCACTATGGAAGACTAATGTACTTAGGCTTTTACAATATGCTAACATATGTACACCACCACGGGGAGCAGATTTCCCACTTGCTCTGTCTCCAGAACCCTAGCAGCTCTACGCTGTTGGCCTGCTCATGCTTGTAGAACTCTTAGGGTACATCTACATTGCATGATTACTTAGAAATAATCTATTCTGGAAGAAAAATTCTGAAATAGCTTATTTTAAAATAGCACATCTACCCTTACAAGGAAGCTTCAAAATTAGTCTGAGGCACGCTTACTTAATGTGGACATGCTACCTCAATTTAGAGCCCCAAGAGGCACTGGGGAGTAATTAATTTGAATGACCCTGGGAAGGATCTATTTTGAAATAGCTGTTTTGGAATAACAGTAGTGTGGACACTCCACTGCTGCTATTTCGGAATAAACATTATTTCTCATGGAATGAGGCTTACAGATTTCAAAATAAGCTGTCCGTTATTTCAAAATTATTTCAAAATAATGGAATTGCTGTGTAGACACTTGCATTTTTAAATAATGGCTATTATATCAAAATAACTGTGCTGTGTAGATGCACCCTTAGATGCAATCAATAGTCTGTTTAGCCCCTGAAAGAGCCATCTGTTGCCCCAGAAAAACATACCCAAGCTTTATCTTCCCTACTCTTAAGCCTCCCCATTTACCAGGTTCTATATTAGAGGTACAAAAGATTCAACCCACAAGCTGGATACAGCCTGACCCAGAGCAGGCTCTCTGCCTGCTGCAGCCTGAAGCTGTTCAAAACAGCTAGCAGCTTCCTAGGTGCTGCACACCCCTAGCCAGAAACCAGCCAATGGGAGCTGCAATGACTGGCCTGGGGATAGCAGTATTGCACGAAATCTCCCTCCACCTTCTACCAGGGGCACATGCACCCTTCTGTACCAAACTCCACCCCAGTCCCCACACCTCCTCCATAGAAAAGTTCAATCTTTGACGACTTACCAAAATCTTGGCATGACCCCCATCAAAAATTATTGCTCACACTTGTTCTAGATCTTGATTCCTGCTCCTAGTTTGAGGTTTGCTTACCTGCACAGTAAGATATGCATGAACTACTATACAGCTGATTGAGACACCAGGCAAGGAATTCCTTGCTGGCTTAACTGGGCCCACAGCTGGTTCCATGGGCTTCAGAATTTTTCAGAAAAGCCAAATTGAAAGTAGAAATAATAATAAAGATACAAAAACTAGGAAAGCATGAGGACTTGTTTTGCAAAAGCCCGCATGGGAGTTGGGCAGTAAGGAACCATGGAGAACTACTAAGCTCTACAAGTTCTACTTCCTTGTTATTAGTGCCCGGTGAAGTATAGGAATTCCTCAGGTTATCCTGCAGCCAAACTCTCCTAGCAAATATTTATTTTGTGTGTGAAACTAAAGTAATTCCTAAACCACCTACTCCTCTTCCCATTATGCTAGAATTCAAGTTTAAGAACTAACATATCAGCAAGTTATAAGATCTGGGGTAGGGGACACCTTTACAAATATGTTGCAATCAACAACAAAAGCCCACCATTTGAAACTCAGGAGGATCGTTTTCTCTTTAAAACAACAAAGGCATGAAGAAACCACACAATCACAGCTGGCTTCTACACAACTTAGTAGATATACACAAACATGCCAGGCTTAGCTAACTTCACATTGCTGTTCTGCCTTGTTTATTTCAGTTTCCAAAAAACAAAACGTAAGTGGAAACTATGTGGGGGTTCACAAACTATTTAAAGGGTATTATTGTATTCTTACACATTACAGAAACTCAAATATCTGAAAGTATAGGAATCCACAGCTAAGACCACCCAGACCAATTTTAGTCCTGATGCTGCATTCATGCCCGGGGGCCGAAGGGGGAGGACACACTTTGAAAGAAACTCCTTTACCCATCTATATAAAAGTTCATCTCATGATTAGCCACAAAAACTTAGAATGCTTTAGTTTACACTAGTAATTGACAGCCCAAGTCACCACACAGGTGTGGCAGTTGGGCCACATATGCACCATCTGTATAATCTCCTTCAAATAGCCAATAAAATGCAAATTGGCTGAAGAGTAATAAGGTGATGATTGGTGGAGTTACCTCTGGTCTCACAATGGTAGAGGACTCTTGCCATGGCATAGATACAGGCCATGTTGTCACATGGGTATAATTTGTAAAGTCAAAATGTATGAGACTTTAAAAATTGGATGCTAACGAATCACAAACCCAATTGAACCTCATAATATTCTGAATAAAAAGATTTCTTAATCATACTTGTAGCTGTTTCCAACACTTCACAAATAGTCTAGACAAATCCTGGAATATTATATAGATTAGCTATACTACATATTTCCAGGAAGTCCAGATATCCCAAACCTGAGGATCAGACCACAAAGGTATTGAAATACCTGGGCCCGGCAATATAATATGCCTTGGGCAACATAATATAAACTGCATCTAAACAATCAGTGAAACTTAATGATTCAGAAAAGAAAGTCAGCACCTGTTTTTAAAAGGCAATGGTCAGGGAAGGACATATATTAAACTATGATTTTGTTCTATGTTAATTTAGAAGCTAATAAGTTTGAAATTTGGGGGGGGGGAAGTTTCTGTTACAACTGGCAATTGTGGCATATGTAAGAAATCTCTCATTCCAAATCTGTAATGACCCAGCATATTTCTATGCTCTTGATCAGTGCAGGGATATAATAGCAAAACAAGGTAAATCTGTAATATGACCAATAGGATGCAAGTGTGGATATGCACATGTGCTTTCAATTCTGAGACGAGAAGGCTAGCAATTGGAGAGCACACAACACCCAGTAAATAATCAGGTTCTCAGATAGTGTTATAGAAGTTTTGTCTCCTTAAGATTATCTGTGAAACAACCTGTTATGGATTACAGAAGCCACTCATTAGCGTGGAAGGGGCTCAGGAGCCGCTTTGGGCTAAAGTGATGCTGCTTCTCCACACTTGCAAATCATGCAAGGACTGGAGGAGTTAAAAAATGAGGTAACTCCATTCAGATGGGGCAGCCTTGGGAAAAGAACAGGCTGGTGAGCTTCTCCAGCTCCGATGAATGGGCTGACAGATAGCAGAGTCTCTGCCCTCGCAGAAGGAGGATGTGGCTTCCCTGAGCTAAACAGGAGGACTGATACTCGTACTGGAGACTTAGTGAACTCTAATTCTCCCAGGGCCTTCAGAAATAAGAGAAACCTATGTCCTGATAAGAGCTGGCTACAGATTTTTTTCCCTTTGCATTTCCTTCCAATCTTAATTTAACTTTGTTAGCTGATTGTGAACAGTTTTGTTGTTTCACCTTATAACCTGAGAAGGGAACAAACAGCCAACAGGTTTTAGAAAGATGATTGAGAGTCAGCCTGCTGGGGTAGAAGTAATATGTCCTCCCCACAAAGTTCCCAAAGAAGGAGCTCTACCAGATTCATCACACAGCCACTATCCATAAGACAGACAAGAATATTCCTCATCTCCTCTTTACAGCAAGTTAGAACTAGAAAAGATTAATTAGTGAATGACAAATGTGACATATGGCAACTTCCTGAACTAACCTTCAGAATCCTTGTCCTTGGGGTCCATTGTACTAAGTACAAAGGTTATGTACTATTGTGAGCTGGGATTGTATGCAACCTTTAGTGAGGCAGATGTAATAGATATCCTGAATGACTAAAGAACTATAGTGAACAATTTTCCCTGTAGTAGGAGGACAAGACCAAAGACCCAAGCCCTATAACAAAAGTGATTTTTCTGGTTCTGAATCTGAGACATTCATGAACAATGGGACAAACCCAACTGTGGGTTCTGAACAACTGACATCAAACAAAGCCAGAGGTTAGGGCTGTCTTCTGGTAAGCTTTTTAGTATGCATGTAGATTCTTTTATTGTTTTTAATAAGTTTTCTCTGCAATGCTTTCACCTTAAGAATAAATATGTATAAAGAGATACGTGGTGACTTGCAACTCCCAGGGCTATCTATAACTGCCAGCAGAGAAAGTAAAGCGTATACCCTGTCCTGTCCACACCAAGCAAGAGTAAACATCACAGTATGAGCAGGGGACTGTGCAGCCTGACAAAAACCCAGTCAGGATGGAGAAAGGGAAGTAACAGAACTAGATGGTCGAGATAATACTTAGTCCTGTCATGAGTGAAGGGGACTGAACTAGATGGCCTCTTGAGGTACCTTCCAGTTCTATGATACTATGGAAGAAGTCAGGAGCCTAAAGTGGGTGCTTTTGGTGGACCACGAGGAAGAAATATAGTCGCAGTTGCCCTGAACTGTGACAGGGTGTAATATATTGCTATAATTTTCTCAAGGAGAAAAAAAAAAGAGCTCCCAGCCATCCACCCCTTTCCATGGACGAGGTTACTAAAACCACCATTTTCAGAAACTTTCCCTGTTTGTGTGAGATTGTAGGAGGAAAGCAAGGGCTTATCCTTTGTTGTGCTAAAGCAGGGGAAAGCAAATAAAGGAATCCTCAGTGCTGAAGATATAAATTGTATTTCAAATAAATATTTTACACTAAAAGTTTTCTGATATGACATTTTTAATTTCAAATTCAACTGGAGAAACCCAAATGATTAAAAGTTGCAGATAAATAAGTATTAGGTGTGACTTCTGAACTAGGCACAGCTCCTAGCTGCAGAGTAGAGCACACACCATTCTCCTCAAAATCTTACAATATATTTTAAACATGTGTGTGCGCGCACCTGCCCATTTGTAAGCCCATTTATTTAACAACCCTTCTAAACCAGGGCTGGGCAAAACACAGTCCAGGGGCCAGATCCAGCACGTGAAGCCATCGGATCCAGTCTACGGACCACCCTGCTGGAACTCTCAGGTACACAACTGCCGCGGGTTTAAAGCGCAGTCCAGCGGCTCTCTGCTGTACGGGAGGAGGAGGCGGCTTCATGTGATCTCCCTGGCCCCGAGCCCAGTCCTCAGCTTCTGGGACAAACAGCCAATAGGAGCTCAGAGATTGGCCTGGGGATGGGAGCAGCACAAGTCTCTTCCCGCTCCCAGAGCGGAGAACCACATGGAGGGAACAGCCCGAAGCTCTAAGTGATCTGGGGCTGCAGCAGGCAGGGATCCCAGCCTGCCTTGGGGGTGCTGGCCAGGAGATGCATAGGTAAGCGCCTCCCAGCCACAGACTGCCTCTGATACCCCTGCCCCTCCCGTACCCCAACGCCCTCCCCCAGATCACCATCCAAACCCTCTGCTCCAGGTCACAACTCCCTCCCAGACCCTGTAACCCCTCCTACATCCTTCCCCCAAGCCAGAATCCTCTCCTGAATCCAGACTCCCTCCCTGACTCTGCACCCCATTCTCCTGCCCCAGGTCACAACCCCCTCTGTCATCCACACTCCCTCTCAGACCTCACACCAGTCCCTTACCTCCTGCAACCTTCTGTACCCAGCCTCCATCCTAGATCCTGCATCTCCACAGAAAAGTGGAGCACTTGACTGCTTTCCAAAATCTTGGAGTGGCCCCCCACCAAAAGTTATTGCCCACCTCTTTCCTAAACAGTAAGAGCTAAGACCACCAAATTTGGCTTGCAGCTTCCTCTTATCATAACTTAAAAGCAAGGACAGGGTTTGGTTGTGCCAGAATAATGGGATGTGTGTGGAATGCAATTGTTTCACATCAAATAAAGAGAGGGGTGTGAGAACAGGGACAGTTATACTCACAAATGACAAGGGGCAGCAAGCACTCTAGTGAACAGTTGCTGGCCATCAACCAGCCCCCACTACTCTGGCCTGCCTCAGAGAGCAGCTGTCAGCCACCAGATGGCCCTCGCAACCTCATGGAGTAGATGGCAGGTGGCCTGTGTAGCCCCAACCACCTTGGGCCAGCCCTGGGGAAAGGCCAGCAGGTTGGATGTACAGCCCCTTCCCCCCCCACCAAACACACATCCAGGATCACCCCAGGGACAGACCGGAGGGCAGGGTGCATGGGAAACACAGGGTAAGTCTTCTGGTAATTTACATTACTAGTCTTTCAGAAGCAGTTTCTACCATCAGACACTGCCTATCGCCTCTATAGAAATTCTCAAAAGCATCATCACACTATTAGTAGACAGCTATTCTCACATCATTCTCTTGACCATCATTATCTTCAGTAATGTGTGTTATTTTGTTTGTTATTTCTTTACAGTCCCATGACAACTGTTGTGTCCAAACACATTCTACAAGCTTCCAATTGGGCAAGAACTTGTCTAATAAGAAAGAAAAAAAGTAACTTCAACATTAGGATCTCTTTAAGCATGTGAGCTGATGTACATAGATGTCAGTCTTGCAGGCCTACTGTCTTCAAAGCAATTCCTCATGTACTTAAAGTTAAACATCTGTTTAAACTATCTTACTGAATTAGAGTCTAAACTGGTTTTTAAAATCACTGAAATATAAGAGAACTCAGTCTAAAACACAGGGTTAAAATCTGAAATAACACAAGGTGATTGCCCCGCTGCTCCAACCCCTCCCAGCTCCAGCCCTGGGAATGCTGGTGTTGGCTGCCTGGCTGCTTCCCAGGTGTGGGAGGGGCATGTGGAGAGGCTCAAACCCATAATCCTAGGCTCTAGAGGCTATAGCAAACTAGTCACAATGAACTGGCCAAATATCCACATGTGGCTAGCATATTGGACACCACAGCTAAGTCATGATTCACATGCATAGCTGTCACAATATGCACTGTGTCAACCAAACAAACAGCAGTCTAAGAGTTACTTAATCACAAAGGAGGTTCTTGGATCTTCCTCGCCAGGGCTGACTACATAGTTTGATAAATTGATTCCTCAAGATATGGAGCCTTCATGATGAAAACTACCTAGAATTAACTCTATTCCTGAGAATTCATGGGTTTGGGAAGAATTCTAATCACAAATACCAACTGTATTTTTTGTACTTGTTTTAGGTCATAATTTATTATTGCGTCAAATAAAATATCTTACTTTTTTCTCGTACCACAGCTGGATGGGTAGAACTTAACGGAGGTAAAGAGGATAATCTATCTGTGATCTTGACGGATGTATCTGTGGACCAACGTGCACCCTCCTCTGTACTGCTCAGTGATTGTGTACTGTCTTCAGGGGCTCTGGTCAAAATATCAACATCTGCAGTAGTAAGGTTGAATGGTGGTGCTGGTGTAACAGGAGCCAGTGAATCTTCCTGCAAAGCCTGCCTAAACATACTGAAGTTTTCATGAATTTGGTCATCATGGGACAAAGGGCTTTGGGTCCAGGATGATGGCAGTATTTTAAGATCCGCTGTGGGAAGCACATCCAAACCATTTTCAACGATATGTGGAAAAGGAATATCAGATGTTCGAATGTTGCCACCAGCAGCTAGCAGGTCACTCCCATTTGAATAAAAACATGTTTTCTCTAATATACCTGAAGGAGACAAAAAAAATGTTCAACACTTATAATGAACACACTTACCAAGATTATTAGAAAGGACAGAAATTTGACCATCTAGTTTTGAAGGCAAATGCTACTCATAACACAATAACTGTTAAAACAATATTTTTATTTTTAAAGACTCATAGGTCAGATAGAGTTAAACCAAGAGTTTTCAAAAGGCTCACCAAGTAAAATAAAGCCACATACAAATAAAACCTAAAATTACTGCAAAATAAGCATATTATTAATTAATACACCACCAACACAAAGAAGTAATCCTCACAAAACAAACTGAAAACATTTTAGCCTTATCTAGAATGAAGTCACTGGACTTGATGGATTTTTTTTAAAGAACTGAGGATTAGAGTGGGAACAGTTGTAATGTGTAGTTGGTCTAGGCACCATTTTATTAAGACTAGAAATAATTTCCCTTCCATTGCATCATTACTAGTCTACACATTACTAGCTGTATCTTTAGAAGGCTACTTTCTGCCTTCATAGAAGATTATACTTTAAACATTATTATGTTAAAATATATAAATTAGACATTGTTTTTGCTATGTATAGCTTTATGCAATTTAAAGTTCAATGCTAAGAAACAGATTCAAGAATTATTTGGCTTCATAATCTGGTGCTGAAGATGTTATAAAATATTTAAATCAAGATGTACTGTATTTTATTACTTCAGAGGAGTAGCTGAGTTAGTCTATAACAGGAAAAACTTAAAAAACTACAAATAGTCTAGTAGCACCTTAAAAACTAACAAATAGTGGATTTGGATCTGGACTTCTAACACTCCAGTCATCTGAAGAAGTGGGTTGTGCCCACGAAAGCTCATGATACCATCTACATGTTTTGTTAGTCTTTAAGGTGCTATTAGACTATTTGTTGTTTAAAGTTTTTCCTGTATTTTTTGGTTTAGAGTAAAACAAACATATTGTGCTTAGCTATGTTTTTTTACACTTACAAATAATTACTAGCTCACAAATCAAAATAGATATACTGGTGCTTTCTACCTTAACATTGGGATAAACCAGATGATATGGTTCTATATGCTTCAGAAAATTCAACCCAAATGATAAAATAGTCTGTGTTTAACTTGGCTGCTTATAAAGGTATTAGATTTATTGTAGAACATGGTGAAGAAATATGTATTACATACAGGAATAATTAACTTGCTGAAAATTATTAGATAAAAATGCCCATACCCATTTTAAATGTAACAGATTTGTTATCTGATCAGGAGTTATATTTAAGGGATATTTACACAGTAGATAAATATATACCGAATATATAAACAATATATGGTAAATAGGAATTGTTTTGGTTTCTAGTTAATCACTTAAGGGAATATAATGAGATATATATATAGATATCAGACAGAAAAATATTTTTCATTACAAATAATTAAAGGAGTTCCTCAGCACAGATTATTTCATCAGCTGTTCTTAAACTCCCCACTGATATAGATCAGCATTATTAATAGCCAAGCCTGCTGTCTTTTCACCAAATGCTGGCATATGACAGCGCCCCATAGCAAATGTTAAGCTGAAGTCTTAATTGTATATGATACAACTGCTAGGGCTGCAGTACCTTTTGGACATAGAACAATGGTTTTTCTTGCTTTGAACTTCCCCAGTTCAAAACTTTTCTATGTCAATAAAGAAAAGCAAGCATGTAATAACTGTGTTTATGGCTATTGGAACTAGACAAGACTCTACCCCCATCATAAGTTTAAACCACTTTTCTGGTATAAAAACAAAAAAAGTAAATGCAAAAATGACTTCCCTTTAGAGATTAAGTAGAATTACACTCACTTGTTTTAACCAACATCTAAAGCAAAAGTGCGGCTCACTTCAGCTAGATTCAAGATAAAAAGGAACAACCCATAATCTGCAGAGCACAAAGACACTGTAGGCACTGTCAGCTATAAGCTGACCCTAAGTCTGAGCTCAACTGTAAAAAGTATATAAACATTCATAAATGTCACAATAACCTATTAAAACAAATGTTAAAGACGGACAGCTCACTCAAAAATGTTGAATTAAGCCACACAAAAGGCCTACCAATATAACTCAAAGATGCTGTTCAATCTTGTTTAGCAAAACAAGGAAATATAAATTTAACAATAACAACCAAAATTAGAGTGTCAATTATTAAGCCTAATTAGTGAACAAAATAGTCCATCAAGAGAGCCTTTTTTGAGTCCTAAAATAAAAGGAACTTGGGGGAAAATACAGGGCATGTCTACACAGCAGTATTATTTCGGAATAACTGATGTTATTCCAAAATAACAAAGAGTGTGTCTATACTATAAACCTTTATTTCAAAATAACGTTGAGCTGGAAGACTTCTTGCTCTGACTCATGGTAACCCTCATTTGATGAGGAGTAAGGGAAGCTGAAGGAAAAGTGTTCTTCCTTCGACTTCCTGCTGTGTGGACAGTGCTAAAGCTGAATTAAGCTATTTTGACTTCAGCTAAGCAATTGACATAGCAGAAGTTGCACAGCTTAATTCAACTTCAGCCCTGCCATAGATTGGCACTCAGTTGATACTATCACCTCTATTGCCTCCAGCTGAATCCCTTACAATCTTGAATTACACTATAAAAACATCTCCAGCTCATCTCATCTCAATTAATTTATTCTCTTTTATCCAAAAGGACAGTTATTGCCATCTTTTATACCCTCTAAAAGACTGACAAGCAACGGTTCTCCCCCCTCTAAAATGTTCTCCAACCAAAAAGGAAAACAATATTATTAAAATAAAAGCCTACTTTAATCTATACATTTCAAATGTTTTAACTGTATTTCCTTCTTTATTTTTAATAAGTCAAAAGTGTTTTAGTAGTGTATTTGCTGTAGTACTAAGGATTACAAACCCCAGACCTCATTTAACACTGTTTAATGTTAAACAGCAACAAAGCTTGTTAATATCTTTAGTCTATATATTACATCTAATACAACACTCCTTCCCACCCCATTCTCTTGGCTAGGAGTTTTATGGCACAGAATCTTCTTAGAGAGATGGCACAGAATCTTACCTAAAATGTGTGTAATATTTTAAAATACAGGGGTAAAAAAAAATATTTAAAATTGCAAGATTAAAGTTGTCTTGTTTCCTGCAACTTTCTCCTGACCCTGATTTTAAGGAAAAGGTGGTTTAGAGAAATTTGCTGTTTGTGTTTTATTGAGACACTTGAAATCTCCCAAATGTAGATCTCAGCAACAGTGTCCCCTTGCTTGAGCCTTCTGGTCAGGCTAGACAAGAGAATGAATGTGCACTGATGTCAGAAATAGTGGCAATACTAATAAAATCTGCTAAAAATCTTAGCAGATGGCAGTCGAGGGGGGGAAGGGGCATGTTCAAAAATTCCCTTCAAGCATTTGTAGCTCTGTTTGAATATTGTTTCCCCAAACCAAACTAAAGCACTGACTCTCAATGGCTATGACCCTTCCATGTTTCAAACTCACCCCACTTTTTGTTCTGCTCTTCAAAAAAATTGTCTTCCATTTCAAAAGTGTAATGTTTTCTCTCCCCTATAATTGAAACAATAGCTAAGAGGGGGTTTTGCCTCCTCTTTCTCCCACAGTTTCAACCTCCCTTACCTGCCCCACTCCTACCCTCATTTTTGCTTCCTCCTCCCAGCACAGATTTGAATCCCTAAATTACTGGTACACAGAGCCATCCCTAGTGGGGTTTGGGGCCTGGGACAAATCAGCCTGTGTTTCTAATCTGCCAAAAAATGCTCCACTGCAGTTCCACTCAAGCCCTTCTTCTGCTCCCCTCCTTTACCCAATGCCCCATTTGTCCCCACTCCCACTACTTCCTCACCCTTTCCTTCCCAATTCCACCCCTCCTCCTTCTCCTTCCCAGCATCTCCTCACAACGCAAAACAGCTGATCTGAGACAAGTGGTAGGCACAGGTAGGGAAGAGGAAGTGCTGATCCGAGGGGCCCCATCAGTGGGAAAGAGGCACTGATAGGGTGCTGCCCAGTATGTGTTCAGCATACACCATTTTTTTTAATCATAGCTGCTCCAGCCCCATGGACAGAGACCACTCTGCTCGTACATACCCTCAAATTTTAAACTGATTTTAACAGAGATATTTTTTGTCCGAGAACAATATTTCAGAAAGTCTAGAGGAACCAGTTAATTTCAAGGCTTGTAAGAAAAAGAAAAAGAAAAAGGAAAAAAAAAAAAAAAAGAGCACAATCCCAGATCCTCCCACTGATTAGAGATCCATGTGGAGCTCAGTCACGGTGCTTTAAAACAATATTTTGTATATCTCCAGGGTACTTAGGGCTGTGTCTCCATAACATCTTAAACAATACACTACAATATCCATTACATAAAACACATCATGAATGCAATGGGCTTAAACTGCAGCAAGGGAGGTTTAGGTTGGACATTAGGAAAAAGTTCCTAACTGTCAGGGTAGTCAAACACTGGAATAAATTGACCAGGGAGGTTGTGGAATCCCCATCTCTGGAGATATTTAAGAGGAGGTTAGATAAATGTCTATCAGGGATGGTCTAGGCAGTATTTGGTCCTGCCATGAGGGCAGGGGACTGGACTCAATGACCTCTCGAAGTGCCTTCCAGTCCTCGTATTCTATGATTAATTTCATTCATGTATGTCATCAAAATACTCTGCAAACATGTGTGTGAATATATAGATATATATAGTAAATCATACCTGCAGCCAAATATCAAAGCTAATAAAATTATGTGTTTTGGATTTGTGTCTCAAACTACATTTGAAAAGGACCAGTGACGGAAGCATACAGCATGCTGGTATTCAGTTTGTTCAGTATAAAAATGAGAGATATGTGCCATGCTCATTTAGTTCAGAGCAATACCATGCCAGCAATTTTACTGATGATTTTCCATTTCTTTGCTATTGGAAAATTAATATTTTATTTAACAATGTGCAATAGAGAGTGATGATTTCTGAGAAAGATTCACATACTCTAAGCTAGAAGCCAAAAAGATTTAAATGGAAATTTTGTCTGTATGTGATGATGGTGACTCCTAGGCCCTTTCTACAGCAGGAAAGGACAGATTAGCCCATACATGTCACTAAAGACCTTGGAGAGTGCAGATCACACACAGATACTGCTGGATGGGAAGGGAGGGTGAGCTAGAGAGTTCCTGGCAGCTGTAGTTCACAATGTGTCCTGAAGGAAGAAGAAGGTGGTGCACAAGAAGACTCCCTGTAAACCAGGAACTAAGCATCAGGCTGTCTCTCCCTCTGGATCCCTGGGCTCCAAAGGGGAGGGGAAAGTGTCTGGGTTGAGGGAGGCATGTTTGGGCTCTGAGGGAGGAGGTGGTGCAAGTCTCTGGGCAAGAGGGTGAGGGCCCCATGGCTGGATTCTGAAGGGGTGCAAGTATCTCAGCAAGGGGGAGCAAAAGATCTGCCCCCATGTCTGAGCTCAGGAGTTGGGGGAGGAGACAGATTAACATGAACTGAGTTGTCATAGGGGTTTCTTTAATTCTCTGCTCCTAGGTGAATGAGTGAGTGAGTGTGGTTACAGACATACTTGTTGACAAATATTTTGAAATAAATTACAAAAATAATTGAAACATGCATGATTATGTAGTGTTATTGTGACACAAAATTTTCAGAATGTTATGTGCCAGGAGTAACAACATGTAGACACTTTCTTCTAAGGAAGGGTACGTCTAGACTACATGCCTCTGGCGACAGAGGCATGTAGATTAGGCTACCAGACATAGTAAAATGAAGCGGCGATTTAAATAATCGCTGCTTCATTTAAATTTACATGGCTGCCGCGCTGAGCCGACAAACAGCTGATCAGCTGTTTGTCGGCTCAGCGCGGCAGCCATGTAAATTTAAATGAAGCGGCGATTATTTAAATCGCCGCTTCATTTTACTATGTCTGGTAGCCTAATCTACATGCCTCTGTCGCCAGAGGCATGTAGTCTAGACGTACCCGAAGAGAGGAGTATGACAGACAGATCAGATACACCTACCATTTTTCATGCACTCTCTCATTTAATAGTGAAAATCTAGGGCAGAGGATATGAAAGATATAGATGGAATGCTAACACACCGGGAAACTAATAGATATTTCACATTTCCTAATTGTCAAGTTTACATGATCGTAATCTGCTTCAGACTGTTCTCGGTTTAAAGACAGTAGTTCTCAGTTTAAAGACAATAATTTTTTATTTTGGCCACCCATCTTAAGCACACTGAGAAGACCAGACCTTACGAGTCTTGTTGCTAATCATCCTTTACAGACTGAAATTAATATAGAGTTTCAATTTTACTTGAATTTGATAGAGATAAAGCAATTAGTTCAATACATATTCAGTTTTATTTCCAGACATCCTGTTTCAACTGTATTTTTTTAGGTTGTTTGATTTTTAATAAGGAAAGAGAAGATAGGTAGTAAAATATATAAAGTTTTCTGCCACTGCCAAAAATACACACTCTTTAGTCTCCCTGAGAGAAATAAAACATCATTTTATGGATACATTCTTCAAGAGATGAAGGCAGGCAATATCAGCCAGCACTAATATAAGAGATATAGCTAGGCTGCTAAATCACTGGATGAAGTTAAATAAAAATGTTTTAAGGCAGTCCCCGGGTTACGTGGATCCGACTTCCGTCAGATCCCTACTTACGAACGGGGCTTTTCTCGCCGCGGAGGATGCGGGCGGTGGGACTGCCCAGACGCGCCGCGGTCCCGCCGCCCGCGTCCTCCGCGGCGAGAAAAGCTGCTCCACGTCTCCCTGGTCTGCTGAGGGGAGGAGGGGGGCGCAGCTAGTGCGCCCCCCCTCTCCCCAGAAGACCAGGCTTTTCTCGCCGACGCCTGGAGTAGAGCAGCTGAGGGGCTGCCGGGTTGGTCCCACAGCACCGAGGTGCGGCACTACTGGACCAACCCAGCAGCACCCCAGCTGCTCTGCCCCAATCATCCCCAAGAGCAGCTGGGGTGCTGCTGGGTTGGTCCCGCTGCGCCAAGGGTCGGCGCTACTGGACCAACCCGGCAGCACTCCAGCTGCTCTGCCCCAGGCGTCTCCGATTCAGCCGCTGCTGGTCAGTTTCAACAGTAGCTGAATTTGGACTCCTGGGACAGAGCAGCTGCGGGGACCAACCTGGCAGCACCCCAGATGCTCTACCCCAGGTGTCCCCAAGTCAGCTGCTGCTGAAACTGATCAGCGGCTGATTCCAGGAAGCCGGGAGCAAAGCAGCTCTGCCTTAGGCTTCCTATAGTCAGCCGCTGGTCAGTTTCAGCAGTGGCTGAATCGGGGACACCTGGGGTACCTGACTTATGTACAAATTCAACTTAAGAACAAACCTACAGTCCCTATCTTGTACGTAACCCAGGGACTGCCTGTACAGTTAAAAAAGAAAAAAGTACACAAACAACTACAACCCTACAGTACTGTACACAACTAAAAGCAGAAGTTACAGGCAGTCCCCGACTTACGCAGATCCGACTTACGTCGGATCCGCACTTACGAACGGGGCTTTCTTGCCCCGGAGGTCGAGGTAGCGGATTGCTACCTGCGAGCTCCGGGGCGAGAAAGCCCCGTTCGTAAGCTGCTCCGGTGCCCCTGGTCTCCTGGAGACTGTCTCCAGCAGACCAGGGGCACCGGGCGGGTTCCCGCGCTTCTGAGGCTTTGCTCTGGCAAAGCCTCAGAAGCGCGGGAACCCGGCCGCTGCTGCCGCTTCAGTCGCGGTGCCTGTGGTCTGCTGGGGACCGTCCCCAGCAGACCACAGACACCGGGACTGAAGCCGCAGCCGCGGGGGGGTCCCGTGCCTCTGAGGCTTTGCCAGAGCAAAGCCTCAGAGGCGCGGCACCCTGCTGCCGCTGCGGCTCTGCTCCCGTGTCCCTGGTCTGCTGGGGGGGGGGAGGGGCGCGGCTAGTGTGCCCACCCCCCCAGCAGACCAGGCTTTTGTTTTGGACCCTGGAGCAGAGCAGTTGGGGCGCTGCCGATTGGTCCTGCAGCGCCGCTCTGGGCACTACTGGACCAACCCGGCAGCACCCCAGCTGCTCTGCCCCAGGTCCTGATTCAGCTGCTGCTGGTCAGTTTCAGCAGCGGCTGAATCAGGACGCCTGGGGCAGAGCAGCTGGGGTGCTGCCGGGTTGGTCCAGTAGCGCTGAGGAGCGGTGCTACTGGAGCAACCCAGCAGCACCTCAGCTGCTCTGCCCCAGGCGTCCCCAAGTCAGCCGCTGCTGAAACTGACCAGCGCTGACTACAGGAAGCCCGAGGCAGAGTTGCTCTGCCCCAGGCTTCCTGGAATCAGCTGCTGATCAGTTTCAGCAGCAGCTGACTTGGGGAAGCTTGGGGTTCTTAAGTTGAATCTGTATGTAAGTCAGAACTGGCAGTCAGTTTCAACAGCGGCTGAATCTGGACGCCAGTTCTGACTTACATACAGATTCAACTTAAGAACAAACTTACAGTCCCTATCTTGTACGTAACCCGGGGACTGCCTGTATATAACGTATTATCCCAACTCTCTCATTTCTCTCTCACCATACCTATGATTTCATTTCAGGCATGCCAAATTTGCTGCGAAAGTAACAAACTAGCTTTTTAAAAATTGCTTCTCTCTAATAAATAACTTAATTCCATACCAAATATGCAGTTAATTAATGAATTAAGTATATTTTCAAATATATCTTCAAGGAACTATTGTTGTGATTTTAAAATTATGCATACTTAAAATTAACAACAAAATACTTAATTTTATTGGTGAGAGGGAGGAGACCTCATGCTACTCAGAAAGTTGTATTGTTATGTTCAAATTAACTCTCTCCTGAAAATATTAAATTGGTTTGTGTAATAAGGGAGCAATATCCTGTACCATTTAGAGATATTTAAATGGTGTTTATTTCGTAGACACAATATATTAAAAAAAATCATTAAGTGCTTGTAAGAGTTACTATTGAAAACAAAATGTATGACCAAAGTGATAAATATATCAACAAAATATACAACTTTCATAAACTCAAAAATTTCCCCTAATTACTTTTTAATAATTTTTAAACAAACAATTGAATTCAGATATTCTCTGCAACTGAAGCAACATAACTGAAAAAGCATAATTTACTTACAGTTTTACCTGGATGTTCTAAGACATTTGTTTACATTCTAGAAGTAGACTGTACTGTGAGTTTATAGTACTTGTTAAAATACATTTCAGCTCACTTCTCCTTAGTTAAGTCTAGTACTCACCTACAAAGGTAAGAAGGATCACCAATAGCAGGATGACAGCACAGATGCACGGAATCAAAATTAGTAGCAAAAGTCGAAGGTATTTGGTAGAAGCCAGCTTCTGAGAGCAACTATCCCCCATATTATCTTCATCTGTTCCTAGTACCTGAAGCACAAGAGTACAGGTTTATCCTTCTAATATAACTTGGTAATTCCTATGATGTATTTTAAGACTAGTGTTATCTGATACACCTAACAGCAGTACTGCACAAATATATGTCATTAATATATTTAAGTCATGAATGAAAAGCAATATAAAAATTTAAGCTGGCCTATCAACAAATAAAGCAGTACATTTAAGTTACATATTTAGCTCACCCTTGAATGAGTCAGAACTCATAGCTTCACTACCAGCATTTCAGAAACTCCTTGGATAGACTTTTTTTAAATGGTTAGGCTGAATGAAAATCACTCCATTTTGAGACACATAAAACACATAGCAAATTTTAAAACATCAGGGCTAAATTCTGCCCAATTTACCCAGAAATGCAGAAACTAGTCCTTAAAAAAGTTATTAATAATTGCATAACTGACTCCCATCTTTTCAAGGATATATTAAGGCATCTGTCAATCTATTATAAATTCTGCTTTAAATAATACTCTGCCGTTAAGCACCATGATGCTCTCATCTTCAACACACTTTACAAACTATAACGTATTCCCCCCCACCTTCTCTGAAGCTGATAAATAATATTTTCACTTTACAAATGGGGAAATCACATACAGAGGTTAAGTTGAATTTTCTAAACTCAGCTTTATTCAATGCGCATAAAGTTATACATATGCAGAAGCCTTTGAAGGGTCAAAGCTTAAATACAGTTTTAGAATGTATGACACATACAGAAAAAAAGTCCTTATATGCCAAAACTGTATTCAGGCCTATGTTTTAGTCTATTGGGAAAAAATTGTTCCTTTTAAACAAAAACAAAACAAATTATGAACACGTTTGAATAAGAACAGTTCCACTCTTCCTATTAATTTTTGAGAAAGTACAGGCAGTCCCCGGGTTACATGGATCCGACTTACATCGGATCCCTACTTACAAACGGGGTGAGGCAACCCCGCACTAGCTGCTTCCCCCCAGCAGACCAGGAAGATGCGAAGCTAGCGCCCCCCACAGCAGACCAGGGAGACGCGGAGCAGCTTTTCTCAGCAGACACCTCAGCTTGAGAATAAAAGACTGAGGGAAGTGAGGTGTGGGAGAATAGAACTGAGCTCTGGAGAAATGTTTGTCTAGAGTTTCCCCTACAATATGTACCAGTTCCGACTTACATACAAATTCAACTTAAGAACAAACCTACAGTCCCTATCTTGTACGTAACCCGGGGACTGCCTGTACACACAATCCTAGTTTTAGTGCATTTCAAAGTTTACTTTTTTTGCTTGAAGGAGTCTAGGGAGAACAATATACATTTGATAAAGACCTTAGAGGTTGAAGTTATTAATTCCTGACTGTTTTTTACCTAAAGCTGACTTAGCTAAGTGATATGAGCAATTATTCAAATTGTTTGTCAGGAAAATCAGTCATACTGAAGTTTGTCCCTTTTGTACTAGATAAAGCGAGAGTGACAGGACACAAAAGTACAAATGACAACATCTCACCCCAAACACATGGAAAGGGTCTCTGGGAAGCAGAAATCCATAAACTCTGGCTGAGATATTTGTCCACCGTATAAACACCAATGTTTATGTGTTATCCTACTGGTAGTTTCAGTTATAAATGCCTTTTTGTGGAGAACAAAACACTAGATTATCGGATATAAATCAAAGTTTATACCTGCTGCTTAAGAAACTGTTTCTTAACAAAGATGTTTTACTTATCACCCAGTCTTAGCCCTCCATTTTATAGAGGTGCCTGAGAAGACTGTACATGACAAGTATCTAGAATGGGATTCTTTGGCATCATCCAATCCCCCTGGTCCTCAAACAGCATAAACAATATTGATGTGCAAGATGGCTGCAAGACAACTCTCCCTCTAGATCATATTGGAGCTGTCATCTGTTTTTGATACTATTGATTATGACATACAGTTAACACAACTGTATGGATAGGAGTAAATGACCAAGATTTCAATGCTGTGATTCCATTTATTTTTTAACAGCATTGAGTAATACTACTCACATGCATTGAGAACTCTTCAATATGAAGTTCCACACAGATTTCTTGTGTCACCATTGCTGTTCAGTGTAAAGATAAAGTAACACAAAAATGATATAGCAGCAGCATAGACTGAGGTACTAGGAATACCTCATGATACCCAAATCAGCGTTGCTACTTTCTACAACAGTGCTTCAATCTCAGCAGTCGCATTCTGTAGCTTAAGTTGCAGACAGAATATAAGACTAAGATATTTAGTTGATGGTCAAGCTAAAGATGGAGATATTGCTTTCATGACAAGGAGACCATTAGAAGCTGTAACTTTGGGGCTAAAATATTAGTATGTTTTGATGATTTTCCAGAGTGATTGACAGAACTCCCAACTTATAGGCTATAACAAACTGAATATGGAAACCAATGTTTCATCAGTTGTCAGGAGTGCTTTTCTAACCTCCAAAATATTCATAAGTGGCAATCTTTTTTTCTCAACTATGGCTAAGCCTACACTGCTACTTTATTGCACTGCAACTTTCTGTCTCAGTGGCATGAAATAACACCTGCCCTAACTGCAGCAAGTTACAGCACTGTAAAGTGCCAATGTAAAAGGACTCCCTCTCTGTTAGCTAGTCTCCTCATGGAGGTGGTTTACAGAGTGCTGAGAAAGGTCTCTCCCATGAGAGAACTTTAATTTTTGAAGTGTAGACAAAGCCTATGACCTCAATCAACTGTTTTGTAATCCCTCTGCTAAATCACTGCATTGCACGGTTTAGGTTGTTGTTGCAGCCCAGTACGCAAAAGATTCTTCACCAGTGAGAGTCTGTGAGCAGAATTTGCCAGCCCATGCCAGGCCCCCCAAGTAATCCCTGAGGCTGCATCCCTCGGAGGACAGGCTGCAATTGGGGGAGGGAGGAAGCAGAGCAGGGTGGTGGAGGGAAAGAGTGGAACTTGGGAGACAGGAATAGACATGCTCCCCTTCCCCCATCCACCAGGACTCTTGGGTTGGATTGCGAATATGCCCGTAGATGACCCATGGACTGGAAGTTTGAGACCCCTCCACTAGACTAATTTAATGTTACCATCAGACAATCATCACGAGTAAGCTTACTCTTTCAGTTGAGCATCTTTATGTTTTTTACCCATCTACATCTATAGAGAAAGTGAAATAACTTAAGACAGATAATGGCTCTCCATTTGAACAATTATAAATGAGAATTTAATTATATTAATTAAAAAGACTGGGCCTTTTCAGTGTGGAAAAGTGACAACTAAGGGGAGATATGACGAATGGCGTGGAGATGGGTAGGGATGCAACCCCATGTTCTGAGTGCTTTGAGCCTCTCACTACGGCAAGGTGGGAGTGGATGACGGGATGCATTACACAATAATTGTATGTTCTGTTCATTTCAACTAAAGCACCTGGCATTGGCCTCTGTCAGAAGACTGGATACTGGACTAGATGGAGCATTGATCTGACCCAGTATGGCTGTTTTTATGTTCTTATGTCCTATAAAGCTAATTATAAAAGCATCCCACTTGCTGTATTATAGAATTCCTGCTACCGTGCAAACTTTGGGATGATCAAGCAATTAGAATAATAGAATCCCAAGGTTAGAAGGGACTCCAAGGGTCATCTAGCCCAACCCCTTCTCAAGATGCATGATTTGTTGTGTCTAAACCATCCAAGACAGATGGGGTATCCCGCCTCATTCTGAAAACCTTTCACTAAGGAGCTTCTAAAACCTGCCTAGGTAATCTCGTCATTCATGCACTAAATCTGAGATGGCTTCTTAGAGCAGTGGTTCTCAAACTGTACCCCAAAGTGGGTTGAGACTCCATTATAATGAGGTCCCCAGAGCTGGTTTAGACTTGCTAGGGCTGGGGGCAGACCAAAGTGTGAGAATCCCTGTCTTTCGATTGCTTGACCCTCAAAAATAGACGCCACTCCCGTCACAACAAGGTGTTTTGTCTGTTGATGTCTGTTATAACAAGGTGCATAAGTCCTGTTGTCCTGAGTAGGGATATTAAAACAGAACAATTACCTTCCATATCTAATACATAACATGCCTGTGAAGACACCCGAGAATTATATTCACTTTTTGCAACTGCATCAAATTGATTCATATTCAGTTTGTTACCTCTAAAAACCTCAAGATCTTTTTTTCTCTTGATCTACTGCCTAGCCAGTTTTTCCCCTTTTTGTAGTTGTGTATTTGATTTTTATTTCCTAAGTGGAGTGCTTATCTTCATTGAATTTTATCTTCTTGATGTCAGACCAATTTATCAATGTAATTTTGAATCCTGACCTATCTTCCAAAGTGTTTGCAACTCCTTCTAGCATGGTGTCATCCACACATTTTATAAGTACACTCTGCATTCCATTATCCAAGACACTGATGAAAATGCTGAAGAGTAATGGACCCATAACAGATCCATGTGGGACTCTGATAGATACATCCTCCCTGTTTGAGAGTGAACCATTTAACAGACTTGGTTATAAATTCACCTTAGCTCATCTACATTTCTTTAGTTTGCTTGTGAGAATGTCACGTGGGATTGTGTCAAAAATATTAATATTAATAAAATGGGGCTACATCATGTTTACTACTGCCCACTACCCTCGAGGCTATCAAAGAAAGACCCTATCAAACCCTATCAAAGAAAGAAATTAGGTTGATTTGGCATGATTTATTCTTGACAAATCTATCTTAAAGAGAAGTTACTCACCTTCGAGATGTGTGGCCCCGTGGGTGCTCCACTGTAGGTGCTGGGCTTGCCCCGGCACCGCAGATCGGAGATTTTCACAGCAGTAGTTAGCCAGACCGCGCATGCGCAGAGAGCATCTCGCGGCGATCACGCTCTTTTGCACTGCGCGCTCCAATTCTAGCCAGTTCCTTGAACCCCGCTCTGAATCTGGAAAACAGAAGGATACAGACACCGAAGCAGGGAGGTGGACGGGTAGTGGAGCACCCACAGGGACACACATCTCAAAGAACGAATTACTGTACCAAGATGAGTAACTTCGCTTTCTTCAAGTGATGTCCCCGTGGGTGCTCCACTGTAGGGATCTGAGTAGCAGTACCCACCCATGTATAGGTAGGTGGGATTCGGAGCCCCTTATCTATTTGCAGATGAAAGTACTGCAGCTGCTACGGAGTTATCCGGCAGCCATCTGCGCTAACAAAGGTATGATAGGAGGCCCAGGTGGCTGCCTTACAAATATTCACAAGGAGGATACCTCTGAGAAAGGCAGTAGAGTCAGCCATGGCTCTAGTGGAGTGAGCTCTAGGGTGTTCTGAGAGTGGTACATTCAGTGTTATGCTACACGTAGTTATGCAGGAGACAATGATATTCGCTATTCTTTGGGAAGAAAGAGGCTCCCCCCTTGACCGCTCTGCCAGGGAGACTAGGAGTTGGTCAGTTCTCCTAAGGGGTTTAGTGTGTTCTATGTAAAATGTTAGAGTCCTGCGTACATCTAGCATGTGAAGAGCTGCTTCGCAGAGGGAGGCATGCGACTTAGGGTAATAGGATGGTATAACAATTAGTTCATTAACATGGAATTCAGAACAGACCTTGGGAATAAAAGCTGGATGATGTCTAAGAATAACACTGTCCTTACTGAAGACAGTGTATGGGGGTACCGCCATCAATGCGGATATCTCGCTAGCTCTGCACCGACATGATGGCAAGAAGAAATACCAGTTTTCTAGTTAAGATCTGGAGAGGTATTGTGGCTAGTGGCTCGAATGGTGGAGCAGTGAGAGTTCGTAGTACTAAGTTCAAACTCCATAGTGGGGGAGAAGTCTGGGGGGGGGGGGGGGGAGGTTTCCAGATTAGTTAGACCACTGATAAACCTCTTTGTGAGAGGATGGGAAAACACAGAAATGCCATTGATTGGGTGTCGAAAAGCTGCCATTGCCACGAGATGGACTTGAGTGACACTAAGGCTAATCCAGTTTCAGTTCCAGAACATAATCCAATATGATGTGGATGGGAGCTGCCTGAGGGTTGATATGATGTTCAGAACACCAATAGTTGAATCTTCACCATTTTGCAAGGTAAGTAGCTCTTGTGTTCTACCTTCTACTGTGTATCAGCATGTTTTTGACGTCAGCAGAGCATAGGGTCTCAGATGCATTCAACCAGCTAGGTACCACGTTGTCAGGTGCAGGTTGTGTAGCTGTGGGTGTAGAAGGTGACCATCGTCTTGAGAGATTAAATCCGGGAGCAGTGGGAACTGATGCAGAGGATGCAGGGACAATTGTAGGAGAAGTGGAAACCTGTATTGTCTTGACCTTGCTGGAGCATCCAATATCACCTTGGCCCTGTTCAGTTTGATCTTCTGAAGGATTCTTGGGATAAGGGGTGTGTGGGGTAAGGCATACATGAGAGGCCCCCTTCAGTTGAGGAGAAATGCATCTCCTAGAGAGTAACATGCAAGACCCGCTCTGGAACAAAAGAGGTGACATCTTCTGTGGTTGTAAGTGGCAAAGAGATCTATGAGTGGTGTCCCCCACCGGTGGAAAAGAGAGTGGAGGAGTCCGTGGTGAAGCTCCCACTCATGGTCTGGTGCGAAGTTCCTGCTGAGGGAGTCTGCTGTGGTGTTGTTGATGCCAGGTAAGTAGGATGCCACAAGTGGTGCCACTGGAAATGCACCAATTCTAGAATCGGACTGCCTCTGCACATAGGGATCGTGAGCGTGCGCCTCCCTGACGATTTATATAATACATCGTCATCACATTGTCCGTAAGGATCTTCACTGTGCAGTTGCGAATTTGGCTGTGGAAATGCCTCCAGGCATTGGCAACTGCCCTGAGATCTAGAAAGTTTATGTGAAGCAGCGTTTCATGGGGCAACCAGCGACCTTGGATGGATACTTCGCCCATGTGCACTCCCCAGCCCATGAGGGAAGCATCCGTGGTAATAAGATATCGAGGTTGTGGTTGGTGGAAGGGAATTCCCGATAATACGTTCTTGTCTATGGTTCACCATTCGAGGGAGGCGTGAACTCTGGGTGGAACAACTACTACTCTGTGCACGTCGTGAGTTTTGGAATTGTGAACTGTGGCCAGTCAGTGTTGCAAGATGCAGAAGTGTAGTCTGGCAAGGGGAATTACATATGTTGCAGCTACCACATGATCCATGAGCTTCAGAGCTGTGAGCATCTGTACTGTACGCTTGCAATGGAAAGTATCTATCAATGCTTGTATAGCCCAAGTTTCAGTGTGTTTCAGCAGCAGCCCTGGGAACTACAAGTTGTGGACTACAAACTGCGGCATGTTGGAAGAACTTCCTGGTTCCTGCCAGGATGTACCCTCTACCCCCAGCAGAGTCTCAGCAAGGACTGTGCTAGAAAGCAGCACACAAGCTGCATGCTGAGAGAAGGGGCTGCTGAACTGTTTTCCTGTTCTATGTTGTTGGTTTTGTTGTTGTTGTTGTTGTTTTGTTTTAAACAGAGAATAAAGCCTGTTCCTGGTGATTTGTCTGAGTGGGTCTGGTCTGAGGTGCACTCACACATCCACAACACAGAGCACACCAAGCAGCCTAAGGCCTAGCCTCCCACAGTGGTGTAAGAAGTCACAAGGCTTCCCCTATGCTGAATAACCACACACTGGGCTAGCCAACAGGAGGGGTTACATTTGTATCGTCCAAAATCTGTTGATGGGTAAAAATGCTCTTGCTGCGATGGCATCAAGTCGAGCTCCAATGAATTCCAACTCGAGTGGATCGTAGCATGGACTTGTCCTTATTGATAAGCAGGCCTAATAAACGAAACATTTGTCTGGTGATGTCGAGAATTCGGGATACCTCCGCTAAGGATTGACCCTTTATGAGGCAGTTGTCCAGATAGGAGAATATGACAACCCCTCTGCACTGAAGGTGAGCAGCCACTACTGAGAGTGTCTTTGTAAACACCCTGGGGGCAGCGGAGAGTACGAATGGTAGGTTGCAGTATTGGAAATTATCTGTACCGACAATGAACTGGAGAAATCATCTGTGTGCGGGATGAATAGTAAAGTGAAAATATGCATCCTGGAGGTCAAGAGCAGCAAACCAATTGTTTTGATCCAGGGATGGTATTATAGATGCCAGAGTTACCATCCTGAATCGTTGCTTTTGCAGATATTGGATCTCAGGCAACTGAACAAGTATCAGTCTCCATCCTCCGGTTTTCTTCTGCACCAGGAAATAATGGGAGTAAAACCCTTTTCCCTCTGAACTGGTCTGGCACCCTTTCTACCGCATCTATGGCGAGTAGGTGATCGATCTCAGTGCAGAGCAAGTCTTCATGAGAGGGGTCCCTGAAGTGGGACAGGGTTGGTGAAGTTGTAGGAGGGACAGAGAGAAAGGGTATGGCACAGCAGATTTGGATTATCTCCAAAACCCATTTGTCGGTGGTAATGTTGGCTCATTGATGGTAGAATAGTCATAGACAATGATGAAACAAGTGAGTAGGGACATCTGTTTGGTAAGAATGAGTGATCGTTTGCATGCTCTAGATCAAGGAGTCAAATCTGCTGCTTGGCATTGGGTTGATTCTGCGAGCGGTTGTTCTGATTACGACATCTACGTGGTCCATGGCATTGGCGTGACTGGTCAAAGAACCGTTGCTGTTGCTGCCACTGCTGTCTAGTATGTGTGTAATCATAACGCCTCTGGAAGGGAGTGTAGCACCTTCTTCTATAGGGTGGAGTGTACATCCCCAGAGTCCGGAGGGTTGATCTGGAGTCTTTACTCGAATGAAGGACAGTGTCCATTATCTTTTTCAGACAGTAAATCCTCTACTTTTGTTTGCAGTTCCTTGGAGACTCTCACGGACTAAAGGTATGAGGCCCTTCTCATTACTACGGCAGTGGCTGTGGTTCAAGCCGTGGTGTCTGCTACATCCATTGCTATTTGCAAGCTAGCTCTGGTGGAAGCATAGCCTTCTTGGACAGTTGATTTTAAGATGGGCCTCTTGGGTTCAGGCACTGAGTTTAGTGTAGTTATCGCAATTGTGATTTGATAAATGAGCCAAATAGTTGGCTATTCTAAGAAGTAGTGTAGAAGATGTATAGACTTTCCTTCCAAATAAAGCAAGTCTTTTTGAGTCCTTGTCTGTTACGTGATTTCTGTATTGTGGCACCTTTGCTCTTTGTTGTGCCACGTCTACCACCAACAAATTTGGGTGTGGGTGGATAAATAAGAACTCCGACCCTTTGGGTGGCATAAAATACTTCTTGTCCGCTCTTTTGTTCGTTGGAAGAGTGGATGCTGGGGTTTGCCATAATTCATTGGCAACCTCGAGGATAGCCTCATCTAATGGGATGGCTAATTTAGAGGTGAGAGTCATTTGGAGATTCTTAAGGAGGTGATGTTGTTTCTCCTTTATCTCCATGAGTCACTGCCACTCTATTTTGAAATTGCCTGAGGTCGTCGGGGAGGGGGGGAATATCCCCCGGAATGTCCGCTTCGTCTGGTGAGGACTATGATTGGTCGGTAGGAGATACCTCAGGCTGTTGCACCTCCGCTACGGTGGGTTGCTCCTCCTCCAGCTCGGATTGGAGAGGGCATGGGCACATCGATCCCTGGTCTAAGAGATGGTTAGATTGGGCACAGGTGAGTGTCTGGAGGATGAATATTCCCCAATGGATCTTGGTGCTGATTGGGAGACAATGGTAGGAGTGGCTATATGGTGAATAGCCTCTGTGATGATTGTGTTTGTCATAGCCGTGGCAATGATAATATGAAGAGTGGGAGGGGGGAACAATCTTAAAATGTATGTTCTGCTGTACTCTCTGCCATAAGTAGACCTTGGTGACCGAGGTGACAGTGATGGGGAATAAGACCTCCATGGTGGTGGCGGCCAAGGAGAAGCAGAGAAACTGTGGTGATAGTAACGAGGCCGCTCCCTCAGTGGGGTAATAAAGGGAGATGGTAGTCATTGCAAGGATGTATAGCACTTAACTGGTAGGGGTGATCTTGGTGACTGAGGTGGAGGTGAAGGCGAGGGTGCCAGCAAAAAGGATGGAGGCAGGAAGCATGGTGTCAGGCTCCAGTGCCGCTATGTTTTTGAGCGGGCTCCCTGGGTGCCGGCCAGACCACTGCTGTAGCCAGTGCCACCGAGGCAGTGGTCAGTGCCAAAGCCAGTGCAGGTTGACTCGGTGCTGCATAATGTGGTTGCAGTTTCGGTCGGTCCAGCACCGAGGTTCGCGCCGGCAAGGGCTTGGTGCACATTGGTGCTGGCTGTGTCAGTGGTTCACTCGGTGCCAACGGTTTCCGTGCGAAGACTGTCGGTGCCACAGAATGGCATGCACACAGCACCATCACATCCGCCTTTCTTATCTCAGAGACCATCATCGCCATAGCATGGGTAGCAGATATACCCAATATTCCCAGTTTGGCCCCTACACTCAATCTGCTGTGCAAAGTAGCAGGCAAAACGGGTTGGAGAGGGTTTACTCTTCTTTGGAGGAGCTGCAGTCGGGGATGAGGCCCTACACTTTTGAACCTGCTGAGATGATCGAGGGGGGAAGGCTGATCCTTCAGGCTGGAAAGCCTTATTAAAGAGGATCACGCGGAGCCTCATCTCCCTATTTTGACGAACTCTAGCTCTGAGCTTAGAGTAATGAGGGCACTTCTGCAGAATGTGACCCTCATCCAGGCAACGTATGCAGGCTGAGTGGCCATCTGAGGCAGGCATGGCTTCACGGCAGGCCTCGGAATTTTTAAAACCTGGAGATCCTGGCATTTTGTTAAGTCTTCGTTTTCATTCTTTTTTTTGTTGTTGTTTTTTTAAGGGGGGGATGTTAGCAATATACAAGAAGGGAGTTAACAGGGAACATAATTGACAGTAAAAGTAACGGATTCTATGGGGGGGTTTTAAACTAATAAACAACAAATAACAGTAATGGCAGAAGGAACTATATAACAGAATGAGTAAGAAAACCAAAGGCTTTGAATTCTCACGAACAAGTCAAGTTGAAGAGAGTGTTCACTCCATTTGCAGCCTGAGGTGGTTGAGAGAAACTGGCTAGAACCGGACCGCGCGGTGCAAAAGAGCTCGAACGCTGCGCAACACCTCCGCACATGCGCTGCCCGGCTAACTACCGCTGTGAAAATCTCTGATCTGCGGCGCTGGAGCAAGCCCAGCACCTACAGTGGAGTACTCACAGGGACATCACTCGAAGAACTATTATTTATTACATTATTACCCTCTAGGTACTTTCAAACAAATTCTTTAATCATATGTTCCAGTATACTTTCAGATATTAAGGTTAGATTATGGAATTATAAATTGGTTAAAGTAGGCTAGAATTAGAACCTCTACATCTAGTTTTATATCTTAATGTGACAGTCTCCAAAGTAAATAGCACCAGGTTATAGTCACCAGTATAATAATGATCTCCATACATTTTATACTGTGATCTAGGCATATCACCTAATTTCCATAAAATTTCCTAATTTCCATAAAATCAGAGAGCATGGGAATTGATTTTCCTCTCAAAGGGAGCAATGTTGAACACCATTTATCACAAAGTGCAATTATTATTTGTTAAGTATGATTTCTTCAACATTGTACATTGAATTTAGGTTATGTAATCAAATTACAGGAGTCAAAGTAACTTGCAGTTAAACAGCTAGCCATAGATGCTTTAAATCTGTTCCTGTTGATTTTTCTAACACAATTTTGGCCTACAAAGTACTAACTCATTCCAGGCTCTTTCATTGTCTGTAATAACTACAGCTAAAAGTGTGTGACCTTGTTATACACTGGGTGAGCAACCTTTTACTCTCTGCCAATCAGAGTAATCTATTTGCAGACTAAGACATTTTTCTGACATTGATGGTCCGGGCATGACCCCCACAACAGCTCCCAATGGCTGCAGTTCTCCATTCCTGGCCAATGGGAGCTGAGGAGAAGGTGCAGGCTGCAGGGATGTACTGAACACCTGATTGGCCAAGAATTAAAGGTTGCCAGCCCCTAACCTAGCACAGTGGTGTCCAGGACCAAGGGTTCTTTGACACTACAGTAATGCTAATACTGTAGTAAGAAGATAAAATTAAGCTTTAACATCAAGATATCAGCCTATTGGGTGAATTTGAGAAAAATCATTTGAAAAGAAGACAGAAGTGAACAGCCCTAGAGACGAAATATCAGCTGAACAAAGGGGTCGTGAGTGTTCTGTTTACATTATTACTTCATAAGATGACTTCACTTAGTCATAGACTTGAAAGATATTTAGCACATAGCTCTCAGTAACGAAGAGCAGATCTTCATGAGTGATTCTTTGACCCACTGGTCATTAAAAGCAAAACAGAAAAAACAGAAATCCAATACATAATATTGAAAAGTTTTAATGCTACTTGAAGGAAATCTGCTCTGAGGATGTACAGCCTAATCACTCAGAAGACTGGATTAAAAATGTAAGAGTTTAAAAAAAAACACAACAGAAGAATATACAGGACTATCACAGGACTATCAAAGGAAAGAAATAGATGAGATACTGAAAGGAATGAAAAACTGGAAAGCTCTTAGTCAAGTTGGAGTGCAAAAATTATGGCTGAAACATCTAACAGTTCTCCATAACTGTTATCTGAATAACTTAAAAATGCTTGAAAAACATATTCCCATATGGTGACTGGGAGACTCATACTTGTATAAAAATAAAAAGAAGGACACATTGATCCTATTATTATAATTAGTAAACACAGGATCAATCTATGTGGACGTTTCTAGTTCTAGCAGCTTTTCTGGCAAAGGAGACGCAGATAGTGCTAGCTCGCAATGGAATGCTGCCTCCTGAGCAAACAAACATGAAAGAGACAGGAAGAACACATTAGGCTTTACAGGAGAATCACAGACGATACTAAACAAAACAAAACAGAAAAATGTAGCGATGGTGTGGATTGCTTACCAAAAGCATATGATCTACACATTTGATCTACACCCTAATCTACACATTTGTAGATTATCAAGATACTGAAAATGCACAAGGTTTATCCAAAGATCATTTCCTTTCTGCAGCAACCTATGGTTAACTGGAACATTCTGTTAGGGAAAAATAAACATCTATGCCCTAAATTGAATAAAGCGCCTCGAAATGCAACAGGCAAAATTGTTGACAAACCTTATATTTTCAAATGTGATGCTCAACTTAAGAGTAGGGTTGCTAGGTGTCTGGTTCTGAACTGGACAGTCCAGTATTTGAACTTTCTGTTCGGGAAACAAATTGAGAAAATATAAATGTCTGGTATTTTCTAAATAAGATATAATGTAGATTGTGATGTAATGTCAAGTGTGTCTGGTATTTTTGTTGAAACCATCTGGCAACCCAACTTAAGAGCAGAAAGTCCCTTGAAAAGGTAAGAATATGTTGATGCTAGGGCATGTTGTTCTCCATAACTTCCTACTTGGGGTATATTAGATATATACTGAACTATGACGTTAAAATATGAAAAAAACAGCTGAATGGTAGAAAAGAAGTGTTACATTTTGTTAGTTTAATGTCAATGGTTTGTTATGTTAATGTATATTAAATGGTAGTAAAAGGATAGTTGGTCTAATGGTAAGGACTTCTAGCAACATAGAATAGAGAATAAAAACCAAATTATAAAAAAGACTGATTAAATGTATACCTGTGTACCCAAGATGTTGGTTATAGAAGACTAAATTAATGTGTATAAAGAAAGAGCAAAAGACTCAAAATGGAGAGCCCAGTCCAAAGACTGAGACAATAACACGGAGAGCTTCCTAGTACCACCCCAGGACCCTGTAAGTTGGCCCCCTTCCTGAACTACATGTGTGTAAAATATACACACACACACAGAGTTTCTGGCAACTATATATATATACTGCCAGAAACTATAAGCGTGTGGATGGATGGATGGATGGATGGATGGATGGATGGATGGATGGAGTGCCAGAAACTATAAGGAACAATGATTCTGTTGCAAAGTTTATAAATAAAGGAGAAATTCTGATTAAGCCCAAACTGGGTGGAGTCATGCTCTAGGTTCCCACCTTTTTACTGGACTCTGTCTGGAAGGGAGTCTAATTGATGAGATCCAAATTTTAAAAAGCAGTCTTTCGAAGGAATTCTTTTTCGCCACTGCTGTTTTGAGGTAGCAATGCTACTGCTGACTTGGATGTTGCAGGAAATAAATTGCTCTTTGCTGATCTGATAACATCAACAAGCAGTCAGCCATTTGTTATATGTGGATGATGAGAAACTAACTATATGGACGGTCACAAAAGAAAATACCAAGACTGATGACATGTAGAAAAGTTTAATGAAAATATAAAGCTACCAATTGGCTTGGCTAAATGTGCATCAATCTGTAGACAGGCAAACTGGTATAATCAGTATACATGTTAATGAAGATACAGGCAGTCCCCGGGTTACATGGATCCGACTTACATCGTATCCCTACTTACAAACGGGGTGAGGCAACCCCGCACTAGCTGCTTCCCCCCAGCAGACCAGGGAGACGCGAAGCTAGCGTCCCCCCCAGCAGACCAGGGAGACGCGGAGCAGCTTTTCTCAGCAGACACATCAGGTTGAGAATAAAGGACTGAGGGAAGTGAGGTGTGGGAGAATAAAACTGAGCTCTGGAGAAATGTTTGGCTAGAGTTTCCCCTACAATATGTACCAGTTCCGACTTACATACAAATTCAACTTAAGAACAAACCTACAGTCCCTATCTTATACGTAACCCGGGGACTGCCTGTACTAGCCAATATCTCTCTCAGCATGGCCTCTACAAGTGTGAATTCAATGTGAGTCTAAGAAACAATATCATAGATGAATAATACACCCTCTAAGGGCAAACAACTGGAAGAATTTGATCAAAGCCATTAATATGTGGGTAGTACACTAGAGTGATCAAGAGGAAAAGAAAAATATTGACATCTAAACAAGAAAGCTCCTGGTGATGCATTTGTGACCTCTTTGTTTTTTATTTCCTGGAGTTCGGCCAAAAACATTATTGCTGTATTTACAGCTGCTAATCCAACTTGCTCTGAGTTGATATGGAAACATTCCCAGATAAGGTGGCAGTATAGAGGTTTGTGTGACTGCACACAAATACTTGGTATGTCAGCATACTAGACCGGAGTGCAAGAAGTTTTTAACTATGCTCAGTGGCTGCTCTGAAGCTGGTATGAAAGGTGTCAAAGGCTAGACATTCTTGCATGTACACACCAATACCCTGTTACTGTGGAAACTCTGTCCCTCCTCCCCACAAAAAAATAAAATTCTGCACACGATATTTTAAAGTGTTTTAATTTTTTAAATTAAAAAAATTCCTCAAGTACAGTGGGAAGATTTCCTTGATGAGTGTAGGGAACTAAATCACAATTAATGCAGAATGTATCCATTTTTTAAAAAAACTACCTAAATGCTTTATGGTTGCAATGATAAGCTTTCAAATTAAAACTATTTCCATGTCTTCCTGAATCTAAATAAACTGCTTCAGTGTCTGGCCTGTTGCTCAAACTTTTGTCTAGTAGAAGCAGAGTAATATTAATAGGATTTTAGTCAGCTTCACTAATACTATTCAAAATTCTGAAGACGGTAGTGAAACTATCAAGACAAGTGTCACTTCTCTGTTTCGGCTCCATGAGAATTTAATGAGCATAGGCAGATGTTAATCTCTCTAACACAAGAAAACAGAGGTGAAAAGCAAAAAAAGAGTAGTGATTTCTTAACACACCCCACTTGCAGCAGTTGAGACTCTGTACAAGAGACAGATTAGCAGAGGCCCTCCTCCACTTTATGCAGGTAGGACAATCTGAAAGGGCAGAAGATACAACAGGTTGTCCTGTGCCTTAGCATTACTTATTAGACACCAAAGAACTAGACATCAGAATAGAATAATGTATCACTTTTAAATTCAAGAAACTCGAACATCTCACAGGAGAAATGGGTTGAACATTTGTCATGAAGAGTAGATGTAAGACTGTATTAAGTGGGAGAAACCACTGTTGGGGCAGTTGTCCCTTTATGCTTTATAGGGGTTGTTTTTTTTCTTAAGTAAGAAAATTATGTAAGTACTACTCCTTCTGCCATAAAATGTTGATAGTATAAAATTAAAATTTAGGATTCAAGCATGACTTTTCTAACTTGTTACATTAGCTTTGCACTACTAATTTTTCTTCTGAGGGAATTGTGAGATACTATTCTTCAGAGATGGGGTGGGCAGTAGCAACATCTGTGTAAAATGAGGGCAGGTTAGGATCAACATGACAGTTTTTCTAGTTCAGGGTAGTAGAAACCCTGTTATACTTAGCCCTCTTCCCAGAGAGAAAAATGGAAGCGTACAATGATATGCATATTGCTAACTCGTTATCTGTAAAACTGAGTATGACACTGCACTAGGGATATTAGGGTGCATCTACACAGCAGGGCTTAACACAAAATAAGCTGTGCAAATTGAGCTAAATCAATTACACATGTTACTTCGAAATTGGGAGCGTCTACACAGCACTTATTTTGAAATAAAGCACTCTTCCTCCAACTTCTCTTACTCCTCATACAATGAGGGTTACAGGAGTCAGAGTAAGAAGTCCTCTAGCTTTACTGTATTTCAACACTTCAAAGTAACTGACTGCTGTGTAGACACAGACTATGTTATTTTGAAATAACACTAATTATTTTGAAAAAATGTTGCTGTTTAGACATACCCTTAAATTGTAACCGACTAACCATTTAACCAATTAGCTGATGTTTATCGGTTCCACTCAGTTGGCTCCCGGGTAGGCATCCCTTACCTGGGATGTAAAATAAAAGGTGGGAGGCAGGGGCTGCTCTGGTTGGGCCCAAATGCGCTCTGCCATTCCAGCCCTCACCGGTTAACCATAAGGGTGATTTTAACTGGTTAAGCATTCACATCCTTATTTCCTATCTATATGTGTGCTGGTAAAAGCACAGGTGAGGGTTTAGCAGGCTGTTGGTTGGGTCAGAGGAGCTCTGTGGCATTCCAGTTCCTGGTGGTACCCCAGAGGGAACCTGTTACACTGAGATAAGTGAATAATTCACTTTTCATTAGAATTCCATGATCCTCCATACAGAAATATTTAGATGTTGATCATTTTGTTTCAGTGGAAGGAGAAGAAAGGACGTAAAGGAAATTTTTTAAAGTATAAGGCAGAAGTAATTAAGAGAGGTGACTAGGGAGCAAATCTATTTTCTGTTTCATGAGTCAAGTAATAATGAGCTGCTAAATGAAGCTCAAGGTTAAATGGGTTAATAATGCTCTTACATTCTTGTCATTTTTTTTTAAATGGACTCTTTGATATTATATTGAAATGTTAATGTTGGTATAGGCTCCCCAGAAGAAAACACATCAGGCCCAAAGTCACCTGAATGATATTATAATGCAAGGTAAGTTTCCAGGAAAATTCAACAAATCAGTATCTTGATAGAGAAAGATAGACCTTACTACAGCTATGGCTTAAAGCAGGAAATAAAAAAAGATCTGATTTGAATTTCATCCATAGAAAATATTTTTCTCCCTTTCACACTTTCTCTGGGATCTACAAACAGCCCACACAAAAACGCTACCATATGATGAGGAGGAAGCAAAAGAAAACCATCTGGACACTTAACCCTTCCAGACCACTATCAACCAAAAGTCTAGAGACTCTGATTTCATTGGAGTGTGGGTATGGTAGGTATTAATACTTTCTAAACAGCTGAAATATTGTCTTCATTATGCCCTTTCACTTCAGCTCAGTTATTTAAATGAATAACTATATTAATGCCAATATAGAACAGTTCAGCAACAATAGACCTGAGCTGAACACTTCTGTAGTGTTTTTATGAATTACATACATGGCAGCAAATTATTTGACTTGGTATTGCTACCCAATTGGTGTATGAGGGTTAGGAGCAGCTCCTGGGTATAAGCAGGCAAGATGAGGTGTTTGTATCACCTAACTGTCTAGGGTGATGTGAATGGCATATTAACAACTGACTGTAACCAACACACATCAGTGGAGCATATGTAAGATACTAAGAACCCCACTGACTAAACAACTGATACAACAAGATGAAGCTCCTGCAAGCAGAACTGATAAACTCAGCATGGCAATGCAGCAGCAGGACAATAGACCAAGAGGTGAAAGAAGCAATGCTAAGTACTGGCCTCAAAGACACAGAAGCTCTCATGTAGAAAAACAAATGTGAAGCCAAAATGGTTTCTACGGCAGCTTGACCAGCTGAAGCCCTGACTCTGGCCAGTCTGCACTCTCTTAACCTTTACTTCTGTATGCTAATCTATGGATCTCCTGGGCCACAGCAAAATGCCCATGCCTTGATGACTGGCTTGGTGAGAATGTCCTCATTTAGCCAATGACTGTGCTATTAGCTCTTAAATTTGACTGTGGTAACTGTGTCTAGTCACTTCCATCAAGTACTATGGCTAAAAAATGATCAAACAAACTTCCATGAGTTTCTTTTTTGGAAAGAGTGCTTTTGCAAAAAAAGACGATGATGTTCCGAAGGATAAAGAGGAGAATGTTGTAGACTGTGCACAATGTAGAGGAGACACAATGCCCAGATAATGCAAAAAAACAAAAACGAGCAATGTTCAATCGCAAGCGCAATTCCCTGTATTTAAAGTAAGGTTTTATTGCATGTGGCGATTCGCAGGCTCCAAATGTGCTGTGTGTTATATGTACTGAAACACTGTCCAACGAAGCAATGAAATCTTCAAAGCTAATTTGGCACTTAGAATCTAAATATCCAGCTCTCAAAGAAAAAACACTTGATCGTTTTTTAAACAGAAAAAAAAGCAAATTTGAAGGACAAAAACAATTATTTCTCAATACCACGTATGCCCTCAAATATGGCTGCTTTGAAGGTGTCATTTCTAGTAGCTCACCAAATTACCAAAGCTAAAAAGCCTTTTACAATTGGCAAAGAGCTGATTCTTCCTACTGGAAAAGATATCTGCTGTGAGCTGTTTGGGGAAACGGCAACTTGCAAGGTAGGACAAGTTCCTTTTTCCGACAACACTGTTGCCAGGAGGATCGATTAAATAGATGAGGACATCGAGGAGCAGTTCTGGATTAAAATAAAGGGTGAATATCCAGAACTCAGCACCCTAGCTCTGAAGGCCTTTCTGCCATTTCCATCTACATACCTTTGTGAAATGGGTTTTTCTGCAATGACTGTTACTAAGACCAGACATCAGAATAGGCTTGACATGAGAAACACACCGCAAGTCTTGCTGTAAAGCATAATGCCCTGCTGTAACTTGCTTGTGTAGGGCAAACAATGCCCAGCGATCCTACTGATGTAGTCTTGTCAGTAAGTCATACATTTTAATTTTATTTAGCTAAACTAGTTAGAGATATCTTGTCTGAGTTTTAACAGTGGTGGAAATAAAATACTTTGGTAGCTAGCAATGGGTTATGTATGATTTTTTTAAAGGTGGAAAACAAATAGTTGGGAGGGTATTAAAAAATACATTACAATTTCATGTATTATGCGTGTACAGATACAATGTAAAATAACATGTGACCTCTTAAAATTAATTAGCATAATGAATATGCAAATAAAATGTTTCTATACTGGTCTGCCAACATTTTTTGAATGAGTTTGCCAGTCTTCAGTATAAAAAAGGAACCACTGCCTTAGGGGTTGAACAGGGGTCTACCTCAGTTGGGCTTACCAGGAAGAGCTCACCCTGAGAAGAGCCATGGTGGAGCATAAAGCCTCAGTGGCACTTTTGGCCTTTTGGCACAGTGCAATCCCTTGGGTGTTTGAGACACCGACAGGATCCTCTCAAAAGACTTTTGAAAGGCTGGGCATAATACAAATCATATAGATCCATGACACACAATCACTGCAACTCAAATAGAGAAAAAGAATGGTTGGTTACTTACTCTACAAAAAGTGATTCTTTGAGAATGGAGTTGGAAAATGCTTATTTTCTGGGGGTACAAATTAAAACCCAAGCTCTAATTTAACACAGGCTTGCAGTGAGGGTGTAATCAAAAAATCACTTTAATGCTGATAGTCCTCCTGTGCCCCACCCACAGTTTCCCCCAACTAACAAACAAGTTCTCTTGAAAGTGTCAGGGAAACATTCCTAGACCATCTCAACACAAAAAATCATGAGATATGCACCTCCCCTCCCCGCAAAAAACAACAAATACAGAGATGATTGTAGAAATAGTGAGGACACTAACACAGGCTTAGCCTTTGCTCTCTGAACACACACCCAGGTGAAGCTAAATCAGGATCTCAGCACTGGGTGCCAATCACCCACGTTAACTATGCAGTGAAGATGTACTGTTTGTATCACCTTATCCAAATGAAATACCATCTTATAAAGTGGACCCACAATGAGGGCTGTGGGTCTCTCCTAATCACCAAACTAGAGGTATAGCCACTAAAAAGCAGGCTCCACACAGGTGCTATAGAGAACAAGATTCTCTGGTTCAAAGAGGGCATCTATGAATCCCCAAAACATGGCATTGAGGGTGGAATGTTCGCAACAAAAGGAAAGACATACAAACTCCCCGTAGGAATCAAATGTTTGGTGTGAGAAGACTGTATGCTCTATCATCTTTCCTACCCCTTTCCTCTGAAAATTTGGTGGCTAAGAGCTTAAATGCCCTTCCTAAGTGAGTAACACAAGAGCTTAAAAACCCTTCCTGGAAGAAGAGCAAACTCTGGAGCTTGGTTGTCCGTTTATTGCATGTTTGTATATGAGAACTCTAAATTAAAAACAAAGCAAACCTTGGGAGGCAACTCCATGTGTTTGCCACCAGCCTACCACGCAGAAGTTGGTGGGTCTGGAAAACTTGTCTCTCTCACCAACAGAAATTGGCCCAATAAAATATATTAATTATCTCACCAATCTTGCTACTCTGGTATGTTTTATCAGACAGTGGCACCACATCCAAACCCGTTCAGCTCTCAACTGAAAAAGGAGGTTTTCCTCCTAAGCTTCAACTCCGCAACCTCAAGCTGGGATCAGAAAACGACCTGCGCCTCCTGCACTGTCCCGGAGCGCTAAAAGTTCTGCGAGCGGCCCTTACCAAGCTCATGCACAGGGCGGAACGCGGCTCCCTCTCCCTTAGGTGCGCTGACTCCGAACAGCTAACAGGCATCACCATTGCTGGGTACTTGTTTCGCTTGGGCCACGTGCAAGGCACGCGAGGAGACTATAGTAACACGGGGGAGCAGAAACAAGAGCCGCCGTGCGCTTTCCCTGAGCCCTTTTCCCACCACACCTGCGCTGCCCGGCTCGCTCACCGCAGTGGTCCGTTGGTCCACGTGGAAAATCTGACCAGGTCCTGCTGTGACCTATAGACACCGCTCCCCGCAAACAAGCACCTGGGACGCCGGCCGGCACCAAAGCATGGGACTGCCGCGGCGGGAGGGGGCCCTGAGCTCGGCGCTGAGCTGGAAGGAGGCTGCCTGGGGTGCGCCCCTGGGGTCTCGCCAGGGCAGCGGCTGCCGCCCGCTGGCGCTAGGACCTGGCGTGGCGCCGCCTGGCTACTTTATTTTTACCGCGGTATTTTCTGCAGTCAGATTTTCCACGGCCGGGTCGGGGGACCCGCTCCGCCAGGGGAATCTGACAGCTCACCCGGCGGGAGCTATTTATAGCGGGGGCCGCATAGCTCCTGGCCCGGCCGTGGAAATGGAGACAGCAACAAATAGCTCCCTCCCTGCGCGCGGGGGCTTGGCGGCGGCTCGTGCCCTCCGCGCGGCCGGGGGATCCCCAGGTCCCTGCGCTGCCATTCCCGCCACGCGCCGCGGAGCAGCCCGCAGGCGCTTGGCGTTGGCGGCACAGGGCGAAGCAGCTTCCCTGTCGCCTCACTGCGCCCCCTTCTCCGCCCTTGATCCTAGGTAGGCGCTGCCAGCCGCCCCCGGGCAGGTTAGAGAGTTCCCATGGCGGTCCCACTCGCAAGGGACCTCGAAACCATTTGCAAAGGCGACACTCACCGTCAGGGAGCGCCAAGCTGTGGGAGCCATGAGGCACTTACTGGGGAAGCCACAACTGCCCGGATAGCCCGCTTACAAAGTCGGGGGTTTGTCTGAAACGGGCTTGCTAAGGTTTGCTACTTTGAAGAATGGTAAGAGGATCTGAACTTTAAAGGCACAGCCCTGCTAGGGACACTGCCGTGGTACAAGGTGATACCTTTCCCCTGGGTTGCATAAAGGTGCTCGCGCCTTATCACCAGTCATTTCTGTCTGGAGCAGAGACTTGCTTGCTGAGGTATTTTGGTTTCCTCTGTAGCATGGGTCCTGGGTTCTAGGTGTGACTCACTGGCAAGTTTACACTAGTGTAAATTGTCATTATTTGAGGACTTCAGTAACTCCTTCCAGGTCTATTACAGGAGGGGGCTGGTGAGGTGCTGTGGCCGGCAATATGCAGAAGTTCAGACAGAGTGGTTCTCAGATTGTGGGTTGGGAATCCCAAAGTGGGCCAGGACTCCATTTTAATGGGGTCTCCAGAGCCAGCATTACACTTGCTGAGATACAGAGCCAAGGCCATCTCTACCAATATGCAGTTACATAGGGCATCACAAAATTTGGGGGACCACATTGCCCCATATTTTGTGGTGCCGTAGGTAACCGCTGCTGTATATGCAGTGTGGCTGTCTCCCTGTCTGCTCCCCCCTCCCCATGGGCTAAAGCCAGCAGGGTAATCCTTAGGTTAGGGCATGTGGGCCTAGGACAAGCCCCCACTCATCCGCTCTCTGCCCCCATTCTACACCTTCCCTTAAGCCCCTGCCCATGCACTGCCTATTCCCACCCTCATGCTAGCTCTTCCTTCAACTCTCCTCCCTCAAGCAATGCAGCCTGGGAAAGCCCAGCACCACAAACACCAGCAGCCTGCTCTGCTGTGTCAGCTCCCAGATGTGTTTCTCTGCTTCCTGCCATCACTGAGTTTCATCTCTTTCTCCAAGTTCCCTCCCTTGAGTGCCCACTGCCAGTGAGTGTGGGAAGCAGGCCCAAACCCTGCTGCCTAGCTGCCCTGCCCTTGCCCTCCATAGCTCCTGCCCCCACAGCTCGTGTGCAACTATTCTTGGGCACTCTCTCCCATAGAGGACTGCCCACACATGAGGTTGTGTAGGGCACCAACAATGCTAGGGACAGTGCTGCCCTGGGCTAAAATCTGTGTTCCATTCCCCCACTCCCGGATGGTGGGGCTTGGGCTGTGGACCTCTCTCCACTGTCCTGGTGCTAGGGTTGAGTTATGGATCGCCTTCCCCCATCTGATGTGGTGAATCCAGCCCCTTCCTGTGGTCATGTAGTAACTATGTTGTCAGAAGGGAATTGCTGTGCAATGAAGCTTAAGAGCCCCTGGACTAAATTATGATGGTCCCTTCTGGCCTTAAAATCAGCCTTCCTAGATGAACATGCAGTGAAATAGTAATGTGGAATCTATTACAGCATGTTTTCTAGGAAACCAGAGATTACTCACATAAATAGACATGCCTAAAGACAGTAACCTTGATTTTTTTTTCAAAACACCAGGAAGAATTTACATTAAAACATGAAGTTTAATGATCAGGTGAGTGGTCACCCCAATGTACACACAGTGCTGGAAACAGGATTAATCTGATTGCTGAATTTGTACTTTGCTTATTCCCGATCAGGCAATTCATAATTTGCTGTCCTGCAATCTTGCTGTTCTTACAAAACCCTGAATGGACACACATCAAAGGTGCTCTTACCCAAAATTCCAATGATGCCATTCATTAAGTTTCCTAATGCTAACTGGAGAATGATTCAGATCACAGTACCCTTGGACTTTGCTAGCTGCTGCAGTGTATTTTCATTAAACCATAAAGTAATGGAGAGTGGAGCTACTTGATTGTTTTTTATAATGTTAATTACACTAGTGCCCTTTCTCTCTGCCTTAGTCCACCAGCCCATTTGTAACTCTTATCTCATGCCATATAAGCAATGATCAGATTATGCGTTTTGCAAAATGTGGATTCAGGGCAACAGTGGGACAATAACATCCAGTGGAAGAACAAAGCGCTAAGGACTAAATTCATTATTGTATATCCTGTTTAGCACTACAATTATTCCTATTATGTTGATATAAGGAAACATTTTTTAAACAATTGGTGAATCTCACTTGACTTTCCATTCACATGTTGGGATATTATCAAACAGCAATACATATATATTTGTTAAATGTTTACTATAAATCTTATAGACACTTTATATAGCATTTCACATGCTGAAGGATTACTAAATGCCTATTCTTTTGATTCCATATGCATATATACACAAATATGCAATTATCTTTTGGGTGCAATACACAAGCCATTCACTGCCAATAAAGATTTTAGAAGAGGAAATGAAGAATGCTTTATTCAGCTGAAGGTACAAAGGGGATTGGAGTGAAAATCAATATCCCAGTGGAAAATAAATTGCAGCACTGGATTTAGTATCCATATTATTGCAAAAAGTGTCATGAGATTTTATGTATACAGATCATAGAACATAAATCAAGAGTCTGTCATACCTCCCGTGTCCAACAGATGGATGAAAAACAGACTAACTGGCAACTTTCCAAAAAATGGTCCTATCGAATATTAATGTGGTAGCATGAACACAGATTTTCTGTGTCCCGCAACCTTTCTTATGAGAGTAGCTTCACTAAAGTTAAAGGAACTTAATATCTGAGTAAGAACCTCTCATGTTAGCAAAGCCTGCAGGGCTGGGCTCTATCACTTTCCTTCAGAAACAGAACTTGGCTGGAAGAAAGAAAACTCTAATACTCAGTAATGCTGCCCTTCAGTAAGTCTTGAAACACAGACATGTTCCAGAATGTTGAAATATGTAAAAATTAATAGAGGTCTGGAATGACTATACATCCGTGGAAAAGGGGTCTAGCCAGAATAGGCATTGTCCTTTAATCATGTTTTTTTTTCCCTTTGTTTCTGGAAAGATAGATTAAGAGTCCAGCCAAAGCAGGTATTATCCTTCTAATGTATAAATATGCTCTTTTCCTTTGTTCTTGCAGCCTAGAAAGATAGATAAGCATGCAGCTGCTCTTTTTTATTGTGTCTTTTACCTACCCTTACTGGCTCTGTATAAAATATTTTTAGGGTCACTCTTTTGTAATTTCTGTAATCTACTAATTTAAGAAGTTTGTAGTGTAGAAAAGTGTTAATTTAATTAGAAATTCTGTAAACAGTAATTAGAGGTGGGTATAATAATATTAATTACCTAGCTATTAATATTCATTGCATAAAAATGAATATACTAAATAAGGTAAAGGTATTTTAAAAAGTAGTAATGAACATGTAAATTAACATACTAAAATAAATTTAAAAATGTAACTGGCACCAAATTGTTGCCACTTGGAATATTGTGTTAAATGTCCAAGATAAACGTGTGTGAGCAATAAAGCAGTTCAGTACTCCATCCGCTCCGGGGTCGCCTGTTTCTTCTCTAACACAGAAGACTGGAAAAAAGCTGTTGTGCCAATAGGTAAAAAGGATAAATGAGATGAACAGGGTAATTATTGGCCTGTCAATCTGACGTCAATCCTGGGCAAGAGAGTGATACAGGACAGAATAAAGAATTAATATTAATTACTTGGGTTTATGGCAGATAAATATGGTCAAACTACCTTTATATAATTTTCATGAGATTACAAATACGGTAACAGTAAATAGTGCTGATGTAGTGTAGACTTCTTGAAGGCATTTGACTTGAGACTACATAACATTTTGACAAAAAAACTAGAACCGTATATAATTAACATAGCACACATAAGGTTACGTCTAGTCTGGCATGATTTTGCGGAAATACTTTTAACGGAAAAGTTTTTCTGTTAAAAGTATTTCCGCAAAAGCGTGTCTAGATTGGCTCGGATGCTTTTGCGCAAAAAATGCTTTTGCACAAAAGCATACATGGCCAGTCTAGACGAGATTTTGCCCCAATCGCCATTTTAGCCATCGGGGCTTTTTTGCGCAAAACAGTTCTTCCCTGTCTACACTGGCCCTCTTGCGCAAGTATTCTTGCGCAAGAGGGCTTTTTCCCAAGCAGGAGCGTGAAAGTATTTGAGCAAGAAGCACTGATTTTGTACATTACAAAGTCAGTGCTCTTGCGCAAATTCAAGCGGCCAGTATAGACAGCTGGCAAGTTTTTGCACAAAATCTTGCCAGTCTAGATGCAACCTCCATGTATTAATGGATGGCTAACTGATAAGTCTCAAAATGTAGTTGTAAATGGAGACTCATTATTGAACAGGTGGGTTTCTAGTAGAGTCGTATGGGGCTTGATTCTGGGCCCTACATTATTAGCATTTTTATTAATGACCTGAAAGAAAACATAAATTCATTACTATTAAACTTTGCAGATAACTGTGACATTCTGTACCCCAAAGCAACACCGTGGCACCCCCATGTTTACAATGGTGATATAATTATATGTTTTGTACAAAATATGCCTTGTGAAGTATCATTTTTAATAGTCTTGATCTGTTGTACATTAATATCCTGTTGGGTTGTATTTTTTGTTGTATCAATATGAAGTTTTGCTATGTGTTTGTTACTGAAATACATTGGGAGATTAAAAACACCACAAACCAGTCTTTCAGATACAACAAAAAAAAAAAAAAGCCAAACAGTATTGATAGCTCACTGAGGAACGTACACGCAGCAGGATTACCCCAGGAATTGTACACGATGGAAATCTCTCAGAGACAACATGTACACTAGGCACGGCCAACCTAAACCTGAGAAGGAGCCAGAATTTACCAATGCACATTGCCAAAGAGCCACAGTTCTATTTCACCAGCCCTGATCATCTCCCCACCACCACTCCCAGCACATCCCGCCCACTGGTAGCCCCACCGGTCAGTGCCTCCTTCTCCTTTTCCTTCTGTCCACTGGGATCAGCTCTTTTTCAGTGGGAAACACTGGAGGGGGGAAGCATGGGTATGACAGGTTCAGGGGAGAGGGTGGGAAGTGGCAGGATCCTAGAAGGAAAGGGTGAAAAGGGACAATGCCTAGGGCAGAGCCGGGGGTTGAACAGTGAGCACCGTCCAGTCCAATGGAAAGCTGGCACCTGTAGCTCCAGCCCTGGATTTGGTACCTATATAAGGAGCCACATATTCACTTCTGAAGAGCCGCCCCTGTTGTACACCATGGAGACCATTTGAATCATGTCACAGAAAAAGATCTTTTCAACAAGCTGGAAGAAACTACAAGACAGGGAAGTGACATCATCACTAGGCCTCATTCCCCTCACAGCTAAACACCTGAAAATGCCTTAGTAATGACTATTGGACTGGAGAAGTTGTCCCACATAGGAAAGAAGTAATCCCAGCCTATGAATGGAAGATTGGTGGATTGTTTGTACCATCTGGGTGAGACATTGCTTGATTCAAATCCTGCCTAGTACATAGAACTTAGATTGCAATTTTATTTTCTATGATAATCAATTTTGATCTTTAAGCTATTATTTATAATCACTTAAAATTTATCTTTCTGTACAGGTTGGACTTTTCTGGTCCAGCACCCTCAGGACCTGATCAGTCTCAAATGAGGGAATGTGCCGGACCAGGGGAGGTCCCCTGCTATTCGCCGCCCAGCCCATCTTCCCTCCCCATTGCTGGCCCCAACTGCACCCCTGTTGGACTGCCATGCTGTTGCAGCCCCAGCAGCCTGCATTGCCACAGTCACAGCCCCAGCCTTGCTACTGGGCTGCCAGAACCCTGGTTCCGCTACCAGGGCTTCTGTGGCTGCCACATTCCCCAGGCCTGGCTCTGCTACCAGGCCTGCTGCAGCTGCCACATCCCTGGCCCCGCCCTGCTACCAGGGTTGCAGAGGCTGCCGCAGCCCCAGCTCTGCTACCCGGGCTGCTGCACTTGCTGCGTCCTCAGCCCCAACTCCACTACCACATTTGCCACATTCCTAGCCCCATTATTGGGGCTGCTGCAGTCCTGGCTGCACTACCAGAGCTCCAGCTCCAGTCTCAGCCCCAGCCTCGTCAGGCTCTGAGCCGCCAACCATCTTTGTCATTGGGGCTCCCAGCCAGGACTCCCTGGTCCAGGAACATCCATGGTCCTATTGGACCACGGATGTTGCCAGACCAGAGAGTCCCAGTTTTGGAAGGTCCAATCTTGTAGTCAATCAATTTTACATTTTTTACCTAAAAACAGGGTGGTGTTTGAAGTGTAAAGGAAATGTGATCAGGGACGGGCTGGTCCATTGTCCTACCCACAATGAGGAAAGGGAGACTGGGTAATAACTTACACTGGTCAGGCTTCTAGCCAGGGTAGGACAATACAGCTCTGGTTCCCAGGCTGGGGGCGGGGATTGTCTGAAAAACATTCCATGCAGCTGTGTGTGTCTCCGCTTTTGTAAGGCTCTGTGAGTGCAGGACCTGGAGGCATCTGCAGCTTATCACAGCAGCATAGTAGAAGAGGACACCCAGGCTGGTAAGACAGAAGGCTCCGCAGTACCCCAGTTCCTGGCAGTGGCAGCTACAGTTGCACCATGGGAAGTCTATCACAGACACAGAATTGGGAGAATGGTGAATAAAGAAGAGGACAGGTTACTGATACAGAGCAATCTGAATCACTTGGTAAGCCAAGGCAAGCAAATAATGTGCATTTTAATATGGCTAAACGTAAATGTTACATATTTAGGAACAGAGAAAAAAGGCCATGTTTACCAGATGGGCAAGTCTATCCTGGGATTCAGTGATTAAAAAAAACCTGGAAGTTGTACTGAATAACCATCTAAACAGGTTGATAAAGTGTACAGGTTTCCAATAAGGACCCCAAGAATGATTAAAGAATTAGAAAAGCATGCTTAATGGCAGCCTAGAAGGTTCTAGCCTGAAGCCTGAGCTCTTAGGGGATAATAAAACAATCGGCCTCCATTGACTCCCAACATTTACTAAAGAACCACCCTCCTCCTCCAAAAATAAACGAACAAAAAAGAGCATAGAATTGCAGAGGATGGGTGCGCCAAGAAAATGTGAACATTTAAAAGATACTTCATCAAGATAAGTGTTTCTGGCTCACAGCATGGAGAGACTTCTCACACTTCAAGTGAACACATAGCATCCAAATCACGCAGAAGTTCCAGTGCTGAAGAAAATGAAATGGTTAATAAAGCAAACATTCTGTAGATGATATCACATCTTAAGGCCATGAGAGATGATCTGATGATCCAGAGTTTTTGCAGTACCACATGGAACTGATGGAGCAGAGAGAAAGAGTTGCATCTTAAACTGGATTGTATAGAAAACAGACTGACACACAATATCAGAATTAATGGGCTGCTGAAGGACAAAACACAATGTGGTTTGTAAAAACTTTAATTGTGGAGCTTTACATCCAAGCTCCCGGGAAGAACTAAACATTGAGAGGGCCTATAGGGCACTGCTCTCCCTGCCTGGGCCTCATAATAACATAGCAATAAAAACCCAGAGACTGAACTGTGAAACTTCATGATTATCAGTAAAAAAAAAAATTATTATGAAAAAGTCAGAAAGCACTCAGAGCTCATATTCAAAGGCCACAGCCTGCTGTTTTTTTCCATGAACACTCTGCCCTAAATTTACAAAGAAAAAGAGAACTGGGGCAAAGTACATCAGCATTCAGGAGGGCAGATATCTGCTACAGATGGGTATTCCCATTTACACTCTCAATCAGCTTCCAAAATCAGGATTATACAATAAGAGAGTTTAAACAAGGGAAAACATACTCCAGTGGCTTGTAACAGAAATCCAAACTGCAGATGCACAAAATGACTGTCCAGAAAAGGAACTCCAGATAAGTTTCTGAAAAACTCTTCACAAATAGTAAAATACAGGAAAAGACAAAAGAGTCGAGGAACTGTACTGGCAATGGCAGAAGTAAAGTTGAACAAGAGAACTGGGAAACTGCCCTGACAAGAAATCTAAAGCTTCAGAGGGGTAGCCAAATTAGTCTGTAAAGGATAAACTTAAAAAACAACAAATAGTATGGTAGAACTTTAAAGACTAACAAAACACGTAGATAGTATCATGAGCTTTCGTGGGCACAGCCCCCTTCTTCAGATGACCAGAGTAAACCATGGAGAAGTGAATTCCCAAAAGTTGCCAGGAATTAACAGATGACCAGTAACTATGTTACTAAAGAAAATAGTGTAAAATTTGCTTTACTTGAGGTGTTCAATAATAGCTGTGTTCTGTATTTTAAAACATAGAGGAAATAAAGGACACTAACTGAGGAGGGGGAGAGGATGCAAAAGATGGGGGAGACTGGAGAAAACAATGAGGGAAGGGGATGGTGAGGAGCCTTTAGGAAGGCTCTATCCTCCTCATAGTTCAAATGGCCAGACAGTAATTCATCCCTAAGGTCCCATAGGTAAAGACTGTATTAAGAGAAGCAGGCCAGGTGTTCTTAAAGAGCATTGATTGTTCACAAAATACAATCATTTGGTTTTGTTTCACATGTTGATTGTTTGTAGTTGGATTTAGGTTCAGTCTATTTTACAGACCTATACTGGTATAACTATGTCACTTAGAGATGTGAAAAATCGACACCCATGTGACATAGTAATACCAATCTAACTCTCCCCTGCCTTCATTTATACAACTGTATGTCAGCAGGAGAACTTCTTCCACTGATATATGTACCATGCCTTGGAGGGTGGATTAACTACACCGATAGACCAGCTCTTTCCCATTGATGTAGAGCATCTTCATTAAAGTGCTACAGCAGCACAGCTGTATTTGTGCTGCTAGGACGATGCCACATTTTAAGTAGTGAAGTGCTATTCAAGTAAGAGGACAACGTAAGGGAGGTACTGGGAAGGGGGGGGGGTTTCAAAACAGCAACCAAATCATACTGAGGCTCACAGTCATGAATGCAACAATTAAAAATGAGAGACATTGACAACACAAGGCTTCATGCCATAAAGTAGCTAAAGAATAATATTTTCAAGTTTTTCACTGAGCAGACTAATAGGTACCCCTCTGAGACTTTTTACTAAGTTAAATAATTACTCTCAATGTTTTTCTCCAAGTGATATCTTTGTCAATAGGCTAAATAATGTCATTAAAAGGGGAAAAATCTAGACATATATAAAAAAACCCTCTCAGATTATTCAATATCAAGAAATCCATTTTTCAGAAATAAATTATGGGCATGAAAAGTGATTTGTTTCAGCAGATGTTTTTGCTTTAGCAAAAGAAAAGAGGAGTGGGCATTATACTTGCTAAGCATGTGCCTTTTCAAATTAAAGATCAATTTAAGGAGGAGGGACCATGTATATTGCTGTAGAGCACAATTGTTAGGTTAATAACAACACCGGGCTCAGTGCATATTCCCAATCAAAAGTACAAATAAGTAAATAAGCACAAATAAATAAATAAAATTAATAGTAAGGACTTTTTTAAAACACTGCAACACTTCGGGGAAAGGGAAACTATACTCGGAGGAGACTTCGAATAGACTGGGACAAATCTGATTTAAAAAAAGACAAGGGGAATATGGAATCAGGTGAAGCATTGACTTCTCTTTGCCAACAATTTGTCAGATTGCTGAAGAGAACTGAACCTAGCGAAAGAGATTACACATTTTATTCATAACTACATGAATTATACACTAAAATAGACCTACTGTTAATATCTAAAGTTTCAGAAGGGTAGCCGAGTTAGTCTGTAAGGGTATGTCTACACTGCATTCCTCTTTTGAGAGAGGAATGCAAATACAGTTTAGTGAAATTGCACTCCTTAAGGAGTAAGGGTAATTTTGAAAGAAGGGCTTTCTTTTGAAATAATCTGTCTAGACAGCATTTCTTTTTTCAAAATAGGGTATTTCGAAATAGCGCCCAGACATGTTTATGCAAATGAAGTGCAGGAAATTCAAATCCACACTTCATTTGCAATTTCTCTCAGCTGTATTTACATTCCTCTCTCGAAAGAGGAATGCAGTGTAGACATACCCTAACAGGAAAAACTTAAAAAACAACGAATAGTCCGGTAACACTTTAAAGACTTGTTAGTCTTTCAAGAGCTACCAGACTATTTGTTTTTTGTTAATATCTAAATCCTTAATAAAGCAGAAAAGATATGAGGAAAATGGCAACATTACATGGTCAGATCATGCACCAGTGGAAGTAATATTGGATAACTAGATTGAGTTCTATAGATCTTTTATATATATATATATAATGAACTGCTTGCTTCCCCAAGACAGTCATTGGGTTCCAGCAATTAAGGGTGACATTCTTCAAAACTTTCAAATAAATAATGCAGATGATATTAAAAGGTCTTCTCAGAGAGGTAGTTAAAGCAGTATTCAGGGGCCATTTGACAAGCAATGCTTCCCAAATGAAAAACAAAGGGCTCAAGAAAAAAATGTAACTAGAACAGGAGATTAAAAGTTACAAGACTTTCACAAAAACACAGATTAAATAAAAATACCAACAATTCACTAATATTACAGGGAAGCAGGATACATTGCAGGACAGATGCCATTGTAAAAGCAGTTGGCAGTTTTATGAAAACAAATATAAAACTGATAGGTTATTGACTCAAAAACTTAAAGAGATTATAAAGTTAAATATTATCCCACTCAAAAAACAATCAGAAAAAGACAATTACACATCAAGATGAAATATGTGCATCTTTTGCTGTTTATTTTAAAAATACAGGCAGTCCCCGGGTTACGTACAAGATAGGGACTGTAGGTTTGTTCTTAAGTTGAATCTGTATGTAAGTCGGAACTGGCGTCCAGATTCAGCCGCTGCTGAAACTGATCAGTTTCAACAGTGGCTGAATCTGGACGTCAGTTCTGACTTACATACAGATTCAACTTAAGAACCCCAGGCATCCCCAAGTCAGCTGCTGCTGAAACTGATCAGCGGCTGATTCCAGGAAGCCCTGGGCAGGGGCTTCCTGTAGTCAGCCACTGGTCATTTTCAGCAGCTGCTGACTTGGGGACACCTGGGGCAGAGCAGCTGGGGTGCTGCTGGGTTGGTCCAGTGGCGCCCAGAGCGGCGCTACGGGACCAACCGGCAGCGCCCCAGCTGCTGTACCACAGGCGTCCGGAGCAAAGCCACGGAGCACGGGGGCAGCGGGATAGCCCAGACGCGCCGTGGCTATCCTGCTGCCCTCGGGCTCCGTGGCTTTGCTCTGCTTTGCTCCCCGTCCCCCTGGTCTGCAGACCAGGGGGAGGGGGAGCAGAGCGGAGCACAGCAGAGCGGCGGAACGTGCGGACAGCTGACAGCCCAGACGCGTCTGGGCTGTCAGCTGGCCGCGTGCTCCGCTCTGCTCCCCCTCCCCCTGGTCTGCAGACCAGGGGGAGGGGGAGCAGAGCAGAGCGGAGCAGAGCAGAGCGGCAGAACGCGTGGCCAGCTGACAGCCCAGACGCGTCTGGGCTGTCAGCTGGCCGCGCGTTCCGCCGCTTTGCTTCCTCTCCCTGGTCTGCTGGAGACCAGGGAGAGGAAGTGCCCCGTTCGTAACTGCGGATCCGACATAAGTCGGATCCGCGTTACTCGGGGACTGCCTGTATCTGGAAATAGCTGACTTGCCAAAGATAAGCAAAATTGATAAAGACACTTTAGATAAAGAAATAACAGAAGAAGAAATTCTGTAGACAGTAGCAAGTACAAAAAGTGGTAAAATGCCAGCACTTTATGGTTTTCCAGTTGAATTTTACAAAGTATTTAAGAAGGTATTAGTGTGTCCCTGGAGAGTTACCTTCAACATTGTTCTGTTAGGGGAGGAATTTCCATAACCTATGAAAGAAGCTGCTATTGTTGTCCTCTCCAAAGATGGTAAAGATTTACGTTATGCAACTCCTACAGGCCTATATCACTTTTAAATCATGACAAGAACATTTTAGAAAAAATGCTAGCTAGTTGATGATAGTCTTTTCTCTCAGCTTTTATAAATCAAGAGTGAACTGAACTAATTAAAGATAGACAAATATGAGACAGTCTTTGGAGAGTACTTGGAATCATCCATAATACCAGATCAAAATAAGATCAATTTCTTATGTTATCACCAGCTGCAGAGAAAGCCTTTGATAGACAGTTCTGTTCTAGTGTATTTCCAGGCCTGTCCTATATGGAATTAGACTCCCCCACTTCCTGAAATACGTTAACTAGAGCTCTGCACAGAAACAAATTTCTATCCTCAAATGTGGATATCTGTGGATAGAAATCAGCATCTGTGGTGGCACCACACAGCTGTGTCTCCTGTCTGGGGGTTGTATAGCTTCACTGGGGGGGCAGGAATGGTGGGCACTATAGCCACTCAGCTGGGAGGAACTGCTGGCTCAAGGTGCAGGCTCCATGGAGTGGTAGCCCCACATTCCCTTTTTTGCCACTGCACTTTCTGGTAGAGCCCTACAGTTCAGCAGGTGCCAATTTGTATCTGATTATAGACATTTGTACCAGTGCAGGGCTCTACGGCTCGAGGGAGTAGGTAGGTATGTTTATTGTCCCCTTTGTTTATGCCACTGGCCATGAATCCTTTTGCATAGAGGATAAGGAACAATTAATCCATCACAGGAATAAACCTTATCAGGAGTCCATAAGAAAATAATATTAGAGGCAATTGATAAAATATTATTTCTATCTACACCAAATATTTAACTAAAATTAGTTGCAAAAAAAATTCAGAACTTTGGGAAAGCATCTGGTTTTAAAGCAAACTGTGCCAAACCTAAAATGCTAGTTATAAATTTGTCAGTCTCTGAAAAGTCACTCCTCCAGAAAGCATTTAGGTACAAATATGCAGCAACCACAATACCTTGGGATTCAAATCGCAAGCAATCTAGAAGAGGTCTGTGATTTAAATATCAAATCACTAATTCAGCAAACAAAAAAATCTGAATGTTGGGGAAAGTATGCAATTTCTTGGTTGGGAAGAAATCAAAACAAAAACAAAATCAAAAGCAATATTCTGCCAAAGATACTTTTTTCCCCAAAATCCTTCTGTGATTATCCCACATGAAACTGTAGGGCTACGTCTACACTGGCCCCTTTTCCGGAAGGGGCATGTAAATTTCACTAGTCGTCGTAGGGAAATCCGCGGGGGATTTAAATATCCCCCGCGGCATTTAAATAAAAATGTCCGCCGCTTTTTTCCGGCTTTTAAAAAAGCCGGAAAAGAGCGTCTACACTGGCCCCGATCCTCCGGAAAAAGTGCCCTTTTCCGGAGGGTCTTATTCCTACTTCAAAGGGAGGGGAGGGGAATGAAGCCTGAGCCAGCCCAAGCCCCTGAAGTAGAACGGGGGAAGAGGGGGACAACGTCAAAGCCCAAGGGGCTTCAGCCCCAGGTAGGGATCCTGTAATGTGAATCCTAATGTCCAAGGCTAAAGCCTACCTTCAAAGTAGGAATAAGAGCCTCCGGAAAAGGGCACTTTTTCCGGAGGATCGGGGCCAGTGTAGACGCTCTTTTCCGGCTTTTTTAAAAGCCGGAAAAAAGCGGCGGACATTTTTATTTAAATGCCGCGGGGGATATTTAAATCCCCCGCGGATTTCCCTACGACGACTAGTGAAATTTACATGCCCCTTCCGGAAAAGGGGCCAGTGTAGACGTAGCCTAGCAGAGTGGTTCTCAAACTGTGGGTCTTAACCCTAAAGTGGATAATGACCCTATTTTAATGGAGTTCCTGGGCTGTCTTAGATTTGTTGAAAGCCTGGGACCAAAGCCCAATGGCTTTAGCCTTGGACATTAGGATTCACATTACAGGATCCCTACCTGGGGCTGAAGCCCCTTGGGCTTTGACGTTGTCCCTCTCTTCCCCCGTTCTACTTCAGGGGCTTGGGCTGGCTCAGGCTTCATTCCCCTCCCAAAGGGGATTATGATATAATGAAGTATAAGAACCCTTGCCCTAGCACAAATACAGAAGATGTTGTTAGAATTTATATGGACAAGAAAAGACCAAGAGTGAGTGCAGAGGATTTTTTATGGATCCAATAAACAGGGTGCACTAGCTGTTCCAAATATTCTATGTTCCAAATATTCAATCAAGCCAGACCAGCTCAAAGCAGCAGTGAAATTGGGGTGCTCTAACCCAGTCAAATAATGGGTCTTTATTAAACAAAAAAATCGTGACAGTGTAAATATCACTAGGTTACCATGGATTAATGTCATGCTCTCCAGAAATTTACACACATTCTTTAGCAAAGGTTAATCTATTGGTTTGGAACAGAACAAGAGATAACATAAATTCTATTCCCTCACCAATGACACCCATTGCAAATAATCCAAATCTAAGCCAAATTGTGAACCAGAAAACTGAAAACATTGGAAGATCTATGGAATGCACGTGGCTGGCCAGCTATTCAGTAAAGAAAAACTTCTATTTTTTTAAGAGATCAAAACTAACTTTAATTGGTCCTCTCCCTGGCAGCAATACTTTCAGGTCAGAAATTACGTTTCTTAAATTTCTAGAATTGAATTGAAGGTGCCTGGTCAATTAGAAAACAAAAAAATTATAATCTACTATATATTTTAGAGAGTCTGTCTGTCTGTTGAAGAACTCCTCCTAAATGGTGAGAGGTAGGACCACCAAATTCAGTATACAGCTCCTTCTTATCATAACTTAAAGCAAGATATGGGTTTTTCTGTGCCAGCAAAATGGGATGTGTCTGAAATGTGATTGCTTCTCATAAAACCAAACAGAAAAGAGACAGAATCACCAAGCAGATGAAAAGGACTGGCAAGGGGCGCACCCCAGCCCAGGGCCTCCCAACGCACAGGCACCCTTTTGTGAAGTCTCCCCTCTCCCCCCCCCCATTCATACAGGGATATTGCTGACTATTTCCCTTTGTTAGGGAGCAAGGGGAAAGTGCACAATTTGCTGCATTTCCTCACTCTGGCTGGGGAGTTCAAGGGACAGACGAACCTGGACCTGCCCCAGCCACGTCTGCTGGAGCTGCAGCAACTCTGGAGAGGCACTTCTCACCTGGCTCCAAGTTGCTGCAGTGAGAGAGGGCTGGATTCTTCTTTGAATGACGTCCCCGTCAGTGCTCCACTCTGAGTTCTGAATCCCTCCCGACACACTACCTTCAAAAAAACAAAACAAAAAAACCCCACCTTTTTCTTCAAAAAAGCCACTTTTTTTAAGAAAAAGGTTTGGGATTGGTTTTTTTGGGGGAGGGAGGGGTTGGTTGGTTGGTTGGGTTTTTTGAAGGTAGAGGGTTGGGAGGGATTCAAAACTCAGAGTGGAGGACACATCTCGAAGAACTCCCATTACTGCACAGGGTGAATAACTCTTTTTGTTCTCTCTCCTCAGGGTATACTGCATATTGAATCCCTCATCTCCTGCCCCACCCCAGAACAATAATTTAAATGAGGCATATACATTTTCTTTCATTTTATTTTCCAAAAAAACAAAAATTAATTGAGTTAAGGACCTGAGCAACTCTGGGTAAATCTTCTCTTTAATTTATATTAGGTCTTCGCAGACAGCTTTTTTAACAAAAAGTTGTGGATAAATTACCCCCCAAAATGTAGTTTGGTCTGGAAAAGAGGACCAACAACCTCTGTCTGTAGCATAATAAAAGAAAAAATCTTTAAGATATTGTTTCAGTGGTATCTCACATCAATCAGGGTAAAATATATAGCAGAACTGAATGTGGATAAAAGTTGAAGAACTTGTTTTGAAATAAAACATGTTATGCATATATGGTAGATATGTCTGGATATTGGAAGGTACTGGGGTGCAGTGATCCCTTAGTAATCCTCAGGCTTCCTAGTGGATGTTGGAAGTGTAAGAGGAAATGAAGAATTAATCTCTCAGGGTATGTCTACACTACCACCCTAGTTCGAACTAGGGTGGTAATGTAGGCAACCGGAGTTGCAAATGAAGCCCGGGATTTGAATTTCCCGGGCTTCATTTGCATAAAGCCGGGCGCCTCCATTTTTAAATGTCCGCTAGTGCGGACTCCGTGCCGCGCGGCTACTTCACCGTTACTCCTCGTGAAACGTCCTCGTGAAACTCCTCGAGGAGTAACGGTAGTTCGGACTAGGAAGCCTAGTCCGAACTACCTAGTCCGTGCCGTGTGTAGCCGCGCGGCACGGAGTCCGCACTAGCGGACATTTAAAAATGGCGGCGCCCGGCTTTATGCAAATGAAGCCCGGGAAATTCAAATCCCGGGCTTCATTTGCAACTCCGGTTGCCTACATTACCACCCTAGTTCGAACTAGGGTGGTAGTGTAGACATACCCTCATATACTAGTAGCTGCTTAGCTATTGGTAGCCTCTTGCTAGAAAAAAATAACCCAACTATAAATGAATGATTCAATAATATGGGAGGTTTTGCTAATGGAAAATTTAACACACCAATTATGTAACACACAGGACAGATAGATATTTAGGTATTTATATTTAGATTTGTTTTTCATTACACAAAGTACACATTTGCAAAAAAGCCCCAGCACACCTGTCCAGTTTTTGAATATTTATATTTGTTAGATGTGTATGGTCTTAAATGTTTATATTGATAAGTCAGTTAATAGATTATTTTGAAATTGGAAGCATCTACACAGAACTTATTTCAAAACATAGTACTCTTCCTCCGACTTCCCTGACTCCTCGTACAATGAGGGTTATAGGAGTTGGAGTAAGAAATCCTCCAGGTGGACTTGACAGTATTTCTACATTATTTCAGAATAACTGCTTTTGTGTAGATGTGGACTAAGTTATTTCAAAATAATGTTGCTGTGTAGATGTACCCCTAGAGTTTACAAATTTAAGGTGCCACTGAACTCCTCCTTGTTTTTCCAGATACAGACTAACAGCGGTACCCCTCTGAGACTTGTCGTAATGTTTGTTTTGAATCTGATATTTATATGACAAGGATCTGTAAAAATGTTAAAACTTCCCAAATAAATGGATAGTCTTGAAAAGAAAGGAAGAAATACAGTGTAATGACTGAACCCAGGAGTTCAATTTATTTAGCTTAACAAGGAGAAAGTTAAGGGATGATTTAATTTAAGTCTACAAGTACCTATATGGGGGACAAATAATAATGGGCTCTTCAGTCTTGCAGAGAAAAATAAACACAATCCATTACTGGATGAAAAAGAAGCTAGACAAATTCAGGCTGGAAATAACGTCACACATGCTTAACAATGAGAGTAATTGACCACTGGAGTAACTTACCACAGATGATCATGATGAATTCTCCATCCCTGGTCATTTTAAAATCAAGATTGGCGCTTTTTTCTAAAATATATATTCTGGAAATTATATGGGGGAAATTCTATATCCTGTGTTTAACAAAAAGTCAGTCTAGATCAGTGGCTCTCAACCTTTCCAGACCACTGTACCCCTTTCAGGATTTGAATTTTCCTGTGTACCTTCAAGTTTCACCTCAATAACTACTCGCTTACAAAAATCAGCCATAAAAATACAAAAGTGTCCCAGTGCATTATTACTGAAAAAAATGCTGACTTTCTTATTTTCCACATATTTATAAAATAAATCATTGTATACTATATAAATACTGTACTTACATTTCAGTGTATAGTATAAAGAGCAGTATAAACAAGTCTATCAAATTTTAATTTGTGCAACTTTGCTAGTGGTTTTATATAGCCTAGTGTAAAAGTGGACAAATATCTAGATGTGCACTCTGGAGGACCTCTGAGTACCCTTAGGGATACAGGTATCCCTGGGTAAGAACCACTGGACAAGGTGATCACAGTGGCCCCTTCTGGCCTTGGAAGCTATAATTGTTCTGCCTGACATGTAGCTAAAGAACCGGGATTCTAAACAAAACATACTACCAGAGTTACATAATTTCCAACAATGTGCCCTTGCGTTGTTTATGGAACGAAATGTTTATGCATGGAATGTTTTTAAAGTGTGCTGAAAGCCACTGCTGAACTGTCATGTGCCAAGACGTGTTTTGCGGCACCTTCCTAGACATTATGCAACGCATTAGCTACTTACCTGGAAGTGAGGTTTGAATTGTATCCCTCCCCCTTCTCAGCAGGGTTGATTTCTTTGCTGGGAGTTCCGATCCACGCATTAGATAAGCGCATCCTAACAATCAGTGGGGGGGAAAGGCCCTCTACATCACAGGCAACTGTAAAGCTCACGCCCCAGTGGGGATGCGTTACAGCTTAGCTCAGTGTTAAGTGGGGAATATTTATACATTTCCCTTGCCGCTCTTCAGGCCGCTCAAAGGTTTATGTCCAGACCTTCCTCTTAGTCTCCCTAGCAACCCCAATTCGCGGCGACCCTTCCTTCCCCCGCCCGGGCGCACTGCGAGTCTGGGGCCGGTGCACGAGACCCTGGCCAACCCGCTGCTCTAGTCTGGAGTCCAGAGTGCACCTGGGCGAGCTAAAGCTACCCCCGCGCCCTGTCCACAGCGGGGTTTTACAACCCGCTAGCAAGCACGGGATCGCTAACTGCGTCTCACTGTTCCGCAACGCGCCTGGAGGGCAGCGAGCGCCCGGACTCCGCACTTCTAGCCCGGTGTGTTCCCCGCCGCTGGGCTGCCCCGCAGAGAGCTAGTAGCTGCCCGGTTTCGCCCCACGCCTCGCCTCACTGCTGCGCCCGCCCACCTGCGAGGGAAGGGCCCCGCCACCGAGAAGCCGCACGCCGCTCCACGACAGCCAGGGACAAACGTGCGCGTGCCCCTTTCACCCCGCCCTTACTGCCGGTTGGTGTTGCCGCCCCGCCTGGTCCTTGAGGAAGGGCGGTAACGAGGCCGGGTGGAAACGTGGGAGAACTCACAAGGCGAAGGCAGGCGCTAGCGCCCTTGCTCCGCGCGCACATGGCCAGGCGCGCTGAGGGAACTTGTTGCCACTGCACTTTGCGTAACTTTTCTCAGCTCCCGCCATAACCGACGGCAAAGGACTCAGACTTTAACCCCCTTTGCCGTTCTCCTTGACCCCGGGCCGCTAGCGCACCGAGGAGCGGGCAGACTGCGGCTTGATCATGTGTGTGGCACGTCGTCCCCCGGACTTGGGCTAAACTTGTGCATTCAGCCCTCGCCTGTCTCCTCGGGAGTCAGTCCCGTCTGGTCTGATTTAGACGTGACAATGGTTTATGTCTCCCCCAAAGGGCATGGCTATTGGAACACACTCATTTCGATCACTTCCCTGATTGCTGAGCGAGGCTGGGGGCAGAGCTGGCTGGCGGCGTTTGTTGATCACACACCGTCCTCCCTTGACAATGAAAGGAAACGAAATGTTCCCTGGTTACAGTAAAGGGCAGCGGAGCCGTTTCTCCTTGTCAGTTATTTGCGTGCTTCGCCACTGCACGCTGTGGTGCTGCTGTGGTGTCGGCGGGGACGGGCTGAACTCTCCAGCGTTTTAAGCACCCTGCCTCTCACAGTGCGTGGCCCGAGCCAGCGGGTGGCGAAGAGGCAGAGGGCGCCTCCGCGCTCAGTGTAAGATGCAGGGGGCCCTGCCGCAAGGCTGGACCTGCTCAAGAAGTTTCTCCTCTCCCCGGAGCTTTCCTCTCGCACCCGCACCGGCCCCGCACGAGCCACTCCGCTCTCTGCCCTGCGGGGATCATGGCCCATGTGAGCGGGGCCCTTTCTGCAACGCTACATCGGCGCGAGCGCGCTTCCTCGGAACCGTGGCCCAGCCTCAGCATGTGGACTGCCACCCTGCTGCCCCTCGCCCTAGCCTGCGGGCGGCTCAGCCAGGCGCGCACGAGGCGGTGCCCGGACCGCTGCGCTAGCCGGATCGATGCCCCAGGCGCGCCGCTCTTCTCCTTCTCCTGCCGCGCATCTTGCGCGCCTCTGGGCGCGGCCCCCGGAGCCCTCGGCTGGCACAGCCCGGCACCCCGATCGCAGCTGCTCTGGGGCTTATTCATCAGGGAGGTGGAGACGACTCCATCGGGGGGCCGCTGAGCTATGGCCCCAGTCCCGGACACGCCAGGCCCCTGTAGCCACCGCTGGTGCCCAAAGAAAGGACCCAAACGGCAGCTTGGAGGGTGGCCGGGGCACTGCGCTAGTCTTACCCGATCAGAGGAGAGGACCTGGCGGTAACGCTCTTCTTCCGGAGGCAGGGCAGGGAACTGTTGCATCGAGAACATGCTCTGGCTGCTGCTTAGTCTTCTCAACCTTCCTCCCCCTTCTGCATCTCACACGGACGTGCCACGACTGCCTCCCTAATACAGTACACAGCCTGGCTCGGGGGCGGAAGGGGGCGCCGCAATTTGTCTGCTCGGCAGACCCCCCGCACCTTCTCCCACCCAATAATACTCAACCTCAGTGAGAAAGCCACCTCCTCCTCACCCCTTTTGTTCTCAAGGACTTGGGTCCCCGAGCACAGGCTGAGAACCAGCCGGCTTGTTCAGTTCTCCCCAGTTCAGCACAGTGGGAGGAAAGGTGCACGGGGCAGGAAACTAAGACAGGGAGATTAAAAGTCAGCCCCAGCGTTTGCCCCTGGGGCTAATGATGTCCCACCTCGCTGTAATACTGCAAAGGGATCCAGGCTAAGCCCAGCCATCCCTAGCAACTCACTAGAGCTAAGGGACAGGGACTGCTCGCGGAGCTCACGCCACTGGGGTAGGTGAATTGCCGTCACTTTCAGACCTGCCCTCACCTTAACCCCACTGACCACAGTGCAAGCACTGCCTGGCTCCGCCACCTTATGTTCCCTGCCCATACAGGCTCATATCGCTCTACCGCGGTCGGCGGCTAGGTGGCAGGTCGCCTTTTCTGAGCGAGCCCGGTGCACAGGGCGCCCAGCAGAGCTAGACCGTCCCCGACTGGTCACACAGGAAAGGAAAGGTTAGGATCTATACCTCCTCCGGGCAGGTTCCGTTATTCCTTTGACTCAGGCAGTCTGGAACAGGAAATCAGTTCTAGCTGCAAAGACGATTTGGAGGCTGGATTTTAAAAACGTGTTTCATAATGGCCCTCGCTGTGCTAGTTTCATACAGCAAGGATTACAAAGCTCTTCTTCAAGCAAGGGCTTTTATTCCTTTGTACAAGGAAACGTGAAAGGTGTGTGTGTGTGGGGGGGGGGGAAGAGACATAATTTATGACCACGTTTGATAAGATTGAATGCTGTGATGTTTCTACAGGCTTTTGGACAAAGTACTCGCTGTCGCTGCACAGCCTCCTGCGGGACTAGAGAATGGGAACGAAGCACGAAGGAAGTGCTAATTAAACACCATTTACATTCCCCACCGAAGGTGGAGGTTCTCTTTGCACGTTTAAATGAATGAATTGTCCGTGGAGCCCACGAACTACGTGAAATTGAGGTTATATTTCTACTGAGAGCTGGGTTATACATTGCCAATATAAAAGGAGAGCCCATCCTGAGCACTGAAAGAAGAAAGCTGGAAGGAAGAGACTCCTGGGAGATTGGATTTGTTTCAATGAGCCCTGCGAGATTTCTAATTCCAGATTATTCAGGGGCCTGGTTCTTCTCTTCCCTTTATTTCCCAGGGGGTAAAAGTCCCCAAGGAAAACGAATGGAAAATGGGGAAGGGAAGAAGAGCAAATCACAGATGATGATTTCATATACACTTAGCTTGTCAGCCTATAGTCTAAACTCCAAGGCCTAAGACCTATGCAAAACAAAGAGTGATACAGTGGAATAGCTCAGTTAGTCTGTAACTGGAAAAACAAGGAATAGTCTAGCAGCACCTTAAAGACTAACAAACGTAGCTCTCATCTGAAGGAGTGAGCTGTACCCACAGAAAGCTCATAATACCATCTACATGTTTTCTTAGTCTTTATCTTTAAAAACAACTAATCGTCTAGGAGCACCTTAGTGAGACAATTTGGCTACGTCTACACTAGCATGATTTTCCAGAAATGCTTTTAATGGAAAAGTTTTCCTACATTGTAGATGCTACCAGAATATAAAAGGATTCAGTACTTGTCCAAGAACTGCAGTTACCCTTCACTTAGAATGGACACCATCTTGTGTAAGTAGATTATGAAAATATGCTTTAGCAAGCAGAGTTGAAACATAAGTTTCTACTATTGTTCTTTAAAATATGCTTGTTAGCATTACTTGAAATGTCACTGTAGTCATCATACGAAAAAAGTGTGAATCTAGCTCTAACAACAAGATACCCAGACTTGAACCGTACTTCCATCACTGACTTCCACTCTGGTTTTCATTCCAGACACTATCCCCTATTTTAGGATGAGAGAGAGACCACCAATATACTCAAAGAACAGGCACATATTAGTCTTCTGCCTACCCATACTCTTTGCCAGCTTTCCTGTGTCATCATCTCCTGCTTTAGAGGTCATGTCTAATTTACCTGAAAGCTTCGAGGACAGGGACTGGCCCTTTTGTCTCTTAAATGCAGTGAACACCAAACAGCACATACATATTACCAATCCAAATGCTATGGTACAGTGGTGGGCAACCTGCAGGCCACATGAAGTCCATTAGGGTTCTGCATGTGGTCTGAGACACCATTTTGTTTACCATTGTACATTAGCAGGGTTGCCAAATTCTGCTAGTTTCCTTCCATGTAGTTTTTTGCCTAGTGATATTACTAGTGATACATGCCTAAAGCAAAGATATGTGAAGTGAGTTGTGTGCTAATTGTACACATTGACTGTGAGAGTCCTGCACTCACTCTGCATCCAATCAAAGCGCTGCTACAATTAAATCAGCACACCCTACAAATGCTACATATGTAATAGCGCAGTTTTGCAAACTGCGTTCTCAGGAGACTTAGTTACCACAATCTTGCAGCCTGCTGAGATGATGAAGGGTTCCTCGTGCAGCACACTCACTAGACTAGGTTGCCCATTGCTGCTATGGGCCCAGCCTGCATTTTTTACTTGTTCTTCTAGAGGGATTTTGACCATTAAAAGAACAGGATGCTGCTACTTCACAAATAGCAGCAAATGTGCTGAATAAGAATCAGAGAAGCAAATAGTTCAAAAACAAAAACAAAAAAAAACTTAGCAACTGCTGAAAGTTTAACAGGCGACAGAGGAGGAATTAGCTTTTACATAGCAATTTACTTGCTAATACTTTGTAAAGTATTTTAACTATTTTTCTCAAATGTTTAAGCTCTGAAGAGGGTGAATAGTGTCATTAACCACATAGATAGGGAACCTGAAGCTGAGAAATTTAGTGTATTGCTCAAAGCTCAGCAGTGGAGCTAGAATTAGAATTTAGGATCTCCTGCCACCTCACCCTCTACACATTCTATGCTGTCATTCTAGCTACTGAAGCCCACTGTGAAAACTAGCTACATTTTTATAGTAACATATCAGAGCATGGGTAAACTTAAATGAAGTTCTGTTTCTAGCTGAGTATTTTACTGAGTATGTACAGCTACATTCCAGAAATTAATATATTGAAGTTGTCTACTATTTTTAACATTTCCCCTCCCACCATTGTTTTGCTTATTAGTAGTTTCCAGATCAGAACATACCTTGCCATTCAGTTGATCTTCACACTAAAAAAATACCTACACAATTGCTGATGTCAGCAGAAAGCAGTACTTATTTTCCACTAGACTGATCAGTATATATTTATATTATACTGTACTTTTTAACATGTTACTGAGGATAGTGAAACAAATTAATATAGAATTTATAACAAATTTGATTTACTGATGTAGTCAAACTCTTTGATTTTGTCTCAGCAATATACCTTAGCTTTCATTGCCTAGCAGAGTGCAGATAGTTGGAGAATTAGGTTAAATGTCTATTTATAGAAAACAACTGGTTACTTTGGTTGAAGCCAAAAGAATATACTTGCATTTCAATGCAGCTCAAGGGAAAAATGTCTAAAGTAGTTGTGCATGAAAAAATATTTGAGGAAGAGATTGGAGTAAACAAAGATTTAAAATAAGGGGGAAAATGGGGCTATATTATGTCTGGTCTCTGCTGGTTTTTCTTAACCCATGTGTCATGGAATAGCAGCCATACAATAAGTGTAATTCTTAGGCTCTCTGGTACATAAAAATAATTAAGAGTATCAGCCACCCCAAAAGTGATAGGAATTACTTGCCTCCTCAGCACCCAACAGACTTATCTGGAAGATAGGAGCGAGCGCGTGCGCACACAAAAAAGAGCACGAGCTGCACGTGACCAGGCATCATGGCTGTTGAAGCTTCTATTGGGACAGAACAGGTCTATAAATCATCCAATATAGGGCAGTGTTTTAAAGCTTTGTATAAACAATGAGTTCGAATGGGTCTGTGTAGTGAGATTTTACCTCTTGACTATTTAAAGCAGGAGTGATGGGATGTCAGTGACACCAATATTGCAATCCCATACAACACTTTTGGGAACCATATTTTGGAATGGTTCATGTATGCTGTAGCTTTGGAACTAAGTGCAACTCTAAGGAAGAGAGTTATCACAGCTACAAAAGGAACTAAAAATGGTGCATCAGTGACTAATGTTGACTGTCTCACATTGCAAACACCACCAGAGAGGTCTCACCCCTTAGGGAAGCTTGCATATTCTGAGTTTTCAAAGACCAAACAGAGAAAGGACATCTGGTTTTTAAAAAATTGGGTTTAAACTGACTTAGGGCTTTCCTTCTGATTCAGCAAATGGACCTTTTGTCCCTGGGAAGTCCCCAGCCCTTTTAGAAGGTTCCTACTAGGACCCTATAAGACTGATGCGTGATTCTGATAAACTTTTAGCATGTATATAGAACTTTGTGTTTTTCTGTAATGCTTTTTATATTACTAAATATGCTTGCTTAGAGCTGTTTGACCATTGGAATCTATTTCTAATACATTGTTCATAGCCCTTGGAGATAGAGCAATGCATGGGCACTGGCCATTAGGCAGATTAGCTTGCAATGTAAGGCAATGAGAAGCAGGAAGCTGTGCAGTCTGAAAACTCCTTGTCAGAAGAAAGTGGAACATGAGTCCCTCCCAAGAGAGCAGTGATAGTTGGAGTTGGGAGATCTAACTGCTTACTACAGGGGCAGAAGAGGACATACAGGTGCAGTTACCATAAAACTGTATTTAAGTTGGACGTATATTTGAATAAAATGCATGGATAAGGAAAACAGTGCTGACATACCAGCATACTGGTCACAGTGAATATCATTATTAATTCCCTCCCCACCATCTCCCCTCTTTCAGCTCTCATTCTTTTGCCAGCACATTTTAATGAAATGTCATGAGTAAATAATGCCATATTCAAGTTGCCTGCTTTGGTGCTCAAGCTCCCTTCCTCTTGTTTTCCCCTTTTCATCCTTTTAGTTATTGTTTAAGAAAACCCATCAAATTAACTTTATTGACAGTGATTGGATCTTATATATGCTTGAGATGGAAAAGACCTATTAGGTCATCTTGTATAAATTTGCAACAGTACAGCATTGTCCTCTAGTCTACAGTAGACTGGTCAAAGCCCTGAATACAATTTTAAATGACAAAAAAATGCAGCTACCACCACTACTTCACTTGGGAGAGTAATTACACAGTTTAATAGATCTCACAGTATAAATTTATTCTAAGGGCGGGAGGGGGAAGAAGAGAGAAAGAAATCTCTCTTGTTCCTCCTAGATATAGCCTGGGAGGAAAGGAAAAGATAAAAATCAGGGACATAACCATCAAAAAGGGGAATTAGGGAATGAACAGAGTTTTTCCATTTTGATCTATAGCAAAGTTTACTGTTTAGGTATTGTTTTGCTCTTTTGTCATATTACTACTGAGAAAAAATTAATGATCTAAATTTTATTCTACATGTTTGTCTGACTTGATTTTTACAGAAGACTGTACAGTACAGCACGGCACTTCTGATAAATTACAAATCGCCAGCTGCCAAGGAGCTTACAATTTAAGGTCCTAATCTCCAAGATCCTGAGTGACTCCAGCAAGGTAACAAAACCTTTAATTCTCATTAATGCTAGTGTAGCCAAGATTGCTTAGCTCCTTGCAGAAGGTATTCAGATTTGGAAGATGCTTCGTATTTAAATATATAGCTAAAAATACTGTATTTTAAGACTGACAAATAAACATGCCAATCAAACACTTCCCTTCTACTACTTTGTGTCACTTGTGCTGATAAAGACCTCTCCATATTTATCTTCTTTGCAAAATAAAATTCTTAATATCTGAATGTTTGTTCATTAAGTTGTAATGTAGTAGGTACATAGTATGGTTGCAAATATTTAGCTTCAATATTTTCCCAATACAAGTTAAACAATTTAGGTATTGAATAAACCATCGTAAGTGTGTTAGCTGCATGTTATACTTCCCAACACTTTGTTGCATCCATAAACAGACTAGCCTACTCTTCCATCATTAAAATGTAAGGAATGAAATGTATAAGATCACATAAGTGGAAGAAAAGTTAGTAATCTGTTACATTACAGATGCAGGTTTTTTAACTTGCGTAACATTCCTTGATGCCAGGAGTCATGAATATTTGGTTTAGCAAGCACTGCTTGTAGTAGACATACCAACTTTAGGGAGAATAAAGTACTAAGAATGTTTTTTTGGGGTTGAACTGTATTGCATTATTTTTTTATATTTTGTCCATTTTTAGTTCTATCTTTCTGTCATACAAATAGACCAGGAGAGAATTAGTCCCTTATATACAAAAAAAGAATTTAGAACAGCAATGTGCTTTCCTACCAAATATGATTAAGAAAAACAAATATTCAACATGATCAATGAAGTAGCTAGTACTTCACTCCGATATTGTACATCAAGTTGCTACAAAATACTTAAAGCAATCCATACAAAACTTCTGATGCAAGAGCAGGTCATATGGTTTCCTCTATTTGGAGAGATGAATTCTTTCACTTTTGGAAACATTAGTAGAGCTAAGCAGGCAGATTCTTTATTTAAACAAATAAATTGTAAAGTAACAGCCAATACTGTCGTAAAAAATGAGTTAATTTCCAGTACAATGAGAAATTATTCAAAGCCCTGATCATATTGACGTCACGTCTGCTTCAAACAGATCCATAACATAATATTGGACCATGAAACAGACTATCTTCATATGTCTGTTTAAGGTAAATCGCCACCTCTTCTCACCTCTGTCTGCGTCAACAGGTAGATTTGGCACACATGTTCACAAAAAAAATACTGTTTGCTCTCTGGGCTGAAGGACAAAGTTCACATTTATGTTATGGATTTGGAATAAGACTTTACTCATTACTGAAGGAATCTATGAAAGAAGAAAAACCTGCGTGTTTTTCCCTTATACTGTAAAGGAAATTTGTTTAAAAAAAAACAAAAAAACAAAAAAAACAGGTGTTACAAGACAGCAAAGCTTTGAGATCCCATTCGTGCCTAGTGCATTTTTCAAATCCTTATGTAATAATTGATAACTCATAATATACATAGATATTTCTGAACAGTTTTTAAAATAGTCAAACTAAAATTAGCAATACCATTTAAAAAAACCTATAAAAACATAATCCCATTGTAACTGACCACCAATTAGTTTATTTTTCAATTTAGGTGGTAAAAAAAGAACCAATCATCTTTACTTTAAAAAAAAAAAATCGAAATCTGGAAACGGCAACATTCTGCAACTTTCGATGACAAAATAGTTCTCCTGCTGTTAAACCAGAATTACAAGAAGGTATAAACTGCTTTGCAATATTTCACATGGAGCACCTTTAATAATATGGTCACATTCATCCTATGAAAAGACCAACCTGTGGCTTTAACTCATAATTCAGGCAAGTGATCTAACTGCCTTCAACAAGACTACTGGTCTATTTAAGAGTCTGGATTACAGAAGGCAGGCCCTTGTTTTGTTTTCACAAAACATTTTTGGTCATCTTTTGGAAAAATTTAAAATCAATATGATTTTTTTACTAAAGTATCATCATGGCAAAAAGTTAGCACAATTCTAGAAATTCATTTTTTCCATTAATATCTATTCCCTTATTTGAGATAACACTACTTCCCCTATAACTTTCAATACGGGTCAAATTTTAGGCATTATAGGTTAACAACATCCTTTAATATTTAAAAAAATGTCAGGGAAAGCTCATCTAGACTATTAAATATTTTAAATACAACTACCAAGAATCATCAAGATAACTTTACAAGAACACATACTCTTGAATGTTTGAGTAAATTCAGTTAACAGTTTGTACTGCTGTACGAGTAGTTAAATATTCAAACATGAACATTTAACTTGATTGACATGCAGGAGGTTTGCCTTCAATTTCACACTGCAATGTGCCTTTCTGCTTTGGGCAAAAGTGCCAATACACTATCAAGCAACGCACGAGACCAGCACAAGTCTGCAATTCCATTAGGCTTTTACTTTTTCCCCCCCTCTTTCTTTTTTGGAGGCACAAAAAAAAAATTCAGGATTTGAACAGTAACATCAAACCCACTGCACTATCTGCAACTGAACAAATAAAGAAAATAATTTTTGTGAAGAAAGCTGACATTTCCCCATAACATCTTAAGGATTTTGCACAGACTTATAACCTGTGGATATGGAATGCCTAAGTCTTCTAGACCATTTGAAGTTCCTTATCAATAAATTGATAATGATAAAAGTTGCTGAAGGATGGATCTATTTTGTTTTGTATGAATTATGATTTATCTAAATCAAAGAATAAAAATTAAAAAGTACAAGACAATCTGCTATCCTAGGCAACACTTCAGTGTGCTGCCTTTACACCACTGAGTTGTGGCCTGGTGCCACCCCTTCACCATTACAGAGGAGGCCAGGCCAAATCTGAAAAAATGGTATTCTAATCTAGGGTCATACCACCACTCAACAACGCAGTACAACTGCGTAAAAAAACCCAAAAACATGCTTAACATTGCAAAGTAGAGTTAATGAGAAATAATACAATATCTTATAACAGCTGATGAAACTGGTCAGAATAAACTGCAATATTACATGCACTATACAGCTTTAAATTACTCTATTTTGAATTAATCTTTTTGTGTTAGCTAAAATTTAAACGCTTCTCATTCTTTTTGTTTTTCCCCCATGACAACAATTATTTTGTTAGGAGAAAACTGTACAATTGAACTATAAGCATAAAGTTCTTTTATATACAGACTAACGTTCTAGTTGTAAGAGCTATGTAAAGACCAACTGAGGTATATTACAAAAGATCAAAGTTATTTCAGTTGTTGTAAGCCACCAGCCATGCAAGCATCACAACAGCAACTCCACATACTGGCAGCATGATAAAATTCTTATACTTTTGCCACATTGATTGTTCAACTTCTATTTCATCCTTTCTTCTCTTGTTTTTTCGTCGTCCTTTTAACCGGTTCTCAAAGGCTTCTAGTTCAGCCTAGGTAGAACAGAAAATGAATAGGTAACATGTTTTCAGGATTAAAAACTTGGAAATAATAATTTTAAATGTCAATTTATGATGATCAGTTAATGGCTTATGAAACAGATCTATTGTAGGTGGGGTAATAGTACTACCTATTATTCAGACTGCCCCAAACTTCCCCTTTTAAGACTATTTCCAGTTGCTTGTGACATAGCTACATTTTAACCACTGGGGCTGAACTGTCAGATGTCTTCCTCATTGATTTTTTCTTCAGAGGGAGAGGAGAATTTAAGCCAAAACCATTCAGCCATTTCATGGAACACAGGTAAGGAAAAATGCACAACCCTCCCATCACTCTTTTGCAGTGACTCCCTGAAACTTTCATCTCCTTATTCTAAGACCTGTGTCACCCTTTCCTTCTTCAGCAAATGCTGAGGCTCTGTATACTCTCCATGTCCCTCCCCCCTACACCATTGTCCCCCATTTCCTTTCCATGCTAGGGGGTAGGAGTGCTCCCTTATTCTTCCCATGCCCTCATCTCCTCCCTTACTGGGAATCTATGTTATCCCCACAACTTGTCAGAGTTTCATGCGACTCCCATTGCCCTAATGCCAGGATCCCAGTTCCCATCCCTCCCTGCACACTTGCCAGTTCCCTCGTTCTCCTGCACCTGGGAGATGGATCATTCATAAAACGGAATGTATTGGGATGATGGGCAGAAGTGGGAGTGTACAATATGGGATGTATCATTCATGACAGGAAGTACTGTTCAATCCCTCTGAATCATCTGGCATTGGCCACTGGTTGAACACAGGATGATGGGCTTAAATGGACCATTGGTCTGACCCAGTATGGCCCTTGTTACATTTCATAATAGATTAATCAGAGAAGGGTGTCCATGCATGGGGTTCATTAGGAATAGCTGTTCTGGAATAACTCCCTATATAGCCAAGCCATTAAACCTGTAATTCTATAGTGATAAGCACCATAGAAAAGCCCATGGGGAAATGGTTCTATTGTCAGAGTCAAGTTTGAATAATGCACAGTAAACACAGCCTACAAAGAGCAACAAGATTAACACAAAATACTGAACAGAGATTGATTAGATCAGTACAATTCCTCCTGTGTACTATGAGACAGGGGTCCTGTAGAAAAGAACCCCAGTATGTGATTATGTAATTAAAAACTGAGTCATAATGCACACACTCACATACACAAAGAGGACAAATTAAGGTTGCATGAAAAACTAAAAATCCTAATTTTTAGGGCTTGAATTTTCACTTTAAATGGTTTTTTTTTGCATAAAACAAATAAAATGCAAATAAAAACAAATTTAATTATGTTCAACTTTACCAGCCTCTCATTAGCAGTGTTCAATCCCTGAATCTCAAATACAGAAGAGAAAAAAAAAAAAAAAAAAAAAAGACCACCACCACTTGTGCTACAGGACTAAAAACATAACTGACCACTGCAGAAGTCTGTTAACCCAGAATAGGGAGTGGACCCCTGCATTTACAGGGTTATGCCGTTCAGCCTGGCACTGCTTTCCTCCCTAACCAGTGAGCACTGAGGAAGATCTGGCCCTACGTGGTGCCTCTGTGTTAAGAGTGGGGAGGAAGATAGGTTGCTAGATCCAGGTTCTGGGTTTAAGGGTGGTCTGTGTTGAGGGCAGGAAACTTGACAAAGCTCTCCTTCCACTCCCTGCTGGGAAGGTGTGGGCTTCTTCCCTACGTGATGTCCTCAAGAGGCCTGGGCCATGTGCTGTACACAGACCAGATTTCTTTCCTGCCCCATCTCATTGCTGCTCTAGTACAGTTTTCTTTTGACACTTTTTGGCATCATCCCAACTTTGGAAGGCTACCAAAATTTTCCTCGGGTATGTGAACAAAAGAAGAAAAATTACAATTTTATATCATTTCTAGTTTCAAGAGCATGAGCGAAGTTTCATGGAAAAAAGAAAAGGCACTTTCCACAGCCTGCCAGGTCTGTTGCAAAATAATGGAGGTGTGAAAGGTTCTCCAAAAACAGGTTGCAAGAATATATATACTTATTTATTTTAGCCTGTCTGCATCTGAGAGTCCATTTGTTCAAGAACTCCCCCTAAACTATAAGAGCTAGGACCACCAAATTTATTAGGCAGATTTCTCTTACCCTAACTTAAACCACAGTCATGATTTGATTGTGCCTGGAAAATGGGAAGTGCTGGGAATCGGACTTTTTTCTATAATATAGAAAGGGAGGTGGCAAAGAGGAGGAATGCAAAAGGGAAGGGGCAGAGAGCAGAGGGATGTGATACTGAGAGTAGCCACTGGAGACAGCTGCAACACCAACAGTGGCCAGCAGGGCTGGGGCTCAGCCAGCTTGCCTGCCAGTACATCAGTAGGGAGTCTCCCACCCCAAACTTGGAATGATCCCCTTCCCTGTGGAGAGCCTTCAGGCCATGGAAGGGTGTGGGCCCGCCCCCAGAGCCTGGGCCCCCTCCCAGACAGCCTGCAGGGTGTGAGGGAGGGCAGCTGAAGTTTGGGATCAGCCTGCAGAGTGCTGCTTCCCCCCCGGCCCCGCAACAGGATGGGGAGCACTGCCACAGCCCCCTGAAGGAGCTGCTGGCCAGGAAGCACTGCAACAGCCCCCCTTGGAGGAGTTGCCACCAGAGCAGCGCCACCTTTGCTGCCATGGGTGGCCCTGATAAGCCCCTTCCCACTAGCCCCATCTTGAGTCCTGCACCTTCTACCTGCCTTGACTTCTGCACCCCCACCTCTTTCACCATGAGCCCCTTCTCATTCTCCTGCCCTGAGGCCCCTATCCCCTGCCTTGAGCCCCCCTACACGTCCCAATCCTCTGCCCTAAAAGCTACCAATCCTTGCCCCCTCCTTATCCCCAAACCCTCAGTCCAGCCTTCATTTTTAAAAACTACAATCATTTAAATGAAAAGGGTACATTATTTATTTTCCAAAAACTAAAAAATTACTTCAGTTAAAGATCTAGGCAACACCAGGTACCTTTGCTAGTATTTAATAAAATTGAAGTGTTAAAAAAGGGTTGCTACATCAATATAACTAACCAAATATAATGCACTTATTTTAATAAAGCTTATACTTTAACCTTGTCAGAAGGAGAACGCACAACAGGTGATGTTTTATTATACTATAAGGTCCTTAAGAAGATTGCAGCATCCATTTAAATGCCTACAGCATCTGTTTCTGCAGCCAGAATTATTTTCCCAATTTTTTTCCATATTTTATAAATGTTTGATAGAATGTAAATAAGCAATTACAGGAAAAATATTAATTTAATACACATTTAAGAAGATATGAACACTGAGCTAATAATTTAAACATGTTATTGCACATACTTATAGATGTTTGGTAATGTGGAAGAAGACTTTGCCTCTTAACTACTGTAAGTCACTCATAACATAGGGCTGAGTTATTTGGGCCAGAATCTTTAGCTGGTATGAGGAATCTTAGTCCTCAGCATCTGAAGACAGAATGTACTTTGCAAACCTTCAATTACACATAAATGAATTAATTTACCAAGAGAACTAAGGTTATGTCGACACTACCATTTATGCAGCATTTATGCTCAGGGGTGTAAATAAATCACTGCCCTTCACAGGACACAAGTTACACTGACAAGTGCCAATATGGGAGAACATCATCTACCAGCATAACTTCTGCTGCTCACAGGAGCTGACACATATAAGTCAATGAAAGAACAGAGTGACTACATTAGAGATCTTAAAGTGACACAGCTGTGCTTCTAAAGTCTCTAACGTAGCCATGCCCTAGAGAGGCATGGGGGAGGGGAAGGTGCTAAGGTCAAGGGAAGAAGAGTTGGTACCTGTTGCCTTCGTTTTTCTTCTTCAACAGCAGCTTTGGCTTCAGCCTCTTTTATCTGTTCAAACACATACATGTCAGTTACCCATTATTTTGTTAGTTACTGATTATAATGTAACTTCTATTTTCATATTTCTCACAGGATCATTTTGGCTTTTCACAGAAAAAGACACATTAGAAAAATCTAAAACAAAGAAGTGTAAACTTCCTCCTAGGGGAATTTCTAATCCTATTTAAGTGGTTTGCTGTCTTTTAAATGATCAAATGAAAGACATTTTAATAGACTCTGGCAATGCGTGGTAAATAATTCACAACTATCATGATGCCCCCTCAAGTGAGTTCACTGATAAAGCAGAAGGCTCAAAACTTGAGGTGGGATTTTGTGAGTGTGTGTGTAAGTACAGGGGGGTCTGAATGGTCACCAATGAGACTGAAGAGCTAGGCAGCTGAACATCAGGATTCAGTTCTCAGGATGGCATGTGAAGCAAAGGATCAGCACCCTGGAGAGTGTGCCTAGACACCAGGAGATTGGGGCAGTGGCTGAACTCTGTTCAGGCCTGGAGGTTTAAAAAACCACTTGTGGATCCAGCGACCCTAGAGCAGGGGAGGGCAATAATTTGACGGGAGGCCACTCCAAGATTTTGGAAAGTGGTTGAGGACCACACTCTTCCATGATATTAATGGAGGAGATGTGGGATCTGGAATGGGGATTGGGTGCAGAAGGGAGACTGAAGTCTGGGAGGGAGTTGGGATGAAGCAGGTGGTTGTGACCTAGGGCAGGGGACTGGAGTGCAGGGGTATGGGATGTGACCTAGAATAGGAGAAGATTGTGATCTGGGCATGAGATTAGGATGCCTGTTTTTGGAGGGGGAATGGATATAAGAGGGGGACAGAGGGCTTGCATATGTTGAGTGGGGGGCAGAGAGTTGGGGTAAGAAAGGGCTGGGGTGCCAGAAGCCCGCAGTGGCCAAGAGACTTACTTGTCAGCTGCCAAACTAGCCTGCCTGACTGCAGAGCTTAAACTGTTTCCCTGCCAGCCTGCCAGGCCATGAACAACTGAGCCTAGGAGAAGGGGCATGATTCTTCTTAGCTGCCTGTTATTCTAACAAGCAGCTCCCATTGGTTGGTTTCTTGCAGAAACCAGCCAATGAGAATGTGCTGGGGGCAGGGCGATTCCTAAAACTTCCTCCCTCCCCTCCAGTTTTAAAACAGAAATGGAGCTGTGCAGAAACCAGTGCAAGCTTGGAAGCCTGTTTGGGGCTCCCTGCTACTTCTGCGGGCCAAATCCGGCCCGCAGGCCGTATATTGTCCAGGCCTGCTCTAGAGGCCTTAGATTCCCTTCCCAGCAGTATGGTGGGTAGCCAGCAGGGGCACTCAACCAGGTCTGACACATGCAACAGTCAGCACCTCTAAGTTCCTCAAAATATATGGAGTTTCCTGCTACATATATAATTCTGTAATTAAATTAAAATCTGGCTAATAACCTGAAAATAAGTGGTCTAGAGCCCAACATTAAACTTGAATAGATTATTTATGTGTATTCTGATAATTACAATGCGCTAAATCAAATGGTCATTCACATTGAAAATCCCTTCTCAAATAGCCCATAATCCAAGGAGAAATGCTAAAGACAAAGGGGAACTCAGAAATTCATACTATATATTAGGGATGTAAGCAACTAGTTGACTAATTGATAAGCATAAGCTTATTAGATAGTCAACTAGTCCCTGAACCAGTCCCTTCTCCCCTTACTTGCTGCCTCTATCAGACACTACGTCTACACTGCGTGTTTTTTCGCAGGAGATACGCAAATGGAGCGCTCCATTTGCGTATCTCATGCTCTCATTTGCATACCCTCTTCCGATCCTTTTTGTGGAAGAGGTATTAGTGCTAAAAAGCCCTGTGTAGACAGGGCCATTTGTTGGGAAAAGAACCCTTTTGCACAAGAGCCCTTATTCCTCAAAAAATGAGGAAAAAATTTATCACGGTGAAGATCACTGAAGGCCATTTAATAAGCAGTCCAATCGCCTTTGTAGATTTTCATCTATCCTTTTACACTGTTGAGGCAGGAAGCTTAGAGACACACAAAAATGGCTTACAGAATTGAGAAGTATATTAAACAAAATGCAAGGTTATATTATTTTTAAAAGAGACTTTATAGGAAAAGTTTCATCCACATATTTGTACACAAAAAGTGTGGCCTTTTATGTGTACAAATACCAAGTACAGTAAAACTCCATTGGTCCGGCATCCAATGCTCCGACGCGCCTGATGGACTGGCACCATCGGGAACCCGCAAGTGCTCAGGGCAGCCAGACAATTGGAGCTGCTCTGCACCCGGCTTCCCCGATTCAGCCGCTGCTGAAACTGACCAGCAGCTGAACTGGAGAAACCAGGGGCAGAGCAGCTGGGGTGCTGCCAGGTTGGTCCCACAGCGCCAAGGGGCAGCACTACGGGACCAACCCAGCAGCACCCCAGCTGTTCTGCCCCATGCGTCCCCAAGAGCATCTGAGGTGCTGCCGGGTTGGTGCGATAGCACCGCCCCTCGGCGCTACAGGACCAACCCGGCAGCACCCCCAGCTGCTCTGCCCCAGGCGTCCTGTTTCAGTCGCTGCTGAAACTGACCAGTGGCTGATTCTGGTCAGCTGCTGCTCAGTTTCAGCAGCGGCTGAATCGGGGACGCCTGGGGCAGATCAGCTGGGGTGCTGCCGGGTTGGCCTCGCAGCACCGAGGGGCGGCGCTACCGGACCAACCCAGCAGCACCCCAGCTGCTCTGTCCCAGGCATGCCCAAGAGCAGCTGGGGTGCTGCCGGGTTGGTCTCGCACCACCGAGGTGCGGCACTACCGGACCAACCCGGCAGCAGCCTAGCTGCTCTGCCGCAGGCGTCCCCGATTCAGCCCCTGCAGAAACTGAGCAACAGCGGCTGAATCAGGGATGCCTGGGGCAGAGCTGGACTATCGGAAGGGGGGGCTATGAGGGGTCTGGGGTGGCATCCCCGCACCCCACCCCAGACCCCTCATAGCCCCCCCTTCCGATAGTCCGGCACATCTGATAATCCAGCACCCCCTGGGTCCTAAAGGTCCCGGATTATCGGCAGTTTACTGTATTTGGTATTTTACTGCCATCTAATGGTAAAGCATAAGCTCTGCAAGATGAGTTAGCCATCCATGATATAACAGTTAACCAGTCTGAAACAGAGCAGCAGAAAAACTGTTTCACAATAGACTACTGTAGTTAAAGTTGAACGAGGGAGAAGATTAACCAGAATGATCAGGGTTTGTTCCACTGAGGAAAAGGAAGAAGAGTAGGTAGAAAAAATATTCAATAGTTCTAAAAATAAGAATGCACATTTAAAGTAATTTCAAACTATTCAGCAATGCACATTCATTGGGCACTATTATACTGATTTGTATAGTTAAAACATGTCAGTGATTTCTGGAAACCGATGGTCACCTTGTAACCGTGCAAGATGACTTCTTTTGTAAATGTCTGCAGTCAATCAAAATGCTGCTCAGTCTTGATATCCTGCTCTGAACTGTAATTATGTGAAGTGTACATAACAGAAGTTAATTCTATTTTGTCATTATCAAGCCTTCACATGTACCAGAAAGCTACCTAATAATGAGCACTTGTATAACACTTTCAGCTTCAGAGCAAAGAATAACACTCAACTCTGAGACAGATACTCAGTTATTCCATGTTCATCACGTTTGTAGCACCATTTGCAGTGAAATCTGGGAGTGCTTGACAATTAGAATCATAGAATACTAGGACTGGAAGGGACCTTGAGACGTCATCGAGTCCAGTCCCCTGACCTCATGGCAGGACCAAATACTGCCTAGACCATCCCTGATAGACATTTATCTAACCTACTCTTAAATATCTCCAGAGATGGAGATTCCACAACCTCCCTGAGCAATTTATTCCAGTGTTTGACTACCCTGACAGTTAGGAACTTTTTCCTAATGTCCAACCTAAACCTCCTTTGCTGCAGTTTAAGCCCATTGCTTCTCGTTCTCCCTCCTCCTTATGACACCCTTTTAGATATCTGAAAACTGCTATCATGTCCCCCCTCAATCTTCTCTTTTCTAAACTCAACAAACCCAATTCCTTCAGCCTTCCCTCATAGGTCATGTTCTATAAACCTTTAATCATTCTTGTTGCTCTTCTCTGGACCCTCTCCAATTTCTCCACAACCTTCTTGAAATGCGGTGCCCAGAACTGGACACAATACTCCAACTGAGGTCTAACCAGCACAGAGTGGAGCGGAAGAATGACTTCTCATGTCTTGCTCACATCACACCTGTTAATCCCAGAATCATGTTTGCTTTCTTTGCAACTGCATCACACTGCTGACTCATATTCAGCTTGTGGTCCACTATAACCCCTAGATCCCTTTCTGCCATACTCCTTCCCAGACAGTCGCTTCCCATTCTGTATGTATGAAACTGATTGTTCCTTCCTAAGTGGAGCACTTTGCATTTGTCTTTATTAACCTTCATCCTGTTTACCTCAGACCATTTCTCCAATTTGTCCAGGTCATTTTGAATTATGACCCTATCCTCCAAATTAGTCGCAACCCCTCTCACCATGGTGGTCTCTGCAAACTTAATAGGTGTACTTTCTATACCAATATCTAAATCGTTGATGAAAATATTGAACAGAACCGGTCCCAAAACAGACCCCTGCAAAACCCCACTTGTTATGCCTTTCCAGCAGAATATTCCTTCCTTGCGGGAGTACAATAAAATTGCAAAAAAACAGCAGAAAGTAAATAAATGTATCATGTCATTTGCTAATTATTAACTCTTGAGTATGAAAATATCAATTCTTAAACAGAAAAAGACTAGTCCAAGACTGCTGAAATGACTCGTAAGGTAATAGAAGTATTTTTCAGCTAAACCATAAACAAATATCCAGATCACTAGTTGCCATGTGATCACTGTTCAGCTGCTAGTTAGTTAGTGGTTTCAATACAGTGAGCGTGTGCCCACATCTCTAAAATTACAGTCACAAATTGTGGTTTCAGCAAGGCACCAAGGACAGAAGAAACAAATTCTCCTATTTCCAGTGACTGATTTTTCTAGAGCAAGATTAATGCATATCGATAGCATGAGAATGATAGTATTACAGCTACATGAGAGCTCAGCAGATGTCAGTCTCCTTAAAAGTTTCAGTCACACTGGCAATTCATAGAGACATTTTAACTGAAAAACGCCGATACGTAACAAGACCTGATCAAAATCCTTCATTAGACAGAGAAATGGTTAAATTCATCTTTCATTTAGACTTTCATAAATCCAGAATAATTTCACTGACTTCAGTTATTCCAGATTAAGGTTGATATAAATGAAATCCCAGTTTAGCCCAATGTGCTTTTTTCCAAACTATTGAGAAAATATTTTACAATTTCCCAGAGTTATTCTAACACATTCACTCTCTGACATGACTGGAAATCAGTGGCAGAATATCTTGATCAAGCAATGTTCCTGGGGGACAATACCCCTAATCATAACTACAAAGCTATATATAGTCTGAGGATTTCAAGGAAATATGTTCCTATTTCACAAAAATACAAAACCTTCCTATATCATTAGTATAAAAGTGGATTCTCCACAAGGTCAGGTATGTACAGGCAGTCCCCGGGTTACATGGATCCGACTTACATCGGATCCCTACTTACAAACGGGGTGAGGCAACCCCACACTAGCTGCTTCCCCCCAGCAGACCAGGGAGACGCGAAGCTAGCCTCCCCCTCCCCAGCAGACCAGGGAGATGCGGAGCGGCTTTTCTCAGCAGACACCTTAGCTTGAGAATAAAGGACTGAGGGAAGTGAGGTGTGGGAGAATAAAACTGAGCTCTGGAGAAATGTTTGGCTAGAGTTTCCCCTACAATATGTACCAGTTCTGACTTGCATACAAATTCAACTTAAGAACACACCTACAGTCCCTATCTTGTACGTAACCTGGGGACTGCCTGTATAGACTTAAGTATTTTTCACGCTCCTCAAAGGCTTTGCCAGAGTAGGACACACTATTTGGTCCATAAAATAGGCTGACACATGAAAAAAAAATTATGAGTATTATTCTAGCATAACGCAAAGGTTCACTAATACATACTTACGTTAAATATTAACTCTGTCCACAAAACAATATAGAGAATTATTTTTCCACATTTAACCAAAACCAAGGGTCTGAAGCAACAGCTGTTAAACATGTACATTTGATTACATGATATTTCTTGCTGGTATTGTGTTGGAAGCTCATTTCTCTTTTTTCTGAAGCAGTGAGAATATATTATAACCACAAGAGAGACATTACCTCAGATGCTTTCCGTTTCATTTCCTTACACAACGTGTCACAGTCTAGTGAAACCTGGCCTTCTTGTACCTTGCTGCATTGTAATTCCTATAGGTATGAAAAAGTTTCAGATTTAGAAGTCACTCCTCTATCCAAAGTTCATTAATTTTCAATATGAACAATATATCAGATTTCTAACTGATGAAACGTGCGTTAAATAATGTTTTATAAAATGGAAAATAAGCTAGTTACAGAACATTTTCAAGTCTATAATTTTGTTTGTAATTCAGACATTTTCCATCTTCCTGGTAATAGTGAAGATCCGAGTATGAATAAAATTAATACCATGCCTTTTTTTATTAGCTGTTTTTGTATTTCACTAATTTCACTGTCCCCTCCTACCCTCACAGCCTCAGAAGTGGGCAAAGTTTACATAGCTATGTTATTGGGCAATAATGAACGTTACTCTGAAATAACTATGCAAGTATTTACATAGCAAGCCAGTTATTCCAAAATAATTTTGAAATAACGGACAGCTTATTTTGACATTTGTAAACCTCATTCCATGAGGAATAACGCCTCTTCTGAAATAGCTATTTAGGAATAGCAGAAGTGTGGACACTCCACTGCTGCTATTTTAAAATAGCTCCTCCCCCAGGACATTAAAAGTAATTACTCCCCAGTGCTTCCTGGGGTTCTACATCGAGGTAGCATGCACACATTACAGGGAATCCTGGAAATTAGTCCAAGGCCAGCTCCCCTACCGTAGACATGCTATTTTGAAATAAGCTACTTCGGAGTACTTCTTCCAAAATAATTGTGCAGTGTAGACGTAGTCTTAAAGAATTAAGGCTTAAACATAATGCAACTAGCACCCTGAACAATCAAGTACATTTTGTTTCTTACTGGGGTGTGAAAGAATTTAGTCCACTATATCTGAGAGCAGGGGCACTACAATTTGGAGAGCTATGCCCTTGGCTGGCATGAGACTTACTGGGTTGTTTATGGTGCAGCACACTTAGCTACAGGATACCTGACTACCAGAAACCTAGTAGTAGGTTCTAGCTAACCTATCTGAGGAGGGCGTGAAATCTATCAGGGATAATAAGGAGACAAAAGGGCAGATTCAGATGGGTTAGGAAAAAGATCTGACTACCTGAATCTTCTTGTGTCAAATAAACCAATTAAGGGCTGATAAGGTAATATGTGATAAGAGAGTGTTGGGAGGCAGGGAATTGGCCAACAAAAGCAGCATACACTTGCTGTACATGCAACATTGCTGGTGCCAGAATGCTCTTCCGTCACTGAGAAAGAAGTTACATCAGAAAAATTTCGATTCACGGTGATGTCAAAGAAGTTGTATTTTTGGGGTGCTCCTACTGAACTGGGACCCCATTTGTTCAGGGGTAGTGTGGTTGCAATAGGAGCCAAAAGGAGGCATAGTATCAATGGTGGCATCCAAATGCAGAAAGGGATGTGGGAACCCAACAGGGAGCATAGTTTAGTGTTATATATACACAAAACACTTCCTTATAGTCTTTTCTTCACAGGAGTTGGTGACTGGGTGTTTGGGCACAACATTGTGCATCTGACTTACAGGCAGGTGGCCTGTCCCTGTTGGAAGCTCACTGCTGCGCCTCAGTGGTAAGGCAGCTCTGATTTGGCCTGGGATAGAGGGGCATGTTCTGGAACCAGAAGATGCCCTCTTGTTTCTGTTGGCTAACAAATGGCCACATGAAAAGACCTGTCTATTACAACCCAATGATGATGCCACCATATTTGCACTCAGATTTACATAGAACCTTAGGTCTGTCAATGGATTCTTTAATGTAATTACATATACACGTCCCTGATCTCTGGTCAGAAAAATGTATGTGTTTCCTTTATCTGATCTAGATTTGAGCAAGACTTATATGCTAGTCTCCCAGTAGAGTTTATTTATTAATGGAGATTGCCTATCTCCTAGAACTGGAAGGGACCTTGAAAGGTCAGCCAGTCCAGTCCACTGCTTTCCCAGCAGGACCAAGTACCATCCCTGACAAACTTTTGCCCCAAATGGCCTCCTCAAGGATTGAACTCACAACCAGAGGTTTAGCAAGCCAATGCTCAAACCACTGAGCTATCCCTCCCATTTATACAAACCCACATACATTTGAAACAATTCACTGCATGGATCACAATATTTTTAGGTTACAAAACTAACAATTTTACATCTTCAAAGAACCCATTCATACTAAGGGCAAGACCCTCAGCTGAGGTGAGTATTTTAGGTCCACTAAAGTAATTAGAGCTACTGAATACCAAATTTACTTCAGTGGTGATCATTCCCTATGGATGCAGATATAAAGCAAAGAAGGAAGTTCACAGATACAGCTCTCTCAAAATTACAGCATGGAATTTACCTTTTTAATTCTCTTGCATGGACATCTGATTTTAACCTTCTGGTTGCAATTTTGAGGACAATCACCTGAATGGCAAATCTCTTTACAGCGATGACCACAGGACAACTGTGAAACAAAGAAACTGGTTCTCTGCAACTGGACTTTAAAATGTTTCTATTTCAAACACAACATTTAAGCAAAAGTAGAACCAGGAAAGCCCAATTAATGTATTAATTTCCCACATAGGTAGTAACTAACTACATGAAGCTGTGAATGGGTGATGGGATGGATCACTTGATTACCTGTTCTGTTCATTCCCTCAGGGACACCTGGCATTGGCCAATGTTGGAAGACATGATATTGGGCTAGATGAACCTTTGGTATGATCCAGGATAGCTGTTCTTATGGTCTTAACTTGCTCATTAACATTTACTTTTTATTTTCTTCACAGAATTTTTAGTTCCTATTACTAGAAACCATGCAACATTCAAAGTATAATTTGTTATGGACTTCATTTTCACAACTTGATTGAAAACAAGATCCAGTTACTTTAAATACAAAATTTCAAGAAGTACAATATCCTCTCTAAAATTATACACAATACCACCATCACAACTCCAGTCATGGGGTGGGGGAAATAAGGGTGAAAAGGAAGGGGGGAAAAAAGGAAAGAGTTAAAAACTAAGTTAAAGAAGCTACTGTGCATTCACTACCTTCAAGTTATACATTTCAAATAGGAGAGAACAAAAACAGAAGGAAACGGAAATGTTTACTATGACATATTTTTGAACCATAAACTATACTATGAAGAAGCCAGATACACATCATCAAGCTTTTTGTTGTTTAGCCTCCTTTCAAGTTCAGACAATTTTAAGTGTATGACTTTGACAGACTCCAATTTCTTGTCTTTAGGATATGGGGCCTACAAACCTTTTGCCTATTATAAGTAGAAATCCCTTAAGATTACAAAAACCAAAATTCAATTGCCTTTTAATTTAATGATCCTACATGACAGACTTTTTCATGTTAACTATGTCTGTTTCTTTAGGTGCTCAGCAAAGATTTCACTCGTTTCTTACCACAGTACAGTGACTAATAAATTTAGGGATGCACCAAACAGTAATTATAGAGGTCAGAGAAGTTTGTCACTTGGGTAAAGAGTGTGTGTGTGTGTGTGTGTGTGTGTGTGTGTGTGTGCGTGTGCGCGTGCGCGCAATAACCTTACCTGGCAAAGCACTATTTTTAGACCAATGTTGGTCCAATCCCATGAATAGTTCCGAAGTTCGTGAAGTCACACACAAAAGTGCTACAAGACTCAGCTCCAACATTTTCTCTTAAAGTCTCCCACTGTTGCACTGCCATCAGTGCCTCATGGTGGGAATGCTAGCGTAAACCAGCTGCGATAATTTTAATCAACATGAGTAGGGCTAGATAACCATGTGCATTCAATTTAAATTAGATGTCACTGTTGCTGCCACCAGAGAAGCTGTGCAACTGTGGGAGAAAAAAAGCTTAGTATATAAGCTTAGGGATGCTGGCTGAGGGAGGGAGCTCCAGACTCAAGAGAGTTGGAGTCAGGTGGAGGGTTGGGGTGCTGAGTAAGACGTGGGCTTGTGGATGTGAGGGTGCAGGAGTCTGGGTGGAATGTATGCGGGGCTCAGGGCAGGGAGGTTGGGTGTATGATGGGCTCAAGACACAGATTAACAGTGTGTACACAGTGCAGGAGTGCTGTGGCAGAAGATTGGGGAAATGGGGGTGCAGGAGTTTGGGGATGAGAGAGGCTCAGAACAGGGGATTCTAGTGTATGATAGGCTCAGGGTTGGAGTCGGACAGTGCTGTGATGCTATGAGGCTGTGGCCAGATGGGAGCTCAGCCCCAATTGGGGGCTTGTTGGCCAGGCTTCATTTTTAAAGAAAGTATTACAGTGAACCCTCGTTTATCGCGGTAGATAGGTTCCAAACCCGACCGCGATAGCTGAAAATCCGCGAAGTAGGGACACCATATTTACGTATTTATTTAACATGTATATTCAGACTTTTAAAACCCTCCCTTTACGTAGTACTGTTAACAAACCACCCTTTAATGTACAGAAAAAAGTCCGCGAAGTCGTGAATCCGCGATGGTCGAACCGCGAAGTAGCGAGGGCTCACTGTATGTCAAACACACAATGTTTCAGCATTGTCTTTAGTTATGAGAGGGGCAGGGAACCTGTTTTGGGTCAGAGGTCACTGACCCACAGAAAAACCAGTCAGGGACTACACAAGTGAGATGCAAAAAAACCCCTCCAAACTCCCCTAAGGTTCACTGATGTGGCCCGACTGAGACACCTCACTCCCCTACCACTCCAGGCCCATGGGGGGAGGGTAGGTAGGAATGAGAGTTAGGCCAGATTAACTCTTCTGGAATTCCAGAGTTAGTGGAATTTGTGAGCCCCTCTACACTCTGAGGTGGGGCCAAAAATGAGGGATCCAGTGCACGGCTGCCAGTGAGTGGGCTACAGATGGGGGTGCAGAATCTGTGTGGAAAATAGGGTACAGGAGCAAGGAGGGGGCAGAAGCAAGGTACTGATGGATGTCTGGCCAGGGGGTAGGAGCAGGGTGCTGGTGGATGTGTAGGCAGGGTATTCATGGGGATCTGGCCAGGGGGAGCGGGCAGGGACAGCTCAGCCAGTAACTGTGGCATGTGCTGCTCCTCCTGTCCCCAAAACAGCTGGCATGCTTCCTCAGAAGTCGGAGCTGGTGCGCAGCCAGGGACTCCCCACCCCCCACTACACCACGGGAAGCTGGCACTACCTCCATTTTCCCAAGAGGTAGCACCAGCACGAGCTGCTTCTTGGGGATGGAGGGGAACAAAGGAGAGGGTCTGGAACACCTCAGGATTGACTGGTCGTGCCCCCAAAATCAACCAGTTGATCATGATCGATGGGTTGGTGACCACGGTTTTGGTGACCAAAGTAAGTTAAAGCAACTAGAAACAGACAAGAATTAGTCCATCATGTATGTCTCTGACAGGGGTTCCTATGTGTATGCAAACAACAGTAATCTGACAAACATCAGGCTCCATGGTTCTAGTGAACAGATGTCACTCTCAAATACCACCACCACTTCTAAATGGCACTCTTTTTAGCAGTCTCAGAAGCAAACTACAAATAAAGACATTCTTCCTCTCAAACCTAGTAGTGGACACTCAAGTTTAAAGTTAAAGTCCACTATCAGGGCTTTGATGGAAAGTTTATATTCCTCCTGCAATACCTTGTTGTATGGCCTTTATCCCCAGGACATTCTTTCACAAGTACTTCATTCACTTTAAAAAAAATTGCACAAATTACCTAAATTGTCAATATTTTATGTAAAGGCTCAGGTAATTAAATTGTAGAAGGAGAAACTGTACAATGATAGGTAAAAGTTAGAATTATTACTTGTTTTTTTAGTATCATCTCTACTTTCAGGTATGACTTTCACCTTTATAGTGCTGGCACATTAGAATAAACTATACCTACTCACTAGTCATGTGTTACTGGTAAACTGTAAACCAAGCTCCTTTGTAATAGTAAATTCTGATCAGCATGAACACAAGAGTATGAGTGATATGTTCAAACAAACATAGAAACTTTTCAGTACTGTATATCAGAACACCTCTCTTTTAGAATTGTCCTAAACATTTAGAAATCTGTTATAAATAATAATCTGAGTACTCATAACTAATGGTAAAATTATAATTTCCTTCTTAAGGACATCTGGTTCTTGCTGCCAAATTAAAAAAAAAAACACTTAAAAAATGTTTTAACTTTACTAACATCTGTGACAATTCAAAGCCTTTGTGGTTCCCTAAAGCAAAAAAGATATCTAAAAGAGTGCTACTTGTACCAGACTATGGAAGTCCTCAGAATAGTTTGTACAACTGTAGCCAAAACACAACTATGAAACTTGGCAAAACTTTTACAGTTATTGCTATATCCTTTAAGCCATGTAATTAAGGGTCTTTCACAATTCCCAAAAGTAATATCAGACTTAACATTTCAAATACTGCATAATATTGTATTACCTTAAATTGCATCAATTCTGAAGTAAAAAAAAGTAGTATGCCTAAAAACTACGACTTAAGACATAAAACAGATATTACCCTTTAAAGTAGTAAAGTTCTGTAACTCTGGACTCTGGTGGAGGTTTTTTTTTTTTTTTTAAATAAAGCAATTTACAATAAGCAGCAACAAGGTCACTAAGCTTCTTCATACTAACACACAGACAGTCACTGGCACTTATATGAAGATTTCCTCTCACAATAAAAAGGAAAAATACATTTGGCAAAGGAAAACAAAATCAGTTTAACAGAGACTCAGAGTTAATCAGTGCTGCCACAACAGTATGTGAACTCATGGCACAATAGTATTAATTACACATTATGGAGGCATTATTTGCAGCACCATTGTTAAAGCTGATTTTAGTTTCATACCTGAAACTCTCATACTAATGTTCAATCGGTCTTTCCATTTTCCATTGGCTTTTTTTGAAAATTTAAACCATTCAACTTCCACTATCCACATCAACATTCTGACCTGAGACTGCCTATTAACATTTTTGGTCTCTGAAAGATTTCTCTTGATGGAATTGCTTTATATTGTGTCTCTCCGATTTTCAAATTTACCTAAAATTCCTCTAGTGGCCTTCATGCTTGTCTAGGTCCTTATTCCATATATGAATAGAGTATTTTCAACTAGGTTGTTGGGGGGAAAAGAACCCGATTTGACAGACCTTCTTTCAAAATCTCACACAGTATGCAGTCCTAGCAATCTCCCCTAATCTTTGACCAAGTCACTTAATCCTTGCCACCAGGGGCCACAGTTTACTCAGTCTTTTCAGACCACAAATAGTAAATATGTTCTGAGCTTGTCCTTTCATACTTTGCACCTGTTTTATATATTTCCTTTAAGGCTTTAATGGCAGCTTTTCAATGAACTTTGCAGATTGGTGGCCTGCTCCAGTTCCAATGAGTTAGATTAGGACAATCTAATAACTTTTTTTTTTTTTTAAATAAAGAGCAATTTTACACTGGATCCTAAAATTTGTGGGACACTCACTAGAATTTTGGAGCTTGCAAGTTATGTAGTCTTGCTTTTCTTTCTGTATCAATGGGTCACTAAAGAAAGAAGTGAGTTACACTAGTTGAAGTAAGATATGAAGGAGGTTTCAAAAGAGGTGGAGCTGAGCCAAAGGAATATTCAGTAACTGTTGTAGAGACACAGGTACATTAGCAGATAGGAGAAGGAGATTTGAGCAAAGGACTCTTAGATTACCGAAGAGGAATATGAAAGGATTGAGTTAAGGAGGTAGATGCAAGGAATATAACTGAGTTTCAGAATGCTCCTCTTGTATCAAAAAAAATACTTCCATCAGATACTTATCTGAAGGAAATTGAGATAAAGCTACTTATTTACTTGCTCAAGATAAATGGGAAGGCTGAAGAGGGAAGAGCCACTAAAAGGAACAAACGCAGACTGAAAGCAGCAGAGGGAAGGAAGGAAAAAGAAAAAGAACTGTGAGCTTGGAAGGCTGTGTATGTGTTTTTTGTGAGCCTAAAATTTTGGATGGGAGGATTCAGAGCTATGGAAATGTTAGGCACAAAAGGGAAAAGGAGGATTCTCAGTCTGGGGTTAAATAAGTTCTGTGTTTCTTAGTAGGCTGGCATCACAAGAGCTGAGGGAACTTGGGAGTTTAAACTGTCAGGGCTGTGTGAAAGGAAATGGCATGAACTGATGAATGAAGAATGAACTGGTGGGTGTATGTAGGAGACAAGGGGAGTTTGTGGGGCACAGGTAGAATGGAAAAAGGACAGCCTGAGGTTAGGAGAGAACAGTAAAGAAATGGCAGAGGGATACATATTGTTCTCTCTCCCAGTTTTTCACTCTTGAGAAGTAGGGAAAAGATTGGGAAAGGTTGTCCCTAATTACCCAATCTCCCCCTCCTATCTGCTGAGAAGAGCTTCTCTAATCTCCCTGACTTCAGCACCCCTATTTCTCAACTTGATAATCCCATCTGCAATTGGGAAGGGAAGGACAAAATTGTTACTTGTTGCCCCTCCAGTTAATTTGGTACTAGTCACAGCTAATGGAGTCTAAGCTATTGAGCAGGGGTTGGCAACTTACAGCTTGTGAGCCAAATATAGCTCATTAGGCAGCCAGATATGGCTCTTTTGAAGCTGGAGCCCAGCTCCCCTTTGCTCCCCGCAAAGCAGGGAGCCCATGCTGGTGCTACAGCAGGCCTGGGCAAAATCCAGCCCATAGATGCAGCAGGGAGCCCCCAGGCAGACTCCCCTGTTTGCCCCACCCCTGCACCTACTCAGAAAAGCACCTGTGGGGCCACCTGTGCTCCACAAAGTTTGAGCATGGAGAGGAGGGGGAAGTGGTGCTTTACGGCTACTCCCATCCCTAGAACAATCCCACTGGCTGGTTTCTGGCCAATGGAAGCTGCTTGTTTCAAGAACAGGCAGCATGCAAAGCACCAAACCCCTCCGTTTCCTATTCACATAACATATGGCCACGCAGCCTATGCAGCTTAAGGGGTTAAGGGAAGGGCAGGCTCCGGCAAGAGAAATGTTCTGGGCTGCTGTTCTGGAATCTCACTGTTAAGTCTCCCAAACAGAGTCCTGTCCCCAGCCTACATAATCCAAACCCTCTGCCCCCCCTTCTGAGCCCATACCCCCTTCCACATCCTGCACCCCAATCCGCTGCCCCAGATCACAATCCAAATCCCTGCATGTCAATCCTGTGCCTTATATCACAACTGCCTCCTTCATCAAAACTCAGTGGGCCAACTCAAAAAAAGTTCCTCACACCTGCCATAAAGACAATGTTGAAATCTTTTCCCCACAGTAGCATGAGAAACTCTCTCCCAGGAACACACCCCTTGAAATGTGTAAGTAGGGGAAAGTTTAGATTGTCATCAGGTTTTTATTGTTTTCCAGGTTTGGAATCATGTCTGAGCAGGTTAATTGTTTTTCTCTTTTGTAACTAAGGATTACAGCCCAGGGATTCTCCGAGTCTCTTTCAACCCATGGCTTCTAACACCCAGTCATACAGTATGCTTGCAACAGTAGACTTTAAAAAAAATTAAAACAAATGTTTTCTTTTTATTTTAGTTAACTGGTATTGGTTGATTTTGGTGTCCTTAAACCTACGTGCCTAAGTTACCCGGAAAAAGCAGAGCCCCGCTGTTCTCTGCAGATTATCTGTTCGTTTTCCCAATTCCAAGCAAAATGGAGGTTGGGGTGGGTGGAGGGAGGAAAACTTTGCTTCAGGGAGAGGATTTCAAGTAATCTCTTCCCCGTAAATGGGTTTATTTTATATTTCTAGTTACATTTGGTGGTGGTAGCAACCGGTCTTCTTTCTTTGGGGTCTCAGGGAAAATGAGACTGGACAAGTTTGTGTCTGAGAGTTACAAAGGCAGGTTCTAACAGAGTTCATTCTGCTAGCCAGCCCCCATATCTACACCTGAAGTGCCAACTTGGGGAATTGAACTGTAACAACATAATATTTTACTTTATTTAAAAATCAAGTCTGGCCAACAAATCCCAATTGGGCCCCAGCCTCCATCTGGCTGCAGTGTCATAAACACTCCTGCACCCTCCCAACACACACCAACCCTGAGCCCATCATACACCTGAGCCCTTCATACTCCCACATCCCCAGACTCTTGTAGTTCCACATGCCCCAACCCAGTATCCTGAGCCCATCGAACACTCAAACTCCCTGCCCTGAGCCCCTCATACATCCCAAACCAGACTCCTGAACCCCCACATCTCCAAACCCCCTGCCATAAGATAGACAGAAGACAGTCTGAATGCATGTATGAAGCTGGATTTGACCAGTTTTGATGTACACTTCAAAGAACTGCATGAAAAGATGCAGCAGTAGAAGTCCCATTAAAGTCTGTGAATACACTGTTTCATTTGTGCTATTATTAATCATTATGTCAATTATCAATAATAGTAAGTTATATATTTTCAGTCATGCAAATGGGCATTCTTATATGGCTCTTTGTTGACCACTTGTTCTGAATTTTGATGTAGTTTGGCTCTGGTTTGAAAAGGTTGTCGACAACCACTTTAGAGTAATGATCTGATGACTTAAGAGAAAGTGGACAGAAAACAAAAGAATGAATTGCTCCCTGCGAATACCAAAGCAGAAGAAAAGAAAGCACTAATTTACCAATAAAGCTTACCTCTTTTGGACACTGATTTTTGCAGGAACTGAGAAGATCCTTTTCTTTTAAGTCAGCACAAGTTATTTTTCTATTGAAAATGTTTAACAAAAGGCCAAATTAGAACTAATTCAATCAAACACAATTATGAACACATTTAATTACATATTTTTGCTCAGCAGAGAAATAGTTTCAGTTGGCTGCATACTATACACAAGAGTAACTGTCCCAAATAAAAACCTTGTGCCAAGTCAGATAACCACTCTCTTTATGTTGGCAATTTAATAATGCAGTCAGATTCTTCACTGTCAAAGCTTAATACAATTGTTGATGCTGCTGATTGGAAGCATTTAAATTTGAAAGAGTAACATGCTCATAAAAATAGAGAATTCTTCAAAGACATTCTACTAGATCAGCAAAGCATCATGGTTCTGCAGATATGAAAAAATCCACCCTAGTTAAAAAGGTACGTGGAAACAATGATACACATGAAATTAAAGCAATCAACGAAACATCAACGGCCAAAAAGGCTAAATATTTTTAAACATATTAAGAACCAGAAAAGTCCCTGGCAAGGTCTAGGTATATCACTAGATACAGATGGTGGAACAATAAATGACAGAGAAAAGGCAGAAATGTCTAATAGATATTTTTGCTCTATAGTTGGAATGAAGCAGGAAAATATATCCATCCAACTCTTGGAGAAACTCTGAACCACTAGTAAATTTAACAAACCTTGGCAAATGGGGGTAATTCCAAAGGAACGGAAGACTGCCAATGTAGTTCCAATATTTAAAAAAAGGCAAAAAACGATAACTTAAAGCACTACTGATGGTTAGCCAGGCACTGATACCACATAACATAATGTAATGCTTTATTTGGGGATTTTATTAGAGACTAAAAATATAATTAGTATCAGTTAGCATGATTTCATAAAAGATATTTTTTGGATAATTTTTTTTGTAAACCTCCCTAGGCAATAGGTGTGGTTGATACAGGCACCTATGTTGATAAAGGGATATGGATTTCTCCAAGGCATTTGGCTTAGTATCACATCACGTTCTGAGAAATAATTGCACTACAGATATTAACTGGACATGCATTAGATGGATTAACAACTTTATCAGTAGGGTCTACCAGGGATCGAGTCTCAGTAAAACACTATAATATTTTACTCTATCTAGAGGACACAAAAATCTTTGCTAATATTTGAAGAGATGACCAATCTTTGTGTCCGTTAGAGCAGTTTCTCTCAACCAGTGGCATAAGTACGCCCAGGGGTACTCGAGAGAAGTCTGGGGGGCACATCAACACAACTGAAATTTGGAGAAAACTGAATTTTTGCTTTAAGTTTTTACAGTGCTTTATTATTTTTGTACTTTTTACACCCAAAAATTTCATCAGCCACTTGGCTACGATTAAGTTGTTTAAATAAATGTGTTGCAATGGTAGAAAAAAATGTGTCTGAAAACTATAGGTACTGGGGGGAGGTACTTTTTTTTTTTTTTTTAAGGGGGTACTTTATTTAAAAAAAGGTTGAGAAACACTGCATTAGAGTGATCTGAGTGACTTGATTATATGATCACAATCCACAAATGTGTTTTAATATAGCCAAATGTAAGTTAATATATCTTGGGAACCAAGAACACAGATTATACCCCTTCAGGATAGAAGATTGAAGGACTTAAGTGTCATCATAGATAAATTCCCTCAAAATGATGTTTCAATATAAGGCTGTAACAAGATCCAGTGGCTGGAAGTTGAAGCTAAACAAATTCAGACTAGGCAAATATGGTACACATTTTTAACAATGAGGTAAATCCAAAACTCGAACAATCTACCAAGGATGTGAAATCTCCAGAACTACAATTTTTAAAATCAGTACTGAATATTTACCTAAAATATAAGCTCTAGTTTAAACAGTAATTTGAGAAAGTTCTATAATGTGTATTATACAGGAAGTCAATTTAGATTGTAACAGTGGTCCCCCTTCTGACTATAATCTATGAATTACAGAGTTTCAATTGAAAAGATCTTTATAGAATCTAGTACGTTTGTGTACTGCCTTCATTATAACACTTTATAAGAGAATAAAGTCCATTTCTGGCATATATTACCAAAAAAATCAACTACATACAGAAACTAATTATTCTCTTAACACTGTTGTAGAATCTTAATGTTTTAACTGCCAATAATGAATCAGATCTGAGTGCATAGAAAAGCAGATGGTGATTTTTAGTGCTTTTTTGAGCCATCATCAATTGTGTAATTTTCAAATGAAAAGACCCAACCAAGAGATCTCTTTTAAAATGTCTCCTCCAAGTATTCATATTTCTTTAAGATCTGAATTCAAACATCCTTTTTCTACTTACATGCACTCAATATACAGGTTTGTGAGTTTGCAGTGACACTTCATTTTAAGCATTTGGACACACGGTGGACATTGGCCAGGGTGACAGGGCAAAATGCACAAGTGAGGGCAGCCTTGTGGTCGTGGCTTGGTACACACCTCCTCACATTGAGAACATTCTGGACTAGCCTAAAAAAAAATAATACAGGAAAAGTTATCAGTGGAGACTTGCTAATGGAATATAATTTTAAAATGAACTTTTAACATTTAGAAAAAAAATACATGTGAAAAGTGAGCTTTAATCTTCAGTGAACTGTCAAACAAAACATTAAAAGTTGCTTTTAACAGAATGAAAGTAATGCCTGCAGCTGGGGGTCAAACAAAGAGGATCCTACTTTCTCTCCCAGACAAAGAGGGCCATTTAAGGGTATTACTTTGAAAAACTGCCATTCGGGACTACTATTATTAAGTTTGTAGGGTTAAAAAGTAGTTAGTCAGAAAATGCCAAAGTCAAGACAGAATACTCAAGACTTTAACTATGCGCCTCCAGTGCATATTCATCATGACACTATAATCATATAAAATACTACTTCTGATATACAATATTTTTACTCCAACAGCTACAAACTACACTTACACTAATACAAGTTTCACAGTGGTCCAAAGACTACTTATTTAAATTCTCATGTTTGAGAGCAGCTGAATACTGCCTCCAATATGTACATATTACAAAGTACCCAGGAACCCTGTTTTTTTCCCCCCTCAGCTCTAGTCAACAAGGCAGATCACATACAGAGTTCATCGTTCCTTAGGTGCTCATTTAAGCCATTGATTCTGTAATGAGAACCAGACAGATGAGTAAATCTGACTGCATAGTTGGGGGCCTTAATGAACAAAGCAAAAAATTTCTACACATTATCACATCCTAGTGCTCAAAAGTTCATACGTCAGCCAAATTAAAGAATTTCCTGAAGAATTAAGTTGTGTATTGCACCTCCAGGAGGACTATCTCCAAGCCACGTTTCAACTTCATGACGTTTTGTGTGCAGGGCTGTTCAAAATAAGGATTTATTTTATTCATTTAATAAGGGAAATACCATTTCTCTCCAGTCCCCTCTCATCCTGCTCACACAACATGGCTGAAGGTGTTTTCATTAACATTTAAAAGATGTAGGCATCTCTGTGTAGGGACAAGTGGCAAGTGTCACTCCAAGAAGTGAACTTTTTAGTTATACTCTTAATTTTCTGAAAGTAGGTTAAGGGAAGTTGTTAGGCACCTTTAGGGTGTGTCTACACTGCACCCTTAGCTCAAAATAAGCTACGCAATTTGAGATATGCAATTTGCATATCTTATTTTGAGTGTATTTTGAAATAGTTTATTTTATAATATGGCACGGTCTACAAAGCGCCAAATTTCAAAATAAACCACTACAGGCAGTCCCCGGGTTACGTACAAGATAGGGACTGTAGGTATGTTCTTAAGTTGAATTTGTATGCAAGTCAGAACTGGTACATATTGTAGGGGAAACTCTAGCCAAACATTTCTCCAGAGCTCAGTTTTATTCTCCCACACCTCACTTCCCTCAGCCCTTTATTCTCAAGCTGAGGTGTCTTCTGAGAAAAGCCGCTCCGTGTCTCCCTGGTCTGTTGGGGGGAAGCAGTAGTGCGGGGTTGCCTCACCTCGTTTGTAAGTAGGGATCCGATGTAAGTCGGATCCATGTAACCCGGGGACTGCCTGTATTCCAAAACATCCCTTACTCGGAATAACATGCCCATTATTTTGAAAGATATTTTGAAATAATGGGCACGCTGTCAACATGGAATAGCTATTTCGGGATACTGGAAGTAAGTATCCCAAAATAGCACCTCAGCGTAGAGTACTCTCTCTGATAGTAGGTTAATGACAGAACAGATTTTTGTACAGTGCTTTTCACCTGCAAAGTGCTGAACAAACTAACTTGATGCAGGAAGGTATCAATGTTCAGAGATGAGAAATAAAACTAACCAGGCTATAGTTTTGTATCTGTCAAGAAGCAGAGAAAAAGTCCTAAAGTCCAACTCTTCATTTAAAAAACTATTCAAAGAAAACTTGACATATGGATTACTTATATTTTGTGCTCTTTGCATTTTCCCCCTCAAACAGCAGTATATGCAGCAATGGGGTGTAAACTTGACTATTAAATAGCAGCCTGAAAAAATTAATGATGAAGTATGTATTTCAGAACTAGGACAAAAAGATAAACCCATTGCATGGAGAGTAATCCTTAAATAGTTAAATATCTTTTTTCTATATTGTAATGAAGTTTAAATTTATTCCTGTAGCAAATTCTACTCTACATTAGCAGAGAGTCAAAGAAACATACACTATTTCCTACAGTGATTAAGATAAATCTCATTACTGAACAGTGGTTAGAGATGTGCACATTAAGCAAGACACTGTTTTAGTTTCATTCATATATTAAATGCGCCACTATGTGTCTTCTGATGACTTTAAAACATTTGTGAAACTTTGGAAATAGTGCATTTATTTTTAATCTTCAGAATTTTATAATAGCATTGACTGACAGAAACAGGTAACTTATTTACTTTTACAGTTCTTTGAAGCCAATATCTTCCAGATAGGCTTATTCAGACGGCATTCAACATGGCATCCAGATAACATTCCAAACTATTTCCCAGATGTCTTTCCTATCCTATAGCAAGAAGGTTTCAGGGAGGGGCCTGAACTCAAAATAAAGCTGATAGTGAGTAAAAAGTTTCCCAGCATCAGCTCAATTTTGAATTGGGCAAGTACGACATAGGCCTGATCTACACACTAAATTTCACTGTTAATTGAACCATGTTATTTTAGACCAATTAGTTATACTGTTGCAAACCACACAATTAGTTTAAACGTAGCATACACTGGGGTTTAAATTGTGTTGGCAAATTTGCAGATGCAACATAACCAATTTTATACAAATATATGTTTGTCTAGATAGGAACATATAATTACATGTAAACAATTTGTCCTCATTCCAAGAGGCATGTACTGTTGGAGTGTTCCACTTGCAAAGATTATAATTTTACAGAAAGGCACAAAGTGTGTATAGTTAAGCTAGACCAGAGTGGGCCATAGGCCTGCTTTGGGAAAGTTGCTAGCAGACCTGCTTCCTGCGGTACCCATTGGCTGGAAACAGTGAATTGGAGCCAATGAAAGCCGCAAGACTCCATGGATATGGACCCTTTGGGGAAACAAAGTGGCATAGGCCTGCTAAAGGCTTTCCCAAAGCAGGCTGCAGCCCACTCTGCAAAACACTGAGCTAGACCTAGAATAGATGATAATTGAAGGAATAGAATAAATAACCTTTATAATAATTTTTTATAAGAAATAAGATCCAAATAAGAAAGAATTATTTATTAAAATCTTACAGGTATCCCACAAAACTAAGATTCCATTAACTGCATTGCTCCTCCTTTTATACTTGCACTACTTTCTGCATATCTTTATCATTACTAGGTATGTTAAAAAGGCGTTTTTCTTTGTAAATGTGCAACCGCTGAAAACTGTATGAGAGTCTGTAGTGCAGGGTGGGCAGCCAGTTTCCTGGGAGAGGGACCAGCAGCTGGCAGTGCACTGGCTGCACCACTAACATTTTTAACTGCTACATGGTTACAGTAATAATCATTTTTAACATCCTTAGTGCCAGTTGGAAGAAGGCAAAGGGAATATAGAGTTTAAAGGGATCCCCTGCATCAGATATATGCATAATAATTCACTACAGGTGGCATTTATCAAGAGCCCACCAGCATCAATCATGGCAAAATGTATGAACAGATAATGTCTAAGGAATTATGCATCTGTACTGAAAATTATGCTCCTAAAGCACAGGAATTAAGGCATGTCACCAGAAGACGATAAACATGCTGCTTTCTAGTAGGAAGGAAGAGATGCTCCTCTCTGTTCTATCTGGTTCAAAATGTATTGTCTATTTCACAACAGAGGCCTATACGCAATCTAAGGCAAATGCCAATGAAGAGACTATGAAGTCAGCAAAAAAGAGGCACAGAGGAAAAAGCAATAAGGGCTACCTGTTTAAGAAAAAAAGCAATGCTTTTCAGGATATTGCTGGAGGGGTGTGGCAAATCACGCTGAAGCTTTTCCACTCCAGAGGGAAGTGAACATCATGACTTGTCCAATGAATAGAAGATTACAACTAAACCTGTCTATAAAATCCTGGAAGAACTTAGTTACATAAGTCTAGGTTTTAGAATGAATGTTATGTTTTTATTTTATACGTAACCATTTATTTTCAGTATTTCTATTTGCTGCAATTTGGATCTCTTCCCCATTGCTAAATCAGCTTGTACTTGTTTTCACTATAAACTCATTGAACTGCTGCAAGTTAAACAGAGTGGTAACTGATAAGCTGGGGAGTACTGCTTTTTTGGAAGCAACAAATCTGTGATTGCTCCAAAATGTCCATTGGAACAGGGATTGGACACTCCAGACACACACTTGGGCTGTGTCCAGACTCAGGGGTTTTTTCGAAAAAAGTAGCCTTTTTTCGAAAAAACTTCACCTGCGTCTAGACTGCAGCCGCGTTCTTTCGAAATTAAATCGAAAGAATGCGGCTTTTCTTTCGACGGTGGTAAACCTAATTCCACGAGGAAGAACGCCTTCTTTCGAAAGTGCTCTTTCGAAAGAAGGCATTCTTGAAAGCAAACAGGCTTTTTAGAAAGAGAGCATCCAGACTCACTGGGTGCTTTCTTTCGAAAAAGCGGCTTGCTTTTTCGGAAGTTCCGCTTGCAGTCTAGACATAGCCTTGGAGAGCTCAAAACTGAAGCGTGTCCATCACTAACCTTCAGAAAGACAACAGAGCCTGTACAAGCTGCGGGGAGAGGGAGGGGGGCGGCGGGGGGAGTAAGTACTTGTGCTGCCTATGGCCAGTGAAGTAAGGGAGCTGACCCTCAGCGTACACAAACAAGACTTCCATGTGCTAAGAGTAGGTTGTAGCAGGATACCTCACAAACCTGAGTACTAGGGATGTTACATATTGGGTAACTGAGCAGTCGTGAAACTGCATGAAATCTTTGTAGTTACATGACTATTTGATAGTCCCCAGAGGACAGGGTTGGAAGCAAGTGTGCTCCCAGCCCCACTCTCAGGGACCCCCTGACACTCCATGCTGCTGCTCCGTGAAGGGAGCCAGTTTAAAATCCAGCTCCCCACACAAACTGGATGCTTGCCACCCCACGCTGCTGCCTCTAATACAGAGGCATCAGCCCCAGCCCGTGGCGGTCCCATGCTTGCCATGGACAGAGGCTGCTCTGTGGGATGTGAAGCAGCTTCTGTCCCGAGGGTGCTCAGGCCTGCCGTGGACAGAAGCTGCTTTGCAGCAGCCTCCCCTGCCCTCCCCACCCCACTGCCTCTGATAGAGACAGCAGTGCGTGTGGGAGCACCACGGAGCTAGTGGTAATGGGGAACCAGCTTTTAAGTTGGCGCCCCAACTACCACTGGCTCCTGTTCCCCTCATCTTGTTGCCTCTGTAACCGAGGCAGCAAGAAGGGAGAAATGTGTGTAGTTGAGATAAATCTCAGCTTATCAGTTAATCATATAGTCAAATACACATTAACATCCCCACTGGGTACAGACCCTGACATTAGGACAGACACCGATACAGTGATCTTAGTTGCCTTTACTGGCTACAATAAGTTGTTTCCAGTTCTGCTACATCTGATCAGGCTGATCAAACCCTGCCCTTTTTGTCTTACTCCTACAGGAATATTAATGGATCTTATTCACCCTGAAAGGACCTTAGGTGTTGTCTACTTATGCTTAGCAATCTATTCCACCTTGTATTTAACTGTGACACCGAGTATTTTTCCCAGTCCAGAAGACAAGTTCTGTGTAAGCTTGAAACCTCATCTCTCTTAACTACAGAATTAGGTCCAATATATTACCTTACCCACCTCGTCAACTCAAAACTATGGCAGTTCTTTATCTCTGCTCAATCTTCTCATTTTTGTTTCACTGAATTCCAGCAACTACTATTTTCTAAATGCATGGTTTATGTACCAAAACAGTGCAGAAATTTGTTAAAATGGTATTCTCTTGATAGATCTTAACATGCAGCCTCAGAACTTTATGAAATCTCAACTGCATAGTTCTGACATATTCCCTAGTGATGATGCCTAGTGATGATGCAAAACTGCTCTACTGATAAGGGCCTGCTGGCCTCCTGTACTTCAAGTCTGACTGTTTAGCAATTTCTCCCTAACAGACTATTCTGGTGTTCATGAACCCCTCTCACAATCTCCTTCTCTCTCAACCAAGATTAACCTGGATTCCTCCTATACATGAACAGGCCATACAACCCAGAAGGGGCTGTCATATTTGACTCTGAACAAAGTTTATAATAATACGAAAGTGAGTGTGGAAGGTACCCCCTCTCCCCCCACTCTACAACTACTTTGCTTTAAATTTTACAACATGGATAATACTACTTCACTTTTACAAAATAGCTAATTAACATTATTCCAATTTTAAAGATGCGGAAATGGAAACACAGAAAAGTTAAGTGACTCACTGAAGGTCACCAAGTCAGTCACCGACAGACCTAGAAAAAAAAAAACTGTTTTCTAATGGCAAATCTTGTGCTCTCAAGCCAAGAACATACACAATAAAAATACAACCTGTAAAATTTACCTTTTGCCTCTCAGCATTTCCATTTACTTTAGTAAACTTATGACATTCTTTCATGCAGGTGTGATTCTGACAATCAAGCAGTCGTCCACAAAATCTTTTACACGAGTAGGGGCCAGCAGAGTGACATGGTAATGGACTCACCTAAAAAGTTAAAAAACAACACATGGCACCAGAGAACTTTGGTTTCTCTATACATCTTTGACAAATAGTCTTAATTAACACAATACAAAGTTCAATTAATGTTATATACTTGCTTTTATACATAAAAAACGTTAACAAGCTTGCTTTCTTAAAATATAGCCACTGACTGGTTGGAAAACAGACAACTAACTACAGACTAAATGTTTTCAGTATGGACTTCTATTGAGAATCTCTAATGAAGGCGCAAAGTATGAGTGCTTTTAAGCTCATGATAATCCTATGGAGATGCAATATATACTGACCTCACTCAAAGTCCACTCCAGTTCTAAAATTAAGCTTCAGAATCTCTCTACATATAGCATCTTTCAATAGAGCCAGTAATCTTTAAAACCAGAATTTTAAGTGTGCCCACTGTAATTCCAATGAGAAACTAAACACTGAAAGATGTTCAACATCAAACTGTGTGTCAGTGGCACTATGAAAGAACTAGAATTTGAAGATGGAAGGCAGAAGATAACCTCAACAGTGAACTTGAATTGTGCTCTGGCTGGCAGATTCGTTACATGATTGTGGCCTGGGATACGTGGAACAGAAATCTAAGGCTATCATTGCCAAATTACTCTCTCTCTTCACCATATCATGTGGAAATTGAAGCTTTCTGTGCTGTCTGAAACATGATCATTTTCCCAAATACCTAGAAGTAAACACTTATGAAATTAAAATATTAAATCATTTTTAAATTAATTAATTTTCTTCTTAGATTTCATTTCCACCTCCTGACTTCGAGTAGTTACTAGTCATTCTGCTGTGGACGTCCCAGACCCATCAAAAGAGATTCTTCAAAGCAAGTGTGCTAGTTTAGCCTCTTGCTGCTGGAACACTATAAAAACTTTAATATAATGAACCTCACTACTATTGCCAGCACCTCAAGAAATCAATAGCTTCAAGGAAGCTGATGAGTGGAGACAATAGGAAAAACAGTTGAAGAGAGTGGAGGGTCACATCTAAAAATGGATTAGGAACCAAAAAAATGTGGCCTCACCATTTCCCAGTACAAATCTACCAGAAAGAGAATGCTGAGAACAGGGCTAAGAAGAGAGGAAGCAGAAGCAGAAAGTCTTTTAACTTTCAGCAATTCATTCCATTCTTTTCTGCATGGAAACTGGTTTTATATCACCACCAGAGCAAACTAGAGACCTGCCTGCAATGGGAAAGCAAAATTAAAACCAAAGACAAAACGAGGAAGTTTAAAATAATAAATATGGAGGGTTTAGGAATGGATGGTCTGTTTGTTTTTGCTTATACAATTAATATTGGATTACATTTTTAAATTTAGGTAATTGGGGAACTAAAACAACTAACTATACTTTAGGTTATAACCTATCACATAAAAAAGGAGCTAGCATAAAAGAATGTATACAAGCAGAGTCACAGATTAATACATCAATTGCCACAGACATTAAAAATGAAACTGCAATTAAGAGAAAAAACAAAACATTAGAACATAAAATCAAAGGTCCATAACAGAAGACACCACCAAAAGAGTTCTAGGAAAAACAAAACAAAACAAACCTGGCTACTCACTACATACAGAAGAATGATAGTCTGAATACAGTTTATATAGAAAACACTATGTCTAGAATACCCATCACAGGAATCACTAAATTAAAACAAAGTGGAATTTTTAAGATTACCTCTCAATATTTCATGAACTTAAACAAGTGGATTACAAGTATCTAGAGTTGTAGGTTAAAGCAACTTTTGCCCAAGTATTTAATATTTGTAGTATGTAGTAGTCTAAATGAATACCTAATCATAGAAGACTAGGGTTGGAAAAGAGCTCAGGAGGCCATCTAGTCTAATCTCTCACTCAAAGCAGGACCAACCCCAACTAAATCATCCCAGTCAGGGGCTTTTCAAGCCAAGCCTTAAAAACCTCTAAGGATGGAGATTCCACCTTCTCCCTACATAACCCATTCCATCAGCTCACCATCCTCCTAGAGCAGGAGTGGGTAATAATTTGTAATGGGGGGGGAGGGGTAGTCCAAGGTTTTTTAGCAAGTGCTCAAGGGCCACATTTCTACCAAGGGGGTTTGGAATCTGGGAAAGAGGTTGGGTGAGGAAGGGAGCTTGGAGTAGGAAACTAGAGTGCAGGCGGGGGTATGGAGTCTGAGAGGGAGTGAAGGAAGGGGTCGTGATTAGGGAGGATAAACTGAGGGTAATTGACTAAGCGAACAGCCAATGCATTTTGCATTGACAATTCGACTAGTTGATAGAGCATTTCCACCTCTGAAGTATAGAAACAGACCTAGGGCTGTTGCTATACTTTAAAGGTGAAAGCGTCACGTGGAGCCCGGGGTAAGTTGGGGACTCCCTGCTGACCACAGGCTCCCTTCTTCCCCCCTCCTTCCCCTGGCTGCCTTTTTCTGATAGAGGCAGCAAACGGGGGGAAGTGACTAGTCAATCAACTTGTCAACTATCCAATAAGCATTTGCTAGTAGTATAAGGGCCCTACCAATCAATCAAACGTTAGCCCCGCCCCCTGACCCTGGAAGTCCCGCCCCTGTCCCCAGAAGTCCTGTCTCCCCTGTCACCGGAAGTTCCGCCCTTGGGGGTAATACATCCGGGGTCAAGAAGGGCAGGTGACCGGAAGTAAGGGGTATCATGTGACCCCTCTAAGGACTCACCCCATCTCCCTCTACCAATCAGGAAGGGTTTTTCCCCTGTAGGACTACCCCGCGAACCGCTTTGACCAATCGGGGGGCAGTTCTGGGACCGGATGACCTGCCCAGAAGTGGATGTGTGACCCTTCTAAGAACTCGCCCCGCCTCCCTCTACCAATCAGGAAGGGTTTTTCCCCCTGTAGGACTGCCCCGCGATCCACTTTGACCAATCGGGGGTGCAGTTCCGGGATCCGTTGACCAGACCGGGAGCGGGTCGTGTGACCCCTCTAAGAGCTTCCCGTGACACCCTCTGCTAATCAGAGCATAGCACTTCCCCATAAGTTCTAGCACCACACAAAAGAGGCCATCTTGTTCCAAGAGCGCGTGTTTCAGAGAGCGTGCAAACGCTGAGCGGAAACATGGCTTCTTTCACCAACTTTGTTTTGGTGCTACATCAGCGACAGAAGAAAGCGCTACATCAGCGACAGTTCCAAGGAGGAAGGAGAAATTGAAAGGAGCCCTTTGGCCCAGCCACTGATGGATACACCAGTATCTGACGCCAAAACCCAACCGCTCACGAGGCAGCCTGATGAGCTAGATGGCCTGCAGGAGGAAGGTGCCCATGGCTCCCAGGAGTCGGACAAGGTGCATGGAAAAGAAGTCAAAGAGGTAAATGAAAGATCAAAGTTGAGGCATCATGGGGTTAGGAAACCGGGATTTTGTAAACCTTAAAAAAAAAAAAAAAAAAAGACCCGAGTGTCTTACATTATTTCTTTCTGGCAATCTCTCGACAGCTTGACGATGCCTTTCTAGCTGACCCTCAGACCCAGGACAGCATTGCATCGGACAAGGAAGACGAACCGGGCCCACCTTGTTTTTGCTCAACACCGATACAAAGCATTGAAGAGAACACCAAGGATGACGGCCATGAAGAATTCAGGAGGTGGCTTGGCATTGACCTAGTTGAGCCAGTGCCACATCATAAGCGTAAAAAAGTTATGCGCTCTATTGTACGCATTGGTGTTTATACCGTCCTTAGTCATGGTCTTAGGGAAAAGCTTTTTGAGGACTGTGAGGGTTGTGTCATAGATGCGCCAGCCCAGCGGCACCATGACTATTTGACTTGGACTCCAGAGGATATAAACTGCAAGCTCCGGGGCCTATGTGCTGAACTGTGTTTGGAAAGCTTATTAAATACTGTTATTGCCATAGGTCATGCTATGCAATGTCTGTGCTTAACTCAAGAACACTTAGCACAAAGGGTGACTTTGGTAAATGCAGTGCAATTCAGTCAAGATCCTCACAGTGTTTTAAAGACCATGACCAAGCCAAAAGACGCCTGCTTAGAGCATTATATTGAACGTCTGGTGCATACAAAAAGTTACAGAACCCTGCTTAAGAAAAAGACTATTTGTAAGATGTGTAAAAGGATGAAGTTAGAGAATGGTGAGGGGACACACATGAGATATAAAACTTGGTAGCTGTAAATATCTTTTGAAAAGGAGCTTTTGTGACTATCTTCTGTCAGAAGGTTTGTGTGATCCCTACATGAGTAAAAGTTTTGGTGGAACACATGGTTTGTATGTTTAAATAAAATCATTTAAAAAAAAATAAAGTTTGTGAGAATCCATTTTGTATAAAGGGGCCCATTTACTGAAAAACCCTGAAAGATGTATGGTAGAAACTCGGGGGAAGAAAAACCCCTCCAAAATGTTTTGTTTTTTAAATAAAAGGAAAAAAATCACCTCCCTCCCACCCACCCCAGTTAGGATTTATTAGACATGAACTCAATGGTTTAACTACACCTCACTGAATAGCCAGGGGGCTCTAGTCAATGGTTAGGTTTAGGTGTGACCACTTACCCTTGTTGAGGTTAATGTTCAGTAATTAAATTTGATGGGTTGGATGGGTGGGCTCTGATGAATATCTAATTAAATAACACCTCAGGAGTTTGCAGATGCTATTGGACAGTTTAAATATAACCCCTGGGGTTGGTAGAGCACTATTGGATAGTTTAAAGGACACAGGCGCTGGTAGAAACGTTATTGGACAGTTTAAATATGACCCAGGAGCTGGTTAAATGCTATGGGCTACTTTTTCTAGCCATTAAAAGTTAAAAAAAATTAAGGGTCTAACCCAAAACTGAAATGTTTCAGTCTTTTACCCATACTTTAGAACAAGCATTTGCTCTAAAAGACAATCAAACATTTAAAAGCATTTTATTTAAACCTCAAGCCTTAAGCATGAAAGAAGCATGTTTAAAAAAACAAACCCCAAGACATTTATTGATATCTGCAAAGGGTCTCCACATGGAAATGGGTACAGCTACATTAAGGATTGGTGCTTTTACTGTTAATACTGTAAGAAAACCCTACAAAAAAAATGTATTTTAACTAAAAGAAAAAAAAGGTAGCCAAAAGCAACTAAGTTGTGGAGACAGCTTAATTCCTCCACCCCCAGATCACAAAAGGCAATGCTAGGGAGGGGTGCCTAAAGTCTTTAAGGATCTATTATTTTAGAGTTGCAGTGATCAAATTAACCTGCTAGCTACTATGTTGGAAGTTGTTTGAAACAATGGGTTAGCAGGGTATAAAAAAAAAACCTAGGTATTTTGGAGACTGTCCTTTTCAACAGAAACTTTCTTGAATGGCTGCTGGACTGCAACAGGAGAAGGTATGTTCCCTGTTTTTAACTTTGAAAATATATATTCTATAATGCCACTCTTTGGCCATGCTCTCTTAGTAAAATAATGTTTGCTACCTTTATTGCAGTGTGATCTGTTTAACATGGAACCAGTAATTTTAAGCTGCAGTTCACCACCAGGCCAAGGTAAAAACCATTTTTAACTGTAGTTGTGCTTAATACTGTTTTTTAAAAAACTGGGTTATACTAACTAACATTTGTGAGTATTTTTTAACCTTAAAGGCCCAAACACACATGGGGGGGAACAGAACAAGCATGTGCCAGCAACACTTTATCCCATAGTGAAAGGTAACTTTTTTGCAACTGGTGTGTCTGAGAGAGAGAGAGAGAGAGAGAGAGAGAGAGAGAGAGAGAGAGAGAGAGGAGGTCTGTGCAAGACATAGGTGTGTTTTTAAAAAGTATTTGGTTGCAAACGGTTGGCTTGTTTCAAACTAACAGGTTTTTTACTGTGCAAAACGTGATGTGTTTTTAAAATGGGTTTGAGGCATTTGGGTGTAATCCTAACTAACCAAAAGCCCAAACACACATGTGCCTTTTAAATACATGTGGTGCTACTGGGTTTGTGTGTGAGAGAGAGGGGGTCTGTGCAAGACATAGGTGTGGTTTTTAAACTATATGTTGGCAAACTGCTGGTATAGAGTGTTTGGTGGGTTGCTCTCTCTGTGCCAAATGTGTTTTCAAAATAAATGTTCAATTCTGAGTTGGGGGAGGAGGTGGTGGGGTTAGGCTAAAAGTATCTGGGATGGTTACAAAAATGTGGTGTGTTTTTACCTGGGTTTTTTTATTTTTTTAAAAAGCTGGCTGTAGGGGTTAAGTTGTGGGTGATTCAGGGGCTTATGCTAGAGATAAGCGGTTTAAAAAAAAAAAAAAACACAGTTTGTTGCATACCGCTGCTTTTAAAAAAATATTGTTGCAAATCGTTTTAAAACTGTTCTGGGGAGTTTTTGAAGGTGTGTGTGTGTGATGGAGCTTGTGACAGACACAGGTGTGTTTTTAAAATATATGTTGGCAAACTGCTGGTACAGAGTGTTTGGTGGGTTGCTTTTTCTGTGCAAAATGTGATGTGTTAAATGCATGTGGGTTTTGAAAATTATATGGCTGCAAACTTGGTTTGGTGTGTTTTATAAAGCTGCAGTTTAGTGCATGTGTGTGGAGGGAGGGGGAGGGGGCTGTGCAAGGCATAGGTGTAGGGTTTTTTAAAAGTACTTGGTTCGTTTAAACTAACAAGGGGTTTTAAAAGCAGTTTTGGTTTTTATTCTGCAAAACGAGATGTATTTAAAAAAATTATGGGTTTTTTGTTTAAGTGGTAGAAATAAACTCAAAACTGGTGTTTGTTGTACAGCCTGAAATGGATTATTTTGTTTTAAAGCTATAACTTTTTAAATAGAAAAACACCCTAATGATTTTAAAGTTTACAAGAGGGTTTCATGTGTTTTATAATAATGTTGTTTGCTCCATAGTACAGTCAAAACATGAGAGATCCTTAGACCAGAGGGAAAACAAGCTCAAAAGAAAAAGGAAAGAGACTGCTGAAAAGGAAAATTCACCAGCATCAGTGACTGATGGATCGATGAAGCCCAGTAAATATATTTTGCTTATCAGTTTGGTTGTTCTATGAGGTTTTAAGTAAATACATAGGTGTGGGTGAGAGATGGTAAAGTTCAGGGTTTTTTTTTTTTTTTGTAAAATGTTTTTCCCCCCACCTCATAGGCATGGACAACTTTTCTGACAATGCAGTAGTCAGAGCTACAAGGACATCTCCTCCAGAACCGCCAAAGAACCAGGAATCTGCTTTGAGACCCTTAACAACGCAAAACAGCACAAGAGTGCAGATGAAGCATCTGGGTGGTCCAAACCTCACATACATCAAACCCAAGGACAAAACAAAAGACACTGGTAAAAAAACAACCATGCAATCACAACTCCCGTTCCTCAGTGGCCACCACCACACCACGCCCTGAGGAAACTGTGAGCGAAAACAACGACATTCAAACCCAGAGCATGTACTCTAGGGGTTCCGAATGTGCACAATCCCGGAGCACGCGCTCTAGGGGCTGCATATAAAAAACCAAGGACTGAAAACTCCTGCAATGCTAAGGTATTGCAGCCACACAAACACAACTCCAGTTCCTCAGCGGCCACTGCCACCACGCCCTGAGAAAACTGTGAGCGAAAACGCCCACATTTGCAAACCCAGAGCATGCACTCTAGGGGTTCTGATCGTGCGCAAAACCACACACATTCACAAACCCGGAGCATGCGCTCTAGGGGTTGTGAATAAAAAACCAAGGACTGACAAACCATTCTCCCAAAACCATAAGCTCATCTCAGCTCCCCCATATTCTAGTATGGGGGAAGAGTTTGATGCTTCATTCAGAAAACTGGTGAACTCTGTATCCTCAGGGGACCTAAAAGAAAGGGGCCTGGGCAAAAGGGTCATCCTCAGGGGTTCCCATCAGATAAGGTGTAAACAAAGGGGGACAGCATCTGGCGGATAAACAGGTGGCTCCAAAAATTTCCAGGCCAAGATCACTGCAAGATCACTTTAGCCTTTAAAAAAGGCTAAAGAAGTGATGAGGAAAAAATACCAAAAAGAGATGCCCCCTTCTGGAGGCTCACAAAATAGCTTATCTGACCTGCAAGGTGGTGAGGAGTCTGTAGATGGGTCCCTGTCTAGTCCTGATGACTCTCAGAGACCGCTCTAACTCTGAAATAGCATCTGAGGTAGAAGATGCCCCTGATGGTCCTGTAGAGGAACCCCCAAGTACCCCTAAAAATCCAGAGTTGTATACGGAGAGAGTGTGAAGTTGGCAACGTGAAGTACCTAGATTTGGGGGGTCAGTGTATTGTGAGGAATTTCGTTTTGTCAATCTTGAGCAAATAAATTCAGCTGAACAGGTTATTGAAGCCACACGTAGGGGAATACAGTTAGTTCTAGATGACGTTAATGGTAGGATAGGCCCTGATGATTATGTTCAGTTACATTTAGAGAGCCATAATTTAACTAACCCTTTGTTTTCGGTCAGAAGAACTAGGGACGAGCTGTCTGATGAGGATTTTTTAAACCAGACCTCAAAGCTGTTACAGAGTAATAGAGAGTTGCACCTCAATGGAACATTGTGCCTCATTGTGACAGTTGTAAAAAACGGGTGGAGGCACTCATAGAGTTTTAATTTCTATCCTTAGTAGTCAAATTATTCATAAAAAGAGACCATGTTTAGTAGACCTAGCTTACACCGGTACCAATCTGTGTTTTGTGGGCGGGCTCTTGGCCGTCATGTCCAATCGTAAACCTACGGACGCCGAATTGTTAGAGGGGGCGAGAAAGTTTCACGAGAAACTGGGGTGGTCAGATCAAAAAAAGGTTATGCTCAGCAACGTAGCAAAGTTTGAACAGCATTTAGGTGTTAACATACAGGTGGTGCTGTATACGGCGAAAGGCAGCTGGGGCTTTTTTAAAACGGAGGGCCCAGTGTACCCCAAGACTTATTTTATCCTGTTGCACGATGAGCATTACTATGGGGTTCTGAATGTGAAAAAGTTGTTCGGAGCAAAACATTATTGTGAGTTTTGCCACACAGTGTACAGTCACGACCACTCTTGCAGGTATTGTTGCCGTCTTTGCTTGAGCGGAACGTGTTCAGACAGCATGGGCGTGCCATTGAGGTGTCCTAGCTGTAGACTATTTTGTCGATCCAAAGAGTGCTTAGTCAGACACACAGACTGCGCATTGAAAAAAAAGTTGAATGCCTGTTTAAAACTTTGTGTGATGAGTGTCAGTCTTACGTGGACAAGCGGCACTGCTGTAAAGGGCAGCGCTGTAAGCAGTGTAAGGGCTTGCTTGTTGGCAACATTAACAATCATTTCTGTTTTATGGACAGCCTTAGAAAGCCCGAAGCCTCAGAAAAGTATATTTTTTATGATTTTGAATGCACGCAGGAGACGGGGTTGCACACTCCCAATTACATTTTTGCTATGGCCCTAAAGCCAGAAAAATCCTGGGAATTTAAGGGTAGAGAGTGTCTTTCTATGTTGGTTAAGACCTTTATTGGCAAAGAGTTCCATGACTACACATTCATAGCACACAATTCCAAAGGTTACGATGCGTACTTTGTCGTGAGACAGCTACTGAAGGAAAAGATGTGCCTAGAACTGATCACTAAGGGTAGTAAACTAATGTGTGTGAAAGTTAAGGCCCTGGGCATTTGTTTTATAGACTCTTTAAACTTCTTGCCCATGAAGCTTAGCAAGCTACCGCAGGCGATGGGGTTTGAAGGGTGCAAAGGGTATTTTCCACATTTTTTTAACACTTTAGAAAACCAAAATTATGTGGGGCCTATGCCCGGTGTGGGACACTATGGTGTAGACAGTATGATGCCCAGGGAAAAAGCAGAGTTTCTCAACTGGTATCGGGACCACAGCTCTGAGACGTTTGACTTGCAGAAAGAGCTCGCGTATTACTGTCAACAGGATGTTAAAATTTTGAGACAGGCCTGTATTCTATATAGAAAAGAGATTATGAAAATGACAGAGATAGGGGATGTAGCAGAGAGAGGCCCTGGTAAATTCAGAGAGATAAACCTGTATATCGATCCTTTCCAATACATCACGCTGGCCTCCGTCTGCATGGCGATGTACAGGTTTATGTTTTTGGAGCCTAACACAGTAGCTCTTCCCCCTCCAGACAATTACCACCGGCAGAAAAAGAGATATTTGAACTCATCTATTCAGTGGCTGCTGTATACCTCTTACAAAGAAAATATACAAATACGGCATGCTTTACAGGGTGGGGAACTACAGATAGGCCCCTACTTTTTAGACGGTTATGGCAATGTTGACGGGGTACGCACGGCCTTTGAGTTTAATGGGTGGTTTTTTCCATGGCTGTGTCACCTGTTATTGTGAAAAAGCACAAAACCCTATGACAAAAACCCAAAAGTTGTCCCTATTACAAGACGCAGCTTAAGACTGACTATCTAACACGATTTGGTTTTGTAGTGAGGACTCTCTGGGAGCACAAGTGGGAGGTGATGAAAGAAACAGACAGGGAGCTTGAAGGCTTTTTAAACCGAGCCCAGTTACCCCAGCCTCTCAGGCCTAGGGATGCTCTTTTCGGGGGGAGGACAAACGCTATCCACCTATATTACAAGCCTAACCCCAGGGAAGAAATCCACTATTATGATTTTACCAGCCTGTACCCTTTCGTAAACAAAACCAAAGAATACCCTATTAGACACTCCGATATAGTTTGAGACAACTTTGGACCCCTTGCAAATTATTTTGGGATTGCAAAAGTTAAGGTGTACCCCCCGCGAGGCCTCTTTTTCCCATTGTTACCTGTCAGAGTGGGTGGCAAGCTTATGTTCCCGCTATGCCAAACATGTGCGGAAACCGAGCAGCGGGAGACGTGCACCCATACTGATGAGAAGAGAGCTATCCTGGGGACATGGTGCACAGTGGAATTGAATGTGGCCATAGCAAAGGGGTATACAGTGGCTAAAATCTATGAAATCTGGCATTTCAATGACAAATCTGACAAACTCTTTTCAGAGTATATAAAATTACACCTCCGTCAGAAACAAGAGGCTTCAGGGTATCCCAGCTGGTGCACAGATGAACAAAAACAAAATAAGTCCGTTAACGATTTTTACCAAACCTCCAGAAACAGCAAACACCTCAGACTCTGTGGTTCAGGAGGTGTTGGATAATGTGAATAAGCGTTATAAGAAAAACGCCTCAGTGTTGCTAAATAAGCTGGGCCAGGATAAAACTATCGCTTCCTGGAATGATAACGGTGCATTTGTGTACAAAGGCTCGGTGGTTAATGGTTCTAACATGCTTGACTTAGTCAGAGCCGTCACCCAGACGCGTTCTGTCCCTAGCAGACATGTACCTAAAGGGTAGGATGTGTGGGATCTAGGGGTTATAGTGGACCACAAGCTGAATATGAGTCAGCAGTGTGATGCTGTTGCAAAGAAAGCAAACATGATTCTGGGATACGTTAACAGGTGTGTTGTGAGCAAGACATGAGAGGTCATTCTTCCTCTCTACTCTGAGCTGATTAGGCCTCAGTTGGAGTATTGTGTCCAGTTCTGGGCACCGCATTTCAAGAAGGATGTGGAGAAATTTAAGAGGGTCCATAGAAGAGCAATAAAGAATGATTAAAGGTCTAGAGAACATGACCTATGAAGGAAAGCTGATAGAATTGGGTTTGTTTAGTTTAGAAAAGAGAAGATTGAGAGGGCACATGATAGCAGTTTTCAGGTATCTGAAAGGGTGTCATAAGAAGGAGGGAGAAAACTTGTTCATCTTGGCCTCTGAGGATAGAACAAGAAGCAATGGGCTTAAACTGCAGCAAGGGAGGCTTACTTAGGTTGGACATTAGGAAAAAGTTCCTAACTGTCAAGGTAGTCAAACACTGGAATAAACTGCCCTGGGAGGTTATGGAATCTCCATCTCTGGAGATATTTAAGAGTAGGTTAGATAAATGTCTTTCAGGGATGGTCTAGACCAGTGGTCTCCAACCTTTTTACACTGAAGATCACTTTTTAAATCTCAGAACAGGCGAAGATCTACCGCCCCGCCCCTTCCTTGAAGCCCCGCCCCTTTCTATTCTCCTCCTGTCCATCACTTGCTATCCCCAGCCCTTACTTACACTCAGATAAACACTTTATTTTTAAATTATGCAATATATAAAATTAAAATCACGTGTTTATAGTTATGAAATAAATGGTCTTTTTTATTCATGCTATTTACATCTAAAATGAAGCATTTATAATTATACATTTTGTGGGGACAGAGTTCTGCGGCTGGGGACAGGGGAGAGGGAACAGGGTGTTGGGAGGGAGAGATCAGGGTGCTGGGAGGGGAGAGGACAGGGTTCTTTTGCAGCAGGGGAGAGAGTGCCAGTGGGGACAGAGTTTGGGGAGCAGGGACAGGGTGCCAGTGGCAGCAGAGTCACCTGCATCTGCCTCCTCCCAGGATTCTCTCTCCCTCCCTCGTCCCCCCCACCCCGGGAAGCCAGCACATGCTTCCTCCGGGTCCACCGTGGTGCAGGGAAACCCTGAGCGTGCCTGCCCCAGGGCTAACCCCCGCCTCCCGTGGTGGGGGCTAACCCCCGCCTCCCGTGGCGGGGCCAAACCCCCTCAGGGGCAACCCCCCCCATTCCGCAGCGGGGCCAAACCCCCATTCCACGGCACAGCATGGCCCCTCCTCTCCCGCAGTGGAGCCAACCCCCACGGGCACCTGCCCTGGGACCAAACCCCCCTCCCGCAGCGCAGCACGGCCAGCCCCCACGGGCGCCTGCCCTAGGGTCAAACCCCCCCTCCCACAGCCCGGCCAACTCCCTCCCCTCCCGCAGCGTGGCCAAACCCCAGGGCTGACTCCTGCTCCCGCGGCGGGAAGCCTCCACACTCCTCCTCTAGGACCAACGCTAACGCCCCCTCCCCCAGCATGCAACAGAGCTGTGGGAGGGGGAGCAGCCCGCACACTTCCGGAACCCCTGGAAGTGACGCAGGCTTCAGAGAGGACTTCTGTCCACCCCGCAGAAAGCTGGCACTACACTAGAGGTAGGTAGTAGGGCTTCTCGGGGGTGGGGGGAAAATGGAAGGCGGGGTTGCCCGAACGCCTTGCGATCGGCTGGTAAGTAATTAGGAGGCAATGTCAGAGGGTAGGGGAGTTTGGAGAATCCCTTGTGCATGGGAAAGAGGCAGAAACTCAGCACTCTCAAGCCTCCTGGGAAGGGGGAGGTAAGGGGCTGACTGCATGGAGTTGGTGGGTGGGTGCTATTATTGGGGTGAGGTGTAGGCAGGAAGGTAGTTTGTTTGTGCTGTGAGGTGGGGAAAGTGTCGATAATTTATTTGTGCTTTAGCTGGGAGTTACAATAGGACAGACTGCTGATGCCTGGTACTTTGAGAAGCAGGATTTTATCCCAGCCCCCATCTGGTCTGGGGGGAGCAGATTGTGCTGGGATAGGTGTGAGAAAGATTATTGATTTTAAAAAGTATTAATGGCACAAAGATCCGTAAATATAAGTGAATAAGTTAAATGTCGGCACTCACTTCTGAAAGTTTGCTGACCCCTGGACTATAGAATAAGACAGAATATCTTATTGCTTCATATAAATCCATGGTATGCCCACATCTTGAATACTGCATGCAGATGTGATTACTTCATCTCAAAAAAAGATATCTTGGCATTGGAAAAAGTTCAGAAAAGGGCAAAAAAATTATTAGGGGTGTGGAACAGCTGTCATATGAGAAGAGATTAACAGAACTTACACTTTTCATCTTAGAAAAGAGGAGACTAAAGGGGGGGGGAATATGATAGAGGTCTATAACATCACGAGCTGTGTGGAGAAAATGAATAAGGAGAAGTTCCTTAATTGTTCCCATAACACAAGAACTAGGGGTTACCAAATGAAATTAATAGGTAGCAGATTTAAAAACAAAGAAAAGGAAGTACTTCACACAATGCAGAACTTTAAAAGGGCTCAAAAAAAGAACTAGATAAATTCATGGAGGGTAAGTCCAACAACTGCTATTAGCCAGGATGGGTAAGAATAGTGCCCCTAGCCTCGGTCTGTCAGAAGATGGACATGGGTAACATGGCAGGGATCACTTATTACCTGTTCCATTCACTCCCTCTGGGGAACCTGGCATTGACCTCTGTCGGAAAACACGACACTGGGATAGATAGATCTTTGGTCTGACCCAGTACGACCATTCTTATGTTTGATAGCTTTAACATCTAGTTCTTAAAAACTGTTCCCCTCTCATTTCTTACCTACTTATCTTCTTAAGGCACTCTGTGATACGAATACCCACTTAGGATCTAAAATGCTTGTTTCATTTCAAAATGTTGGGGTTTTTCACAGTACAGCAAGTGTTATAATGAATTTGTAATTGGTTTCTCTTATGACTAGTACTATTAAATTAAACTGAGCTCCTTTTTCTGGATCTCTGTCAGCATAGCAACAGAATATTGCAGCTATACTAACAATCGCAGAGGGGTAACCGTGTTAGTCTATAAAATTAAAACCATGTAATCCTGTGGCACCTCAGAAACTAATAAATATATAGAACCCACTTCAGAGCTCATGATCCTATATATCTGTTAGTCTCTAAAGTTCCACAGGACTTCTTGTTTTTATATATTTTAAAAATGTATTTAAGATCTTAGAGTAATCCATAAAAAGGTGTAATATATGTAATGTACACCATAAAAATAGATTTTCCAGATGTGGGTTTCTGTCCTTCTCTTACTACCAAGCATCTAGAAATTTAACGTACTGTTCATTTGATTCATGATACTGTAAAACTCAAGCAAAAAGAAAAACAAATCTGACAAAACAAGCAAGTTGACAGAACAAAGGACCTTGAGCACAGAATGCCACTCTCACAGGAGTAAAATGATTTGGCGCATTCACCATGTTAATCTAGACACATTTTCTGTCCATTTTTTCTATCGTACCCAATCTGTAATATTTAAGTACTTTATAAAGCTATTTGTGGTTATCTTTAAGAAATAATTCCATAGAATTATTTTGTTTTAATGAAAAATAAACTGAAATAAACTCTTCCGGGGTAAAGGTGCTCTCTCTCTCTCTCTCTCTCTCTAGAGTCCTAGACATAAATTCGGTTTTCCTTCCATATAGATATATAGAGGAAGATGATTAAATGACATAACTGGCATTGGGTCTTTATTCTGACTCAAATTTTGTTCATGTATCAATGCATGAAGCTTCAATAATGCATCAAATCCTGACCATGATGAGGAATTGTTTAGGATTGAAATAAACTGTACTTATGATAAACCTACAAGTTTTGGCATTGAGAGTATTCCATACACAAAGATGAAAGGCACTATCTTTTGAAAAAGAGGTGCACATACATTCTTCACATCACATTTTTCTTTTGAGGGGCATTCTGCTTGAACGGTAATCTTCTGAAAAAGCCACCCTTATTTCAAATAGGTATTCAATGGGTTACCTAAGACACCATGTATTCTGTAATAACAAGTGCATTTGTTCTTATTTCATTGGCACAAGTGAACTATTATCTGTAGAAGAGTGTGGATAAAAATCCAACATATTTCTAGTCTACCAGGCTAATCTACATGATTTATTAGATTATGTTTAGTTACCAGATATACGTTTATGGAAGATTCATCTTATGTATTTTTCTGTATAGGTTTTTTTAACAGTCTATACACCAGGCTTTAGAAGTCAAAGGGTTGTAAGTACATGCAGCTTTCAAATATGTGAGGGTCTATTTATGTCACTTTTGCATTTGATGACAGTACAATTTATATGACTTACTATGATATATGTCTCAAAGTCCACAAATATTTCTACTGTGGGTGGGCCAAATGGAGGGAAGATGACATTGTTCTGATTGGGACTGTGCCATAAGGAGTGACATATACTGAACACATTACACAGCACTGAGATATAAAAGAGACACAGGAATTTTCAAGTCAAATGAATGGAAATGTTCTAGCTGTGAAGGAAGAAAAATAAAATGCAGCAGATGTGATTTAATTAGCAATTTTATGAACATAACTCACATAGAAAATTCTCTGCATTCGGTCAGATAGCACAGGCATCATTCTTCAATTATTCCCACTTCCCATCTATTTGGGAGGGCTGCTATCAGCCCTCACCCCTACCGGTCTGCTCTCTACCCATTGCTGATACCCTATTCACCTTCCACTCATAGTGGAGGCAATAGGAAAATGGGGGCTGTTGCCTGATGGCACCAGAAATTAGGAGAAACAACCCCCATTTCCTATTAATGGATGCTTTCCTGAAAGTCCACACTCCATTTTCAGTTTTATGAAGAACTGGATTCCCTATATGCACTGGACTCTTGTAACCTCTACGCTGAAACAACTTGACCTAATCTTATTGACCATTGTGTGTACTGGGTTAGGTAATGTCTCATCTGAGCCAGCCTCTTCCAGTTGACCTTGGCTTTAGGATCTACCCTTGTTTCAATAACCCAAAGGCAATGAGAGAACCTTTACAGAGCTACTACCCCTTTTCTTCCTCCTGGGAGGACAAAACCCCACTACACTCAGATTGCAGTAAGTGCATACTCATTGTAGACTGAGAAAAAGCTTGAAGTAAAATAGTAAAATGGCAGGATCACTCATAGCAGAGTCTATCATGTTGTCCATTCTTCCCACTCTGCATCTAAATATAACCCACACCAAGGCACAATTTACTGTCCCATATGTAATGCAAAGTCTCCCCCCTTCTGAAGAATATTGTAGTGATAGTAGCTACTTGAACAAGAAAATTTTACATGGAGAGAGGAAAAATGGTCACTTTCTAAGAACAAGAGTTACGAAGTGATGTGTTACTCATGTCCATTCCACTTAGGTGTGCACATGCCATGTGCAAGGTTTGCCAGAGAGTTTTCCCTTAGCAGTACCCGTTGGGCCAGCCAGGGAGCCTCCTGGAGTGGAGCTGCTATATCGGTGCATACATATCCCCGCTGGCCCGCCACCCCCTCAGTTCCTTCTTGCCGGAATGCTCCGACACAGGGGAGATGGGTGGGATGGACATGAGCAACACATCTTGAAGAACAACAGTTATAAATTAAGTAACTGTTTTTTCTTCAAGTGCTTGCTCATGTCCATTCCACTTAGGTGACTCCAAAGCTAACAGTGATCTGCAAAAGTGTGCACTGAGGACCAGGTAGCAGCCCTGAGATCTCAATGACGGGCACTGGGCTGTAAAGGCCATGGAAGAGGCTTGCACCCTCATGGAGTGTGTTCTAATGAGAGGAGCCAGAACCCATGACAGCTAGTAGCACTCTCTGATTCAGTCTAAAATCCAGAATGAGATCTGCTGAGCCGACACTGGCTGACCCTTTCTCCTTATGCTACAAACAACTGGGGAGACTTACAGAAGGACTTGGAGCTCTCCAAATAAAAAGCTAACGCACAACTACATGAAGTGTGTGCAATGCCTGTTCTGCCCCCAAGCAACAGGGTTTGGGGTAAAACACAGGGAGAAATATATCCTGATGAACATGGAAATATGATCCCACCTTAGGCAGAAACACTGGGTGGGGATGCAGCCTGACCTTATCTTTAGAGGACTGTATACGGGGGATCTACAAGTAGGGCCCTGAGTTCTGACATTCGCCTGGGTGAGGGGTAATAGCCACTAGGGGTATGTCTAGACTACATGCCTCTGTTGGCAGAGGAAATAGGCTACCCAACAGTCATAGAAGCGGGGATTTAAATATCCCCGGCTTCATTAAAATAAAAGCGGCTGCCGCACTGTGCTGGCTCAGCTGATTGTCGGCACAGCACGCGAGTCAAGACGCAGATCAGTCGACAGGGGAAGCCTTTGTCAACCGCTCCCTTATGCCTCGTGAAACAAGATTTACAGGAGCGGTCGACAAAGGCTTCCCGTCAGCCGATCCGCATCTGACTGACGCACTGTGCCGACAATCAGCTGAGTCGGTACAGCGCAGCGGCCATTTTTATTGTAATGAAGCCAGGGATATTTAAATCCCCACTTCATTGACTATGTCAGGTAGGCTATTTTATATGCCTCTGCTGAGACGCATGTAGTCTAGACATACCCTTGGAAAGACACCTTCCAGGAGAGGTGTAAAAGGGAGCACCTGGTTAATGGTTCAAAGGGGCAAACCATGAGCCTCAAGAGCATCAAATTTAGATCCCAAGGGGGCACCAGTTCCCACACCTGGGGGTAAACCCTGTCCAGGCCCCTGAGGAATCAATGCACCATGAGGTCTGAGAAAACTGTCCCGTCCCCATGAGCCAGAGTGGAAAGCCGAGATGGCTGCTAGATGGACTTGCACAGACGAGGGAGCCAGGCCCTGGAGCCTGAGCCCCAGGAGATAGTCCAAGATATCTGGGACCGGGGCCTCCATCGGAGGAACCCCCTTATCAGCCAACCATATCACAAACCATTTCCACTTTGCCAGATAGGAAGACCAAGTGGAGGGCTTCCGGTTCCCCAAAAGGACTGCCTGAACCTCCCCGGATCGCGGCCTCAGAGGCCATTAAGCATAGAGCTTCCACACCATAATGTGAAGGAAGCAGAGGTTCAAGTGCTTGAGCCTGCCGAACTCCTGTGAGATCAGGTCAGGACACAAGGGAGAGGCAGAGGCTGCTCCAGTGAGAGGGCGAGGAGATCCAGAAACCAATGCTGCTAAGGCCAGACAGAGACTATCAAGATTACTGAAGCCTAGAACTCCCTGACCCCGAGGATTACTTTGGGAATCAGCAGGAAGGGAGGGAAAGCATATAGCAGACCCAGAGGTCAAGGGATCATCAGTACATCCCCCAGACAACCCGGGCTATGCCCAAACAGAGAGCAAAACCAGGGACACTTCCTGTTGACACGGGTAACGAACAAGTCCAGGTGGGGAAGCCCCCACCTGCAGAAGATAGAGCGAGCTACATCTGCCCTCAGACCATTCATGCCCCTGAAAGGACCTGCTGCGGCGGTCCACCAGTTTGTTCTGAACCCTGGGCAGATAGGTGACCACCGGGTGAATCTTGTGAGCCACCCAAAATTCCCAGAGGAGGAGAGCCTCCCTGCACAGGGGATAGGAACAAGCACTACCCTGTTCATATAAAACATCGCAGCTGTGTTGTCGGTCAAAATTGAAATGCACCTGTTTCAGAGCTGCGGTAGGAACACTCTGCAAGCTATGTGGATAGCTCTCAGCTCCCTGACACTGATGTGGAGGGAGAGATCCGTGGGACCCCACAGACCTTGCGTCTGAATCTTCCCAAGGTGGGCTCCCCAGCCCATATCGGAGGCGTCCATCTCCAGCTGGATGGACGGGGAAGGGTGATGAACAGCATCCCTTCACGTGCCACTTCCTTGCAGACGGCCAAAGAAGGAGGGGGAGTAAGTGTGAGTGAAGACTAGACGACCTGGCGGCAAAGGAGCAATCTATAACCATTGATGCATACCCCAACTCATAAGGTGACTGGATATTGACAGATTGACGAGCCGTGAAGCAAGCGGGCACCCCCGAAAGATGATTGATTATGGGATAAGCCTTGGAAAATGTTTTGGGAACACGGACATCAAAAAGATAACGTTCCAGTCACAAGCTGACAGAGTGGAATACATTGATTTCAACAAAGGATTATAAAAGCAGAGTGCTTTGATATGGAACTTTGGGTTTGGTCTTGCCAACAAATCCAGAGGAGCATCGGATCGATCGACTGACAAAGGCCCTGCTCCCCGCTGTGTTCTAAATTGATACAGACTCTGGACTGGTAACTATGACATCGTCTGGCAAGACTATGTGTATGTTGTTTGTGTGTATGAGTGACTGAAAAGCATATGCAACTGTTGTATTCTCAATCAATGCAGTACTGCCTTTTCCCCCATAAAAGATCTCGTGTGCTTCGTTTAAAGAGACAGAGTTGCCCTAGAGTCCTTTAGTCTATGAAGGCTGGTGTCAGTTCATTCGGAGAACAAACCGCCACCCTCCAAGGGCAGGTCCTGGATTGTGTGCTGGACTTCTGGAGGAATGCCAGACACCTGCAACCATGCGCTCCTACGCAGGCCCAGGCCCATGGCGGGTGGAAGAACAGGTGCCCATAGCCCACTTCAGGGACAAAGTAACAGTGCTCTGCCCTCTTGTCCACGGGCGGGATAGATGTTGGCATCTGCCAGAGGGTCTTTGTAATCTTACCCACTGTCTTAGAGGCAGGGCCACCCAGGACGGCACCTCAGCATTGAGAATGTCAACCGTAGAGTCTGAGTCCTCAGAGGTCTGTTTGAGCTGGACCCCAGGGCTCTGGGCCAATCTCTGAAGGAGTTCTTGATGGGCCCGCGAGTCCATAGCCGGAGTTGACGCTGAGGCTAACCCTAGGGCCTCATCCAGGAAGGACGAGTATTCCCGCACTGTCAAGTCTTCCCTTTCATGAGGCCACTTGGACGCTTGAGATGGGGCACACTGCTCCAACAGCCCCTGACCTCTGACTCCCCACACTCTCCCCCGTACCATGAAGGGCTGCGGTGCCGGAGCACTCATCAGCGGAGTGGCTGAAGGTAAGGCTCTAATCCCCAAATGCGCAGATCCTGCTATAGAGAGGATGCTCCTCTGGGCCTGATGGTACGCCCAGGGGGTCCAGAACGGCTGCTGCTTTGACTGTTGCCGCTGTGAGGCCAAGTTTGTGCTAGTGCTCACTACACCATGATTGGGAATGGCGCCGAGACTTGGAGCAGCGCCGAAATGAAGAGTGGTGCTGGAATGGGGATTGGCACAGAGATTTTGACCAGTGCCAGGAGGAGGAGCAGTGCCAAGAGTGAGAACGAGAATGATACCGGGGCTGAGACGCCCTTGATGGTACAGACTCCACATCAGACTCCGACAAGTAATCAGAATCTGACCACGGCAGTGCAGAGGTCAGGCCTGGGGACTGAAGCCTCTCTGCATGCGGGGCCATGGAGGCAGGCTTGCCCCAGTGCCATACCGGCAGAGGAAGCATGAGTCACTCCGGTGCCACCAACTGGGCCACCGAAATGAGCGTGCTTGATGCCAAGCTGTCTCTGGACTCCTGAGTGCGCAAAGCTGTTGGTGCCACAGGGCATGCCGGCATTAGCATCAAGGCTGGGGAACACCATGCCCCATGGCGTGCTGGTATGGGTGGTGGTACGGGCCTACCTGGATCCGGTGCTGTTGACGAGGCCAGAGACCAGTTCCGACACTTTGGGTGAGGCGAGGGCAAGTCAGCCATCAACTCAATCAGCTTCCACGCCGCCTCAAATGTATCCAGAGTGGAAGGCCATTTGGACCTGAGACAACTTCTACCCTGCACCACAGCTCCTGGTCACGCTCGACTGGCCACTCTCCAGCCCAGGAGTCGTTGACCTTGCAGCCGGTGTGGGCACATCAGGGTGCCCCAACTGGGGCGCACCTCAGGCACACAGTAGGGCGGTGACCTGCCCCCTCCACTCTTCTTGCTCTGCACTGGTGACTGTGAGCGACGTTGCGCCATGGGGTGCCTCAACACTGAGGAGGCCCCTAAGGAACCAGGAGTCTCCTGCACCGAGGGCAATGCACTGTGGGATTGCGGTGCTGAGTCCAATGACAGTGCCAGGAAAAGCACCGACTCCATAAGGAGTATCTTCAAGTGCAAGTTCCTCTTGTGTGGAGTTCTGGGCTTGAAACTACAACAGATTCTACAGTTAGCCGGGACACGGGCTTTGCCCAAGCACTAATCGTGTGGGTCACCACAAGGCACAAGCTTGGAACAGCCAGTGCAGGGCTTAAAACCGTAGCACCCTGGCATGCCCTGTGGGCTGGACAAGGGGACGCAACAGGCGAGTCCCAACCCAAACTACATAACTATCTAACTAACAGGGAAGGTAACTTGGGTAAGAAAACAAAGGGGTTCAACAAGGTGCTAACTACTGAGAATGCAATAGATACTGCTGAGATCACGCTTGGCAAGCGAGAAGGGAGCTCCAACAACTGTCACGGGAGGTAAGAAGGAGCTAAGTGGGTGGAGGGCCAGCAGGGATATATATGCACCAATGCAGTGGTGCCACTACAGGGGGCTCCCCGGCTGGCCTGATGGGTACCGCTAAGGGAAAACTCTCTGGCAAAACACACACATGGTGTGTGCACACCTAAGTGGAATGGACATAAGCCAGAACTCAAAGAAGAAACAGTGCTTACATGTAACCCATTGAAAAAGGAGTGAAATATTTAAAGAAAGAGACAGCATTCATTAAACACACTCACTAGTCCTAGTCCAAGAGCATTTTACCTAAATAAGCTGTATAAAAGGTAGTCTAAAAAGCCAAGAGCTTAGAATTTTAGATTGCTTGATCAAAGTTTAGTGTTACACATTTTCTAATACCGTGCAATAATATTGTCCTAATGAGCATGCCAGCACTCATATAAAAACACATCATAGATTTTAAGGCAGATTAGTTCTTACAAAAACTAATCAAAACAAAGCATATTTCACTCAAATGGTCATTTATCTGTGACTTACCTCATGCTGCCCAAGGCATTCCCTGCAGAAAAGAAAAAAAAAAAGAATTGCAAACAGCTGCATTCCTTAGAACAATAAGGCATCTGAAGCAATGGGAAAGAATCTGTTATAAGCCATAGTGTGCCAAATTCAGGCTGCCAGTTCCACAAATACACATAACTTTTCTACTTCGTTCCATCTTCTCTAGGGCCATGCCTACACTAGTGAGCTTACAACACAGCTGTACCAATGCAGCTGTGCTGCTGTACAGCCTGTGTAGCCACTCTCTGCCAATGGCAGAGAGCTCAGAACTCACCAGTTGATATAATTAAACCACCACCACTGTGCAATGGTAACTGTTCACATCGGTGCTTCTCTCAGTGCAACTTCTCACTCACAGAAGTGTTTTATTCACATTCCCAAGAGTCATAAATTATACCAGCAAAAGTGCTAATATAGACATAGGCTGAGAGTTCACACAAATTTAAGGGCATTCCTAAATATGGCCTCAAGCACATTTTAACAAAGGTGCTCACTGGTCTACTTGCTTTAATTCTCCCCTACCACCACATCCTTTCAGCAAGAATTTCATGGAGGGAGGCTCTATCTGGCACCACATCAAGATCAAAGGAGGAGTTCAACATTCACACTATTTCTGTAGCACAATTATTTCAGTGAACTGTTCGATTTTCTTATCCATACGTTAAGAATGGAAAATTAGAGATTATTTGGATTCTACTTTCTGATGTTTTCATAGACAGAATCCCAGAATCAATTATTCCAACTGCAGAGCCTGCAAGGCTGTATAAAAAAAGTGTGTTATCTTTATTGCTGACATTTCTCTGGTTTATTGTTTCAACTGCTACATCTAGACTGCAGGCTTCTTTTAGAGTGATCTTCCTGAAAAACTTTTCGAAAGAGAGCCTCCACACACAAAATCGCATCGAAAAAGTGATCTGCTTTTTCGAAAGATAGCGTCCAATCAATGAGGATGTTATCTCACATTTAACTTGTGATTACTATGGATGGAGTGGCCACCAGGGTACCCGTGCTTTTTCCTGGAGACATCTTCTTTTGACAAAAACCCCTCTTCCCCATCCACACACGCCTTTTCCCGAAAGAGCTCTTTCAGAAAAAGGCTTCTCCTTCATAGAAAGAGGTTTACTGCTGTTGGAAAAACCCCTGCATTCTTTCGACTTTCTGAACGCAATTGCAGCATGGATGTAAGTGAAGTTTTTCTGGAAAAACTGTTTTTCCCGGAAAAACTCTGCAGTGTAGGCACACTCAAAATACAATGACCCCAATTCTCAGTTCTGGCTAAAGAACATGGAAGAATTTAGGATAGATGATGGCATCTGGCAACAACTACTGTTGATTCTATGCAGGCCTGTCTCATCTGTTTGGGCTCTCTGCAGGCTGCCCACCACCAAACTGCTATGAAGGAAATCCCAGCTTCTATCCTCTCACGTGTTTTAAGTCTCCCTGCGTCTAAGGTTAACACGCTATTTCCTCCCTTAAACACTGTGGCATATTTCCTGGGCACCGACTCTGTCTGCTACTCCTTACTGGAAATGGAGTCCATTAACCCACCTACCTTAAGCCCCATGACCGATCTGGCCTTCCAAGATACCTCATGAACTTGAGCAGACCCTCTCCCACAACTCCACCCAAGGCACGCTCCATCTTAGTTACAGTTTAACTCTCTCTGGAGGCATGTTATAGTTGTAAGCACGTAACATACATACACATCTCACACTTTATTCTTTAATTACTCAATTAAAAAAATATGATTATTTTAAAGAAACTCTACATGCAGTGCCCCACACACAAGTTCACCCTCTTTTTGGGAGTCCTTTGGGATCACCTGCATTTAAGGCGGCAGGTCTCCGCAAGTCCATTTGCCTCAGCTAGTGCCCACAGTAGTGTCCATCATCTTGAACTAGTAAAATTGACCAAAAAGAACCCTGAAAAGAGCAGTTCCCATCTTTTTATAACCTTTCTGTCCTTGTCAAATGACTCCCAGAATCAGACTCCACAGGTAACTTGGTTGCCGGATTGCATCCCCAACAATAAACCAAGTTCTTGTGATGAAGATACAGCATATTGTTTACAGCTACTCCATTTCAATGGAAAAGCCATGAAGATTTAGGGTATCTTCTATAAAGAATATGTCAATTGCCACGGAAAAAAAAAAACACCCACTCTTCCTTAAAAAATGAGGTTCACGTGTTTTTTTCAAAATAGGGGGGTTTTCCCCAAAAAAACCACGTCCAGACTACTTTCATTTTCTAAAGCTCTGCTTTTGAAAGTGAGAGATCTGAAGATTTGCATATCTTCAGATATGCAAATTCCTTTTTCAAAAATAGAGAGTAGTTTAGATGTACACTTAGCGCCTGTACCTCTGCCATCCTGTTGGAATTTTAGTCTAAAATGGAGGCAACAAACAATATGAAAGGACAAATGAGATGTACATTCAAAATGGAGACCAAAAGATACATACATTTCATAGTCTAACACAGAATTACAATATAGTACGGATAGACTAAGTCATCAGAGCCTCTCCACAACACATTTCCTGTGTGATGCTAGTCAAGTCATTTCACAGGTGGTCACTAACTGTGCATTCCTCATTTGTTGGGTAACGGATATGAGACATTGGATTCGGATTTGCACCAGTCCTGGACATCCACAGTTGTGAGTGAAGTCAATGGGAGCTGTCCTTTGAGCATGAAATGCTATATAACGTTATGTATTCTGGAAAAAAAATCATCATATTTCTGTGCCTCAGTCCCGTATTTATAAAATATTTTCAACATAGCTTTGTGCATTTGTTTACAAATATTTTAAAATCAGGCACTTATTTTACTCTTTCTATTCATCCTTTTTTGCACTGAGCAGACAATTCCAGGATGCTAACTATTGGCCACCGAAAGAAATTCCCTGCCTTCTGAGATTATACCATTTCCATCAAAAATATAACAGGCTTCATGAGTACAAATCCTTGTAAAATTCTAAAGCACAAAAGAAATTGATGCTTTAAACATTATATAGCAGTATAAAATGATACAATTTCAAAGCAAAAATAAAAAAACACTCCAAAAAACAAACCCCACAACATTTTTATACTTACGTTGGTATAGGAACCTGACACAGGGGGCAAGGTAATGAAGTTTGAATAAAAGCTGGCTCAGATGGCTGTTCCCAGGGACCAGCAGGTTGGTGCTGAAAGCAAAACAAATACATTGCTATGTTTATATTACATCATATAAGCTGTGGCGACAAGCAGAGCCATCTGTTTAGCTAAAAATATCCATAATGACTGGTAAGATCTTAGTTCTAACAGGTTTATTTTTCCCTTAACTGAAGAAATTATACTTACTGAAACTAAGACATGAATACAGTAGATTTCTGGATAATCATTTCATTTTTTAGTATTACTAAGAACATGAGCCTGAAATCCAGACAGCTTTATTATAAAAGCCACTATTTCATTCCCTAGCATATCTTACTGTTAACCTGACAACAAGGGCAAGTAAAAAAATTAGTCATATCATTCCAAACATTACAGGCAAAGAATGTGTAATTTAACAGTGCTCTCTCACCTGGTCAATACACTCTGTTCCAGGAGTATTACTATATTTTGATGTTGTCTACTTTTCACATGAAGCTTAAAGTCTAAAAGCGTCAATGTATAGTTTCCTATTTTGAACTGCTTCCTAACATGATCATTTAGCAAATACCTAGAAGCTAACCAATTTTAATAGAGACAAAAATTAAGGCGTATGCTGATTTTGCATACAATATATTAAATAAGTTTGTCGATAGTTTTAAAGAACAACAGAGGAAGAGGAAAGAAAAGGAAGACTCTTGATTTACCTGTGGACGTATATGAACTGTCAAGTGTCATTTATGGCCATACAAAGAGAAATTAGATTTTAAACAAGGCAAAGAGAATCACAATTCTAATTTCTCAAGTTAGTATCACACAGCTTATTCAACCTTAAATATTTACTTCTAATAGCTATGCTTTTCAACATAAAATCAGGGACAGGAGTGTTCACCATTCTTCTTGGGAAGCACAGTTCTAGCACCTTACCAAGCCAGTTTGCTTCACAAGAGCTTCATCATGGCAAGAAGCAGGACATAAGTGGCCGCACTTTAACACTTTCCGGCAGGGCTGACGACATGCAGGGCAAGGGCCAAAGTGACAACTGTGTCTCTCTTGGCTGGTATGATGGCAAGTTGGTGGCCGGCTAAAGTAAAAATCCAAGAATAAATATGATATGAAACATTTTACTGCGATCCTTAGCTGTATGCATTAATACAATCAAAGAATTAGGGAGCACCAATTATTGTATTTAATAATTGTATATAAGTTATATTTAACAGTGCTTTGATATGTATTTAGCTAATTCAAAATGAACTTAACAAAATATCAGATATACTTATAACACAGCAACCCATCAAGTCCTTTCTGCGCCTTCCACTGCAATTTAGACACTGCCTACTCCTTACATTTATGCTATCCTGCCTTGCACTTTCATAGTTTCCTGATCTTTTCAGGACACCTTTCACCCAAAAAAGGAGACTTCGGCAGAACCCTCACCTCCTCTGCTTACTACTAAACACAAGCAGCCCTGCTGAGATCAGGCTGGCTCAACTTCCACCTTTGTTTTAAGTGGAAAAATCAAACATGGCACTCTCTCAGGACAAACAGATGAGTTAACTTGAAAGTCTTGTTTTTCTTGGTGCTCTCTCACTGCTGCTTTCTCTTCATCCCTGTAGGCCTCACAAACCATAAAAAAATTTCAGATTTTCTGGATAAGAGTCATTCAATCAGTTCCTATAAGCAATCAGGATGGGTCAACTCAGGGTTTTATTTACATTACTCTCTCACACACAGGAATATGAAGTCTTGAAGATCACCCTTGACAGCTACTTCCTGAATTTGTGCATATGAAAGGTTTGGATGGAAGCCCTAACACTCCTTGCCTATTGTTCATACAGGCAATTTTCTTTTGCTCAGCTTACCTTCAGAATACCTACCCATCTCCATGTTCCATTTCACTGGGGCCATTGCAATGTTCTCCACTTGGCTCTTGGCTAACTCTACCAATTTATCACCGATTTCTTCACTCTAATCTACAGTAAACTTCCGATAATCCGGCACCTTTAGGACCCCGGGGGTGCCGGATTATCAGATTTGCTGGACTATCAGAAGGGGGGGCTATGAGGGGTCTGGGATGGGGGCAGGATGCCACCCCAGACCCCTCGTAGCCCCCCCTTCCGATAGTCCGGTTCTGCCCCAGGCATCCCTGATTCAGCCGCTGCTGGTCAGTTTCAGCAGCGGCTGAATCAGGGACTCCTGGGGCAGAGCAGCTGGAGTGCTGCGGGGTTGGTCTGGTAGTGCCGACCCTTGGCGCAGCAAGACAAACCCAGCAGCACCCGAGCTGCTCTTGGGGACGCCTGGGGCAGAGCAGCTAGGCACTACTGGACCAACACAGCAGCACCCCAGCTGCTCTACCCCAGGTGTCCCCGATTCAGCCGCTGCTGAAACTGATCAGCGGCTGACTCCAGGAAGCCCGAGGCAGAGCAGCTCTGCCTCGGGCTTCCTGGAGTCAGCCGCTGGTCAGTTTCAGCAGCGGCTGAATCGGGGACAGCTGGGGTGCTGCCGGGTTAGTCCCGCAGCCCGAAGGGGCAGCGCTACGGGACCAACCCAGCAGCGCCCCAGCTGCTCTGCCCTCAGCTTCCTCGATTCAGCCACTGGTCAGTTTTAGCAGCGGCTGAATTGGGAAAGCTGGGGGCAGAGCAGCTCCAATGGTCCGGCTGCCCGGAGCCCTTCCGGGTTCCTGACGGTGCCGGACCATCAGGAGTGCCGGACCATCAGAGTTTTACTGTGTATAGTTTTTTTTACACCATCCTCTTCCCTGCAGCATCTGAGTACTTTCTAATACTGCACTAAGTGACATGACTGAAATGTCATATGTTCTTGATTTTCATCCATCCCTCTTGAACTTCACAAGAACCTAGCAATTCTAGTGGCTAATTAGGATATACACATCCTGATCAAAGCCCTGTTGAAGTGGTCATGGGACAAGGTTCTGTAGTACCATGCATCCCAGGCCTTCCTAATCAATCAGGACAATTCATATGCGCTTCTTTCAGGTCCTCATGATCCTGTGACTTGACAAAAGGCCACATTTCTCCAGATAGGTTTTAGCAGTCTACTCTAATAGGTCAAGACATGAAATACTATGGCCAAAGCCTTTCTTTGCCTTCTGAACCACTTTGTTGCCTGCGGTGAGCTACACTGAGCGTCTACAATACTTCTCTCTGGTCCAATAGCACTCTACTTCTTTCTTCAAGTAATTCCTTTTTTTTTTTTTTAACCAGTTAGGTCTTCTTTCTTTTCAGATGTTCTAACTTACCCCATAACAGGGCAGGTCCTTCTTTTGCTAACCTCTTCTAGTTTCTTACCATGGATACCAATCCCAGGATATGACTTGCACCAGCATTCCCCCATACCAGCAGACTTAGTCCCTTCCCAAACAGACTAATCATCAGTTGACTTGAGCCTCAGACCATCTTAGCCCTTCAGACACAAAAGGTACTGTACTTTCACATGTACCTTCTGATGCAGCCTGGCAACTAGACTAAGCAAACAGCGATCAAGTGCACATCCCTCTCCTGCATCTGGGCAGAGTCTTACTTCTTTCTTGTCACTCTAGGAAGTCTACTAGTGGGGAAAATTGGAAGGTCAGTTCAGCTGAAATCATCAGTGAACGATATTTCAATATCTTCAACTTTAAGCAAATATGCTGCATCCTGAAATCTCAATGATTGACTGTTACAGAGTAAACTGATCTATTTTCCTTTCTCTCTGCACATTCAGGCTCTGGTGTAAATATGTTAGTACTTTGGTCTAAAGATCAGGCCAAGAGCCAAGACGCTGCTCCTTCCAATCTTACTCCTACCTACTGCACCACCAGTGCTTAAGAAGGTCAAGCAGGACAAATCATAGATACTATTTTTAGTCTGCTGGTGAGACAGATGCCTCTGGTTTCAGGTACTAATAAGCCTGCTGGCAGACTGGGTCAACCTTCAAATCATATCAAACTACCATTTTCCCCCACTCAGTCAATTCCAGTTTTCCCTGAAAGACAGACTTCATTCCCCAGAAAAATAGGTTAACATTGTCTCATTAATAAGGGCTGTGTCTAGATTACATCCCTTTTCTCAAAAAAGGGATGTACAGGCAGTCCCCGGGTTACGTACAAGATAATAAACCTACAGTCCCTAAGTTGAATCTGTAAGTCAGTCAGAACTGGCATCCAGATTCAGCCGCTGCTGAAAATGACCAGCAGCTGACTACAGGAAGCCTGAGGCAGAGTTGCTCTGCCCCGGGCTTCCTGGAATCAGCCTCTGATCAGTTTCAACAGGCTGAATCTGGACTCCAGTTCCGACTTACATACAGATTCAACTTAAGAACCCCAGGCGTCCCCAAGTCAGCTGCTGCTGAAACTGATCAGCGGCTGATTCCAGGAAGCCCGGGGCAGAGCAACTCTGTCTCGGGCTTCCTGTAGTCAGCACTGGTCAGTTTCAGCAGCGGCTGACTTGGGGACGCCTGGGGCAGAGCAGCTGGGGTGCTGCTGGGTTGCTCCAGTAGCGCCGCTCCTCGGCGCTACTGGACCAATCCACCAGCGCCCCAGCTGCTCTACCACAGGCGTCCGGAGAAAACCCTGGACTGCGGGGGGGGAGGGGGGCGTACTAGCTGTCCGGGTCCTCCGTGGCTTTGCTCCGCTTTTCTCCCCGTCTCCCTGGTCTGTTGGTCTCCAGCAGACCAGGGAGACCGGGAGCAAAGCCGTGGAACACGCCGGCAGCGGGACAGCGGCGGCGCGTCTGGGCTGTCCGCTGCCCGCGTGCTCCGTGGCTTTGCTCCCGGTGTCCCTGGTCTGCTGGAGACGGTCCCCAGCAGACCTGGGACACCCGGAGCAGCTTTTCTCGCCCCGGAGGTCGAGGTGGCGGGACCGCTGCGCTCTGGGCGGTCCCGCTGCCTGCGAGCTCCGGGGCAAGAAAGCCCCGTTCGTAAGTGAAGATCCAACAGCAGTTTAGACCGGGATTGATCAAAAATGAAACCCTTTTTCAAAAGAGGAGTACAGGATCTTTTGAAAAAGGGTTTTTCTTTTTGATCGATCCCCGTCTAAACTGCTGTTTTTCTTTCAAAAAGCCCAGTTTTGAAAAAAACTGTGGCCATCATTATGCAAATGAATCACGGGAAATTTAAATCCCAGCTTCATTTGCAATTTCCAAGTGTCTAATTTACATCCCTCTTTCTAGAAAAGGGATGTAATGTAGACACAGCCAAGCATTCAGTGAGATATGGTGATTGTTTTGAGAACTATCAAATCCACCACCAACAGAAAGCATCTTGATTGCCCATGAGCAACTAAAACACCCAACCGGGTCAAAAGGTCAGCCTGCTAATCATAGCCACTCCCTAGACAGAGTTGAAACCTCATTTTCAAAGGTTTCTAAGGCAGCAGCACAGTGTTTTCCAGAAGTGGCAAAGTGCTATCCATCTGGCTCTGTCCATATCAGAGAATGCTTTCTTTAGATACAGCTCTCCACATGGTAATAAAGTTCAGATATCTTCTTTACAATACTGTTAGTAAGTCTGCTGTGTGTCTGACTGTCCCTTCCTGCTGAGGTGCCAAAAGATGAATGTACAAAAGAAAGTTGCTCACTGGCAACTTTGTCATTGTCCTCTTCTCTCATCCTACATCTCCCTCTCCTTATATAAGAAAAGACACTCCCTTATATACTTAAATCTCATTCTCTAACTCTCCTGCAGAAATACACTTCTTAAGATGACAAGACTTGGACCTTATTTAATGTTTGCCATTGTTTGCCTCGGAGGTAAAGCCATGATGTTATGTCCTTGACTGTTCCACAATGGAAGAAAAGAAAATAATGCAAACAAATAATTTCTCTTTAATGTGATTTATTTAACTTTATTTTAAGATAGTAAATCATCTGGATCTTTTAATTCAAAAGAACCATTAAACCATCATTTAAACTATATACACTCAATTATTAAAACTGATTTTTTCTTGAACATTTAAAGACTGTTGATTAAATGGTTTCTAGTCCTAGGCTACACAAAAGTCCATCAAGCTATTACACTTTAAAATGAACACACTAAAAAGAATAAATAAATAAATAAATAAATAAATGTTCTATGGATTTCAGTGCAAGTTTTATCTTTCCTATTCCCAAAGGCCATGGATTCTAGTGTATTTTAAAAGCCAGTTCCATTGGCAAATGAAAAGATTTTAATAGTGCAAGCATAAGCCAGTAAAACCATACTTCAATTGTAAAAATGAAAACAATGTAGGCCTTTAGTCTTCAACATCGTCAACTGCTTTGACCAGTTAACAAAAATTCTTGAGTTCCAAAGTGATACAGTCCTCTGAGGACAAAAAACAAAACAAAAAACAAACAAACAAAAAAACCAAAGTCAGTCTACTAAAAGGGGAATCTGAGTGGAAGGGACATTGCTGCAATTACCTTATACAGTGGAATATACAGAGGACCCTGAAAAGACAAGTCTTACATAATAAATCTGACAATGCTTCTGTCAGAGAAATAGTAGCATGCAAGCATTTAAATGCATTCAAATTCTTCAAGTCATCCAAAGAACTAGAAACCAATGTGTGTGCCCAAGTCTTCTGTACCAACCTGCAAAGCTCTTTGCATTTCGGAGGCTTGGTGCTACGTTCTCTGCCACATGGTACTTTGAGAATAGTTTTACCACAACTGCACAACACATCTACTGTCTCTGGACATGGATAGCAACTACCTAAAACAAATACATTAAGAGAGTGATGGTAAAAATATTTCATTGCTTCTAAAAACATTATAACAATTTTGAATTTGGAAACCCTTTTGTACTAGTTTGTCTACTCTGCATTGTCCGAAGAACATACGGCCATTACATTTGCATCTTGAGTCAAAGTGTCAAGAACCAATTTGCAGGAGCAATTTCAGACTTTTCAAACAAACATTAAGTTTGACTGTTCTATAGTGATATTACCATTATCCAAGAAAGGAAAGTTCAATTTGTAGATTTAAAATGCAAAGCAGTATTATCGGTGCAAGAGAAGTCACCCTGAGCAAATGGCACTTAAAGCAATTCTATTTCTATTTCACACACTCATGAATGTGAAGACATATTATAGCCTTTCATCAATTTCTGAAAGGTCAACAAAGAAAAATCAGATTTCTGACATTTATAAGATGCCATTTTGGAGCTTTTATCATACTTGACAAAAATGCAAATGTGTCACTTAACTGCACAGAAGCTGATAAAATGCACCTAATAAGTCTTCTTCCTTTTAAAATTATTTGTATTAGGAAACACATATTTTAGAAATAAAAAGGTAGAGCTCAAGAAGGTTAAAATAATATTATGATTCTTCCACTCATTTATCAAATACGAAATGTTAAATGTTATTGCGTATGCCGCTCTTGACATTAATTGCATACGAAAGCAGATATAGATGGAAAAGTGCAGGTTTTCACCTGAATATCTGTAACCCTATTTTTTTTTTTGTTAATTTTATGAAAAAATGTATAGTTCAAAACCATTAATGGAGATATAAATTTGTGGATAATCATGGCTGTCTCAATAGTATCTGAGATGCAATACTTCTAGAATCAGGATTCTTCTCACCAACAGCACAAAGTGCCCCAAAAGACATGCGAAAGTCCAATTGTCAATGAGGGGTGTGAGTGTACATAAATATAGAAAATGTATGCCGTCTCTTAATACATTTAAGAAATAGAGGCGTGGCGCCTGTGACCGGCTCATGACCAATCCCCCACAATACCTCTACCTCCTCTGCCCCCCACAGAGACAGTGCTGGGGGAAAACCAGCTTCTGCTCCTCAGCCCCTTGTTGCCTATATCAGGCAGCAAGGCAGTGGAAAGGGCTAGTTGAGTTACTACTCAACTATCTGATATGCTTATACTTATCGGATAGTCGACTAGTCGCTTACATTCCTAATTTAATATATACTTAGAGAGTCATTAATATTCTCTGCCTATTTCTATCACTTTTCAGCTGGCAAATGCACCTTTACGTGACAATCGGGTGACAGCCATTTTGCATGCAAAATATGCTGGAACTACTCTATCAGCAGCAGAAACTGACACAATCAAGTTAGCATTGGTCCATTTCATCACTATTTCCTTTGGGAAGGACATCACTGCTGTCAACAAAAGAGGCCAACAAAAAGTACCAAGATAATGCATAAAAACTATTTTGCCAGGGTTTGCAGCATTTTCTCATCTATCTTGCACTCATTAAAATTGTAGTATTCCCAAGGTCAGTGTTCCTCCCTCTTTCAGTGCACAGAGCATCAAGAGTATTAACTCTACTGTTACTCTTGGATTAAGCACTACAATGTTTTCATAATTAAATGTGTAAACTTTGATTTTCACTTATTAGGGAGGAATAACATGCTTTAGGGGATATAGCGTAAAAATGAAGGAAAGAACAAAAAAATACTCATGAGGAATCACTCCTTTAATACAACAACATCTCTTGCCAGTGCTAGAAAACTGACTTAATTTGCTCCAGAATTTTCCAGATATCACAGGTCTTATAAGTCTCTCTTTCCAGGTCTCCACTGTTTCCCCTTTTAAAGATTGGTAGTATAGTCATCCTCCTCCAGTTCTTTCGGAACTCATCTGTTCTCCATGAGTTCTCAAAGATAATCATTAATGATTCCAAGATTGCTTCCGCTAATTTCTAACTACTGTAGGATCAATTTATCAGGCTCCACCAACTTGAATGAATCTACCTTATCTAAATATGCTTTAGCTTTTCTTCCCCCTTTCCCTGTCTTGGCTTACCTTTCCTTCCCCTTGTTTATACATATTGTGTTATTTGGTCACACACACAACCAACCTTTTTTAGTGAGGACTGAAGCAAAATAGACTGACATTCTTTTACATTTTATTTGTTGGGTAAGGATGCATTTGAATCATGTATTTTTGCATTAAAACTTGAAAGCCTGATTTTAGTGCAATGTTATTTTCAATTGAAAAATTTGAACACAATTCTATTACCCTTTCCTGCATCCTGAATTAACAGTTTTCTATGTGATTTTTATCTTTTTATCTTCAAACAAAAATGCACGGTAGTGAGGGAACAAAACAAAAACAGTTTAAAATCCCCACACATCCCCAAACCCTAAATGAGTGATCTCCCATTCTTTCTTTCCAGATTGAAGTTTACACAGTAAAGTGAGCCCATAAACCATACTGCCTGAAAAATAAACATCTCCAAAATCAATTGAGAATTTCTTATATTTCAGCAAACATTATGGTCCCATAGTAGCCATTAATGCACCTCTTAATGTGCAAAGAAATGAAATAATTTAAGAAGTAATGTCACAACATTCTCAAGTTTGTAAATTAACAACTAGTATTTTAGCCAGGCAGGGAATAGTAATACTTCAAGGACAAACCTTATTTTATGACATTTCTTTGAAAAGTTAAGGAGTTCAAAGGCTTTTTGTAATAAAGTAGACCATTTTGGATATATATCAAGTTGAATATTATATGAGATGATATTTTTACTAACACCATTTAGAGATTTTTGATGTATAAAATTTAGTGTAGGAGTATATATCTAATGATTAAGTGTAGCAATTATAAACTTACAGAAGACATTACAACACTCTTGATGCTCTTAATGTATCAAGGACAATGCTTAAAATAAGACAATTCTAACCATTATGGAGTTAAGATATGGGAATTTTACAACATTTATATACTGAAATTATAATCAAGTTGGGGGGGGGGGGAGAATGTTCCTATTCTCGAGAAACAGATAAAAGTCTCCCAAATTAAAAAAGTTGAGAGAAAAAGAATAAAGCTCCCAGAAAATAATCACCAACTTACAACAAATGAGAACTTTTATATTGCTGTTAAATTGCTTAAGGAGCAGCAGCAAGAGAGAATTGAGCCAAAAAATTATTTTCTGATACCAGATCTGCATACATCCCAAAATACTGGACTGCCCATGCAAGATTCTAGAGCAGTGGTCCCCAACCTTTTGGGGCTGCCGGGCACCTGGGGGCGGGGCCGCTCACAGGCCACGTGACTGGGGGAGGGGCCAAGCATGCACCGCACGCCCAAGGTCAGCACCGGCATGTGCTGCAATCCCGGGCAGGGGCTGCCCAGGTTCCGCGCGCTGGGGCCGGCAAGGGCACGCGCGGCGCCCCTGGGGGCAGGGCCAAAGCCAGCGCCAGGGACGGCAAGGGCACGCGCGGCGCCCCTGGGGGCGGGGCCAAAGCCAGCGCCAGGGACGGCAAGGGCATGTGCGGGGGCTGGGGCCAGGGCCAGCGCACGCGCTGCGCACCTGGGGGCGGGGGTCAGGGTCGGCACCGGCACGCGCGGCGCACCCAGGGCCGGCCATGCGCCCAGGGCTGGCACCTGCTGCACTCCCGAGGGCGGCGGCAGAGCCAGCCCAGATTGCACTGCGGGCGCATGTAAAGGGCCCGGCGGGCACCATGGCGCCCGTGGGCACCGGGTTGGGGACCACGGTTCTAGAGGAAATAATCTGCTTCTTTTTAGAAATGGTCCAGCCTCTTAATACAACAGAGCAGAGTAACGATATAAAAAGTGCTGCATAACCCCAGTTCTCTCCAATTGAGGGATCAGTACCCTTTTCACTTGAGAGACCAAGTCTTCACTGTAGGTCCTGTGCTTCCAAACAGCAAGGCTAGCAGATTCAGACTTACAAAGACACCTATCCGGGATGGTCTCAGTGGTCCCCAACCTTGTGTGGCCCCGTGCCCGGCAGCCCCAAATGTGCCGCACGCCCAGGGGTGGCACCGTGCATATGCCACGTGCCCAAGGCGGGAGCCGCGGAAGTGGGTCTGGCCCACGAAAGCTCATCATCTAATAAACCATCTTGTTAGTCTTTAAAGTGCTACATTGTCCTGCATTTTGCTTCAACTACCCCAGACTAACACGGCTACATTTCTATCACTATCTTGCCTGGGGGTGGCACTGCGCACCCTTGGTGCAGGAATGGCTCGGGCCGGCCCTGGTCAGTAGGTGGGCGCGCATAAAAGCCCCAGTGAGCGCCCTCGCGCCCGCAGGCACTGCGTTGGGGACCACTAGTCTAGACAGTGCTTGGTCCTGCCATGAGGGCAGGGGAATGGACTCCATGACCTCTTGAGATCCCTTCCAATTCTATAATTCTAAGAACCACCCTATTTATATAATAGTGTTCAGTGATTGCTTTTCCAAATAGAGGGTTTCTTTGAACCGAAAGTCCTTTACAGACAAACATTTTGAAATCGTAAAGGTAAGTCTTAGATAGCAAAAAGAAATTACTACACCAGGGGACCCACTTTCTCTCCCCCGAAAACAAAAGGTAGTGTGAGAGAAATCCCACTTTACTAGAAAGCATGATGATGATTTAAGAGGCGGCACTCACTATTAAGATTCCAGAAGAATTACTATGATTTAAAGGAAACCAGGATTTGGCCTTAGAGAACTATAACACTGGGTTTTTTTTTTTAGACTCTTGAACTCCCTTGTAGTTCAGGTTTTTCCCAGTAATCAAGACCATTTTTCTGGATTCTGAATTGAAATTCCAAATTACTATGGAATTTGAATTTAATAAATCAGAATATTCTGATTCCAAATGAATCCCAAAATGATTATATTAAAATTAGGAAAGAAAAGTAGACTGAAAGATCTCACATTTTCTCAAAGAATGACCATCTGACAGAGAGCAAGTCTACACTATAGGGGTGTCTGGTGAAGATGTGCTATGCTGATGGGAAGGTGATCCATCTCAGCAAGAAGTGGAAGCTATGCTGACAGGACAGCAACTCATACGAACTAAGGATGTGAAAATGTAACCATGTACACAGTTAACCAACGAGCCTGAGTTCATTGGTTAATGTGCATGGTTATACACAGGCTTCCTGTACTTGCCGGGAGCTGGTTTAAAAGCTGGCTTCCTATACTCACCAGCTCCCAGGGAGCCACCTGCTCCCTCCCCCCACGATGCTGCCTCTGTAATATTAAGGATGTTAAATTGCGGTTAACTGACTAGTCGAGTAGTCGATGGAATTTCACACTGTCTCATAATTCTTCTGCCCACATCACAGTCCAGCAAGTCAGCCCTTTTCACTTATCTCCTATGCCAATTCCACCTTATTCCCAAAAAGAGCCTCTTTGTCTTTCCCAGGAAACGCTGAATTGCCCCACAATCAAACACAACAGGAGATCAGCTGACGGGTTACAGGTATACTGGCTTCTTCCCTTTTAGAGAGTCCTCATATGACATCAACATTTCCATGTGACTATGGTGCTATTTTGATAAATCAGAACTTGCTTATATATTGTAGTGCCAACAGAAACAACATTCCAACAAAAAGGCATCAATTCAACAAGAAATGTTCAGTTTGGTCTCACCTCTATGGCAAACTGAAGGACATTTGTGATTTCTACATCCTAAAGTCCGTCCGCAGAGTTGATCACAAGGTGGACAGTTTCCAGAACAACACTATAAAATAAAAACAGAACATTCCACAGAACTTGCTATTTTAGAATTTCCAACATGCCACTTTCTTCCAATGTCATTTGTACAAGAGACAGAAGTATAGAAACTGAGCATGTGTAATAAAAACGTACTAGAAAAAAAAGTACACTGGAAATTTGTTTTAAAATGTCATTTCAATACATTAACAAGATATAGACCTTCCACTAAAAAACACACACACCAATTAATGTGAATTTCTAGAATACTTTTGCACATGACTGAGCTGTGAAGTCATTTTAGAATCAACTACCGTACAGTTTGCATGATGATGGCTGCAATTAGCCTTGGTCTGGCCCAGCATTCTCTAAGCTTTTTCCCCCATCTCTGTGCCTACAGAATGAGAATACTGTTTACATGCTTCTGGGATTTGTGGTCCATTTTATGTGCTTATTCTCAAGTGTGTAACACTACGTATTCTATTCACTACACGTATATCCAGAAGAACAAGTGAATGGACTCCAGGGCAGAAGGCAGCAGCCCCTCCCTCTTGCACTTGGAAAACAACAGAAGGCAGATGGGATAGGTATTTGCAAAAGCAGGTTGGACTTTTCTCATCCAAAAGATGGCAATTCTGATTTAGTTTTGTTCTCTTCAGTGTACTGCAATTTTTAAAATGCTTTAACAGTATGCCAGTCAAAACTAAAATCGATTTTCTTTACCTCAGTGTGGCAACTTAAAAGTTTTAAAAAGTGACAAACCAAAAATTAAGCAAGACATTCACCTGCACAACTGAAAGTACATGGACAATCTAGTCATTTTAGTTAAAAATGCTTGTTTGAGTCACTGAGATTGCCTCAAGGTGGATAAAAATCAATTATTAAAAAAATGTAAAATAATATTTTTTCATTTAAATTGGATTATTTGATAAAATGCTTTTTTAGGAAAAAACCTAAAGATAATTTTAATTAACATCATTATAGCTCAAAGATCTCTCATCATGGAATAGGTATTATAAATTCTAATTCTATAATATGAAACAATACAGTCATGTAATGTTTAAGAAAAGTTTTGTAAATGAGTTCCAACAGTTTATGGATTAGGACTCCAATCTGGAATTCTAGAGGCTTCTTATAGATTATTTAGATTAATTTTTCTATCTACCCAGTGTGACTCAGTGCTAAGTCTAGAACAGACCTGGGCAAAATAGGCTGTATCTGGCCTGCCAAGCTACCAGATCTAACCCCCAGAAGCAGCAGGGAGCCCCAGGCAGGCTCCCCTGCTTGCCCACATGCTGCTCAGAAATGCGGTTGTGGGGAACGTTCTCTTCATGAGTTTGGAGGGGAAGGTGGAGAAAGATTCAGACACTGCTCCTGCCCCCAGCACAATCCCACTGACTGTTTTCTGGACAGAAACTGGCCAACGGGAGCTCCCTGTTTGAACAACAGGCAGCCATGAAGCACAGCCTTCTTGCTCAGTTACTCACTCAAGCACATGGCTGAGAAGGCAGTAACATTTTAAGCCCTGCAAGCCTTTAACTTTGAAAGCAGGCAGGCAGGTTTGGCTATTAGCTGGAGTCTCTCAGCCAGAACCTGCCTCTGACACCCCAGTCTCTCCATTACCCAATCCTCTGCCTCCCACTCCCTCCCCTCTACTCCACATGCACCCATACTCCCTCCCAGTTATGGCACCCCAATCTCCTGCACAAGATCACAATCCCTTCCTATGCTAGGTCACATCCCAAAACCTGCACCCCAGTTCCCTGCCCTAGGTCACAACTGCCTCCTTCACCCAAACTCCCTCCCAGACTCTATTCTCACTCCTGCATCCCAATCCTTACCCCAAGCTCCCTTCTGTGCCCAACCTCTATCCCAGACTCTACACCTCCTCTATCAATACCATGGAAGAGTGCAGCCCTCGACCACTTTTCTACATTTTGGAGTGTCCCCCCCTCGCCCATCAAAAATGATATCCTATCATTGGATACCATCAAAGATGCTTAGTTTTGCAGTTTTCAACCAATGGATGTGTGTCTCCAGAGATAAAATGCTTGCTAACAGCAATAATGTATTACATAAATATACATACAGAGATAAGAAATAAGACCTCAACCCTATTGTCCCTCTTCAAATGTGTGTATACATAGTCAATCCCTTACCTCTCTCAAACTGCACAGTTTCAAAAAGTTCAATAAATAGAAGATTATTGGTGCAGAATAGATCTGGATAAGGAGAAGTCTGGAGATAAATCTGAGAAGAAAGGGACAGGCAGTAGAAAGTGACACTGTACGAGCAGTGTATTCCAGAAATCTTGAGGTCTTTCTGAGGGTAGCCACCACTGATTTCAGATCTACCATACCATTCTCTCATTCAAAAGGAAACACTATAATGGCAGCAGGCCATAAAATAGACTCAATTTGTGAATATTTTAATGTTCCTCTACCAGTGGGTAAGGCATGTGTGCAAATTGCAAACAGTGCAACAAAGAAACGCAAGGCCTGGTTGCCCAAATGAAGCAACATCATGAGACGTGTCCTTCTTAGGAGGAAGCTGCATTAATGATGATGAAAGGAACACGTCAGAACATGCAGCATCTTCATGTTGGTAAACTTTTTTATTGCATACTTCTTTCTTAAGGATTGCCTGTCTTCTTTCTGGACTATTCTTGACTTCTCATGTTTGAAAATATAGTATATCAGATGTAAAGATATAAAAAGAAAAAAATGTCCATCACCAGAAACAACCATAGATAAGTTTGAGAGAAAAACCAGCAGATTACAAAAAGAGGTAATTGATGAAAAAATTGCCTTTCTGTATGACTGAGAACCCATATTTCATTAACATGGTTCAGTCATTAAGTCCAGGATAAAATTCCCCAACAAAAAAGATGTTGCACTGTACGAGAGAAATTGAGCAGTATGTTAAAAAAAATCTAGAGGGGAAAAAATTGTTAACCTGAGTCTCTATGGGTGGAGCAATGTCCACAACGATCCTGTCCTATGTGCATGTATGACAGCAGAAAAAGGGAATGTCTTCCTTTCAGAAACAACTGATGCATCAGGAAACATACATGCAGCAAAATACTTACAAGAAGTAGCAGTAAAATCTATACCCAACTATGGAAAAAAATTCAAATGTCTAGTATGCAGATTCGTCACAGACATTGCTGCAAATATATCCAAGATGAGAAGAAATTTAGAAGGGAGTGAAGAGAGTCCCTAACTAACAACATATATTTGCAATGCTCATTTATGCACTTCCTAGCCAAAGACCTCAGTGCTCCAGAAATCAAGGCTAATGTTGAAATTGCAAAACAGTTCCATAACTTTGTAGCAGCTGTTCTGAAAAAGGTGGGAAGAACTAAGCTAACTCCCACAATTCATGTGAGGAAACACAGTAGTAGACTACTTTAAGCACTATATGAAGAATAGGCCTAATATGATGACAGTTTGTGAACAAAATCCTGAAAAAATAGATGGCACTGTAGCAAACAAAGTTCTCAACATTAGACTTAAGAGAACTGTTGAACATGCTAATTACCCTGGAGCCTATTTCTGTAAGCCTTGAACAAAACGCAGGGAAACAGCTTTTTTACCGCTGATGCTGTTGTAATTTGGAAGAAACGGAGTGTGATGTTAAAGAGAGAAATATGAAATGTCAGAGTTAAATCACAACCATTTAAAAAAAAAAAAAAAAAATGAATGGACAAGCACTATCTCCAGCTCATTTTCTTGCAAATATTCTCAATACTCTGTACCAGAATCAAACCTGAATTACTGAAGAAGAGCAGTTGGCTATGACATGGGCATCCAGAAATCATCCCTCTGTAATCCCAACTAAAATAAACTTCAGAGCTAAGGATGAAGCATTCAATAAATGTATGTTTTCTGATGATGTTTTAAAGCAAGTCATACCAGTGAACTGGCAGAAGTTACTTAAGCACTTGGGCTGTGTCCAGACTCAGGGTTTTTTTCGAAAAAAGTAGCCTTTTTTTGAAAAAACTTCACCTGCGTCTAGACTGCAGCCGCGTTCTTTCGAAATTAAATAGAAAGAATGCGGCTTTTCTTTCGACGGTGGTAAACCTAATTCCACGAGGAAGAATGCCTTCTTTCGAAAGTGCTCTTTCGAAAGAAGGCGTTCTTGAAAGCAAAACAGGCTTTTTAGAAAGAGAGCATCCAGACTCACTGGGTGCTTTCTTTCGAAAAAGCGGCTTGCTTTTTCGAAATTCCGCGTGCAGTCTAGACGCTCTCTTTCGAAAGAGCCTCTTTCGAAAGTATCTTTCGAAAGAGCCTCTTTCGAAAGAGGCTTGCAGTCTAGACATAGCCTTGGATTCAGAGACTGCTGAAGTGATAATCTCACTTAACAGCAGAAGCTTATGTTGCTGGTGTAGATACAATATTTTCTTCCTTTGGACTAATTCATTCCAAATTGAGAAATTGTTTGAGACCTGAAAAAGTGGGAAAGCTTATTTTCTTTTCCAGATTATGAACAAACAGGAAAATGAAGATGAAGATAGCTGAGTTAGCTACAGAAGCCAACATTACATTTTCCATGTTGATTTAATTACATTTAACTATTTTAGTTAAAAAAAAACAAACAAAAAACAAACTTGATTTTCAAAACCTTGAATGTGAAACTAAATTAAAAAAATTCATATGCTTGTTAAAATATTATATATTTGCTGTTGAAGGAAAAAAAATCCAGAATACTTAATTATGTTGTTTTAGTTAAATAAAATAATTTAAAATGTCTGCCTGGTGATGTTCTCCTCCAAATACAGCATGACAAGAAAATCCTTTAAATTTTAATGGATTAAACTGTTTAATTGGAAATAGTTCACCTCTCTCTGACTTCAAAAATACCTGCTTCGTTACCATTTGTAAATTAAATAACCAATCATTCATTTTCTGATAAAGCTGTAAAACTAATATGTAAAGTTTTTAAAATAAACCCGTTTAAAAATGCATAGTGCGTACCTTCTAAAAATGAAACCTATATCGGAGTTGTGAAGAATATGTATTAAGGCTATAAACCCCAACAAGAATGCACTTTTATGTAGAAAACCACGATTAAATCATGTCTTCCTGACTAGTGATTTAAATCAAATCCATCCTGGATTGCCTAAAAGGCTGTCCTCAGAAAGCTACAAAAAGGGAAAAAATAAAGATTGCTTCTCTCCTCTAACTTCCTATGGTTCACTTAGTGCATTCAAGGACATCCTTAAGGGGGACAAAGACAGAAAATGAACAGGAAAAGATAGAATTTCAGACCCCTTACAGCCTCCCTCAGGTTCCATTTATGATATTTGCTCTTTTCAAATATGAATGACACTAGAAGATTTACAGTGTTGCTGGATCCTTAATTTTTGTTTTGAAAAAAAATGAACATGTACATGCTTCATTTAAATCATGCTCTGGGGTAGGGCTGAGATGACGGGTTCAATATGCAGGCTGCCGCGGGAAGAGGACTAACCCAGCCTTCTCTCAATTGCAGCAGCTTGGGCCAGGTGAGAATCACCTCTCCAGAGCCACTTACATTCCAGTGGGCACAGCCATGGGAGGAATGCATGTCCACCAGCTGGGACAGATCTAGGGATGTACGCAAGTAGTCGACTAACCGATAAGCCTGGCTTATCAGTCAAGTTGACCACTCACATTTCCCACCTCCCACTGCCTCTATATCAGAGGCAGCAAGGCAGGGAGAAGCAGAAGCTGGTGCTGGGAGGGGGAAGGAGGCGGGGCACAAGAGAGCCAGCTGAAAAGTCAGTTCTCCCCAGCACCATCTTCACTGTGCTACCTTTCTCCCATGCTGCTGCCTCTATCAGAGGAAGCCACAGGGGGGAGGAAGGAGAGAGCTGTCATGAAGTGCCCATCCGTGGTGGCCCACACTGGTCACAGGCCGAGACTATTCCAGCTGGGCAGGCAGCCCAGTTCAGTCCCAGCTCGTGCTGGGTCTGGAAGGGACCGTGGCTGGGGCACTGGAGTTTAAATGCAACAGGAGCTGGGCTACCTGACCACCTGGTTCTTACTACATTTCAACTGCAGAATCGCAGCAGGGGTAGCTTGCAGACCCGGCACAAGCCAGGATTAGAGGTGATAATTAGGGAAGCTATCTTCGTAACGAGTAAGATACCCAGAGTCTTTGTTGAGCCCCCCCGCATAGAGTGTCAAATTTTAGCATGAATGACAGTTCAGAGAATTCCCTTTCAAGTGCAGATTTAAAAGGCTTCTGAAGCAGGATGCAGGTAGTTAAGTAGTTGAGACAGTGTCTTTTCTGGTTGAAATGGCAAGAAACTTTTTTCTTTGTGATCCTGTCTAATGTCTGTTTTGTGGGCATTGATCCTTTGGCGAAGTGTCTGAGACATTTGTCCAATGTACAAAGCAGACGGACACTTTCAGCACATGATAGCATAAATTATATTTCTGGATGCGCAGGAATGTGTATTCTTGATCTTATAACTCACTTGATTAGGTCCAATAATGGTATCAGCAGAGTGATATGTGGACAAAGCTGGCAACGGGGTTTGTTGCAAGGGAAGGTACCAGGGTTGGTATTAGTGTGGTATGTTTTGTGGTTGTTGGTAAGAATCATCTTGAGGTTAGGTGGTTGTCTATAGGAGACTATGGGTCTGTCTCCCAGAGCCTCTTGGAGTTTAGTATCCTGTTCCAGTATAGGCTGTAGTTTATTGATAACGTGTTGGACAGGTTTAAGTTGGGGGCTGTAGGTGATGACAAGTGGTGTTCTATTGTTGGTTTTCTTGGGTCTGTCTTGAAGTAGATGGTTTCTAGGTATTCGTCTGGCTCTTTCAATTTGCTTTTTTATTTCTCCAGGTGGGTAGTTGAGGTTTATAAATGCTTGGTAGAAATCCTGAAGTTTCTGGTCTCTGTCAGTGGATTAGAGCTGATGCGGTTGTATCGAAGGGCTTAGCTATAGATGATGGATCATATGGTGTGTGCTGGATGGGAGCTGGAAGCATGTAGGTAACTGTAGGAGTCAGGGGGTTTTCTGTAGAGGGTGGTGTCTAATTTTCCATTGTTATTTGTACTGTGACAAATGCTACTTGGAACTTTTGGCTAACTGTTAATGATCTTTGTACATACAAATTTGGAAATTATGCTTCTATGCATATGTAATTTGACCTCAGATTTACATATAGCAAATATAAGAAAGGAGAATTTTGAGAACAGGACTGCCTGAACTGATTTTTATGACCAAACACTAGTACAACCCTTTAGCGCCACACTTGCTTAAACTTCAGATCAGTTAGAGATGTATGCAAGCTCCAACAGCAACAGTTTGAGAATCTTTGTCCTAAATGGCATGAATTCAAATCTCTTTCAATACATTCATGATTGCGAAAAGTCCCCAAAACTCCCCAGGATAATTTCTACATGGACAATACAAGGATGTTTGGTTTATTGCATGTTAATGTTAAAAAAAACCTTAAGAGTACAATAACGGCAAACTTCTACGTTTGTAAAAGCAGAATATAAAATTGGACAGAAACAAAACTTAGAACTTTAATGATCACTTTGTAAGTGTATTGTTAAAATGTGTATTAACACTGACCTTTCTCTTACACTGGTGTTTCTGGCAATCGCGAATTTTAGTACACTTCGTCTCACACAGATACGGTTTATGACATGGCATGCGTTTAGTATGCTTTCCACAACGGCACTGCTTTTCAACTTCCTGAGGAGTGGAGGGGGAAAAAGAATAATGACAACACATTACAATTGGAAGTTAAAGAGTTTTCTACCAAGAACTTTCAAGACAACAGACTAACTTACATTATAGTATCATCCAGAAACCCTATTGTGTTAGGCACTATAAAAACATAGGAGGATTCTGTCTCTGCTCTGCATAGCTTACAGCTCAAAAAACACCACACCAGGACTGTGTAGCACTTTAAAGACTAACAAGATGGTTTAAATAGGTGATAAGCTTTCGTGGGCCAGACCCACTTCGGCCCACGAAAGCTCATCACCTATTAAACTATCTTGTTAGTCTTTAAAGTGCTACACAGTCCTGTTTTTTGTTTCAGCTGCACCAGACTAACACGACTACATTTCTACCACAGCTCAAAAAAAGACTGACTCAAAGATGTGAGGAAAGGAGATACAAATACACACAAACATTGTATAAAATTAAATAAGCAACCTTATCTGACCAGCTTTCCAACTACCATACATTAGGCTACTTTCCCACAAAAATTGTAGCTGAGTTATCTGGAAGCAACAACTGAAAAAAATATGGGAAGTTACCATAAAGATCAACTGAAAGAATGTTCCATGCATAAAAAGAGTAGAAGATATTTTAGATGCTTAGTAATGAGCAGCTGAGGCTGCCATTACCAGCAGACCATAGAACACAATAGAGTAGCACAATAAGAATGAACAAAGAGAAAGGGGCAGAGCTTTGAAAGGCCATGGAGATTACCTTTTTTGGAGAAGTAATACTGTAATTGGAAAATCTTTCCACCCCAGTACCCAAAGAGAGGGCATCGTCCCATCAGATTCTTCCCCGAGGCCACTGTAGCCTTGTAATTGTGTAAGTAATAAGTTAGTTAGTTTTAATGAATGTATGTTATAGCAAAAGGTTTGGATTAAACTTAAACACAAGATGTAGGCCTCAGACAGGCCAGGCAGCTTTGTTAACTTAGCTCCAGCTCTGTTCGATGTTAGCATGTTCTGATGTAAAAGCAAAGGGATGGAATATTGTAATACATAGTGATGTTAATATTAGGCAAGGTCAGAAAGAAGTATAATGTTGAAAGACTTTGTAACTTTGTTAAAGTGACTAGAAGTACCCCTTTGTTCCATGCTGCAATTCTGTAAGTGTATCGTTTGTATGAAAGAGAAAGTTTTAGAAGAGGTAAGTGTGAAGGCCAAAGGAGGAGCCGGGCACTCAGTCCAGCACCAGAAAAGTCATCAATTAAGCTAAACACTTTGAAGACAGAGATTGGACCGGGACAGACTGACGAATCTTGAAGATAGTGGCAAACACCCCTTGGTAGGGAACAGATAACAACTCTCACTGGAAAAGCAACACCCCTGAGGGATTGTCAGCATATGGATATTAAATGACTGAGAAAACAACTTCTTCCCAATAAGCATATGTTGTAGGAAGATTGACTGTGATGCTGAGTGACTGATTAAGGCCTGACAAGGCAAAATACAGACTTGCATGGAAGGAAAATCCTATAAAGGATGTGGTGTCTTGTATGGTTCTTCAGGTTTTCGTCCTGCTAAGACCATGGAGCATCAGTCCAGACTGACAAGAAATTCTCCCCTTCTCCCCCCCCCCCCCCCCCCGCCCCCATGCCTGTACTCGACCTATCTGGCCAATAAGTTGGGCCGAGCAATAGACTGGTAACTATTCCATCAGCAGTGTGCGTGTGTGCGTTACTTTGTTATATTATCAATAAATGCAGTGTGTTGCCTTATCCCCCTGAAAAAGGTCCCGGGTGCTTCTTTTAAGCATAACACCATGTCTTCTAAGCTAATTCAAGGAATTAGCTCAGTTCAACATACGTCATCTGTAACTTAAGAGCCGGAACTGACTATTCTTTAAAAACGTGGGCCTTATTGTGTCTAGCTACAGCAAAATGCCATGCACAGAACTACGGCACTGAGCTAAATACACAAACCACTTCCGTGCTCTGTGAGCTGTAGCGCTGCACACAGATCAAGGGAGGATAAAAATTAGTTAAGAGCATTCAAAGGAACTAATGTTGCTTCTGCGAGATCAGATGCAATATCAAGTAGCTGAGTGAACCATGCCCTATTCATCTTATCCTAGAGAGAATAGTGGTTGAGAAGTCATGCCTCCAAGGGCAAAGTTGGGGGAAATCCACATCAAAGTGTTTTCAAGCCAACTTATCACTAGCATTCAGAAAGGAACCACTGGGCTACAGGTTGGGTCAAATATAAAAGAGGCAACAATCATACATCTTAGGTATTTATATAGCCTCCGTTATTATCTCTCTTCTCAATCTATAGCCCAATTAGCACACAGCTGCAACCCAGTTCAGCTCTGTACTAAAGGCTGAGAGGCCCCTACCATGAGGAAAGGTCAGGCTGCCGACTACTATCCAACAGGCTCAGGGTCCAGAGTCCTGGCTACCATGCAGCAAGCTTGGGCTGTAGGCTACTACCAGGCCCTGCAAAACAGCAGGGTCAAGGTCTAGGGTGCAGTGCAGGGTCAGGTAGCAGACAGGAAGTTCAGCATTGCAGGAGGTTCCACAATCCTAGCTCTTCCCTAGGATCCTGACCTCACTGCGCAGTACTTGCCACCCACCCAGTGCCTGGCATTCTATTCAGATGATACCAAGTTTGCAGATGATACCAAGCTGGGAGGGGTTGCGACTGCTCTGGAGGATAGGGTCATAATTCAAAATGATCTGAACAAATTGGAGAAATAGTTGGAGGTAAACAGGATGAAGTTTAATAAAGACAAATGCAAAGTGCTCCACTTAAGAAGGAACAATCAGTTTCACACATACAGAATGGGAAGTGACAGTCTAGGAAGGAGTACGGAAGAAAGAGATCTAGGGGTTATAGTGGACCACAAGCTGAATATGAGTCAGCAGTGTGATGCTGTTGCAAAAAAGCAAACATGAATCTGAGATGCATTAACAAGTGTGTTGTGAGCATTCTTCCTCTCTGCTCTGCGCTGGTTAGACCTCAGTTGGAGTATTGTGTCCAGTTCTGGGCACTGCATTTCAAGAAGGATGTGGAGAAATTGGAGACGGTCCAGAGAAGAGCAACAAAAATGATTAAAGGTCTATAGAACATGACCTATGAGGGAAGGCTGAAGGAATTGGATTTGTTTAGTTTAGAAAAAAGAGAAGATTGAGGGGGGACATGATAGCAGTTTTCAGGTATCTAAAAGGGTGTCATAAGGAGGAGGGAGAAAACTTGTTCATCTTGGCCTCTGAGGATAGAACGAGAAGCAATGGGCTTCAACTGCATCAAGGGAGATGTAGGTTGGACATTAGGAAAAAGTTCCTAACTGTCAGGGTAGTCAAACACTGGAATAAATTGCCCAGGGAGGTTGTGGAATCCCCATCTCTGGAGATATTTCAGAGTAGGTTAGATAAATGTCTGTCTATCAGGGATGGTCTAGACCAGGGGTTCTTAACCAATTTGGTGTGCCTCCCCAGGGGAGGTGTGAAGGGGATACAGAGGAGGTCTGAGGTGCCTCCCAGAAAATTTCTCAGGGAAGCCTTCGCTGGCATGAGGGAAGGCAGTTGTAGGACAGGTCTCAGCCTCCTCAGCCAGGAGCTCTGGGCAGGCCTCTGTCTTCCTCAGAGGCTGGGCCCTGACTGAGCTCCCTGGCAAAATTCTTATAGTCCTAGCCACGCCCCTTAGCTTCCTGTCAGGTGAGGGGGCGGGGCTAGACTGTGCACAAAATGGCTCCCAAGGCAGTGAGACCATGAAGTTTACTTTCAGGGGAGGTGTGAAGGTAAAAAGGTTAAGAATGCCTGGTCTAGACAGTATTTGGTCCTGCCATGAGGACAAGGGACTGGACTCAATGACCTCTCGAGGTCCCTTCCAGTCCTAGTATTCTATGACTCCTGGCTCCCCTTTCTGGAGAGGTCTCTGGAACGAGAGCACTGGCCACATGAGTTTGTGGAGTTATTTAGGTGGGCAGTACTATAGTTCTCAACTTGTGGCCCAGGTAGTGGGCCACAAACAGGTGGAGAATCACTACTATATTATTTAAGCCCCTCACCATTTTTTCCCCCCCATGTACTCATCCTTACAGCACTCCAGGGTAATACTATTATCCCCAGTTTAAAAATAGGGAAATGAGGCAGACAGATTAAAGGATTTGACTAAATTCATGCAAAGTCTTGTAGTGGAGCAAGGAACTGAATCTGGTCAGGCCAATGCCCTAACCACTGGGCAGTCCTCCTCAAACTATCATATTAATTTTTTTTAAAAACTAGCTATTTGTAATAGGCAGTTTTGAATTCACTTTATTAACCTGTGTCATTTATGCAGTTGGTTTTTCCACTTAACTCAGCTTAGAGACTATATAAATATTAGTCAGTTTGATTTTGAATTTTCATGCTTTGGGAAAAACATTATTTGGGTTGACACCATACCAGGGAATGCTTAAAAACAGAACTCAACCCTTAAAACTTGCAAAATATGATTAAATGTAATAAAGCCTTTATGGCACCCACATTTTAAATTTTGGCCTAAAACTAGTTGTCAGCATCACTATAGCAATGTTAGTGACCTATTCATAGTGCTAGCTGAAGATGTGCATTATGCACAAAGGACTTCTAGTTAAGTTTGCTCAGCTATCAGTTCAGCTTTACATATTGGTTAGGAAACAGACAAATGTATTACATTTTTCTGAACACATTTGCATAAATAATCAGTTTTTAGATGGGTACTTAAGAGGCAAAAATCTCTGTTATAGGACTATAATACAGTTTAAAGGAAAGCTACATAATTTCATGGAGGTTAGGTCCATAAAAGGCTATTAGCCAGGGGATAAAATGGTGTCCTTGGCCTCTGTTTGTCAGAGGATGGAGAGGGATGGCAGGAGACAAATCGCTTGATCATTGTCTTCAGTCCACCCTCTCTGGGGCACCTGGTGCTGGCCACTGTCGGTAGACAGGATACTGGGCTAAATGGACCTTTGGTCTGACCCAGTATGGCCATTCTTATGTTCTGTTAAACTTGCAAAGCATTTAAAAGTTACATGTTCAGAACAGATTAAAACTAACCTGTCTACAAATTTCACAGGGACCACGATGACAACGCTGTGAACACCTATGGATTCCACATTCAAGAACTTTGTCACAACTATCTCCACATGTAGGTACATCTTCCGTACAAGGCAAAAAAAACACTAAAAGAAAAGAAAAGATTGCACAAAGATGAATCTAGATATGCAACTGACAATTTGACCTGTATTTTCTAAATTCACCCTCATTTTTAAAAGAAACTCTACAGAAATTATACAAATCTACTGAATTAAGTTAGCATTGGGGATGTTAAATTTAGATTAACTAACTAATCAAATAGTTGATGGGATTTCCATCGAGTATTCAATTAGCCAATAAGGGCACCTCCACCTTTGAACTGTAGCAAGAGCCTGGTAGGACTCTTGCTACTGTTCAAAAGCAGAAGCCCAGCAGAGAGCATGGGATCAGTAGGGGACCGGCTCCCTGCAGCCTTTTAAATGTTCAAGGGCCCTTCCGGGGCTCTTGTACATTTCAAAAGCAGAACTGCAGCAGAACCGGGGCATGCAGAGACTGCTTCGGTCCCCACTTGCGCTGTTTCCCACTGTGCCTCTACCTCCCCTGCGGAGACAGTGCTGGGAGGAACTAGCTTTTTAGCATCAGCATCAGGTCTTGCTCCCCCACCTTGGTGCCACTCTCTGATAGAGGCAGCAAGGGTGGGGGAAACAACTAGTCGCTTCACTAGTTGACTAGTTGCTTACATCCCTAGTTAGCATCTCTATCAGACTCAGTTAAATTAAATCAGTAATATCCAACTTGTAAAGAATAAAGCAACAAAGTTATATAAAACTTGAAGCTTTCATTGCTCATTGAAACTAGCTAAGTGACTACACTGCAAAGTAATCCTTTGGCAACTGCTACTATAAAAAAGGTTTATAAAACAGCTACAACTTTTGTCTGTAATTTTATACTACTTGGGGCCTGTTTGAATATTTGATACCTATTACAGCAAACTGATGTGCCTCAATGAGAGAGAAAATCCTTACTTGATTTTTCACATGGACAGGGCCTTTTGCCAGACCGAGGACATTCTCCACAGGGACCAGAGTGACAAACTAGTTCACATGTGTGATTACCACAAGGCAAAGTTCTTCCACACACCTTAAAGAAAAAACAAAACTAGAATAGTTCTACAGCTGACAATGAGCAATTTAACAAGATGGAAGGGCACAAAACTCAGGAGGAGGGAAGATTTTTTTCTGAGCTCTGAAAATATGCTTAACCTACACATTGAAATCAGGGATTGTGTACTGTCTTACAAGAACACTTATACTTTGTTTTCTCTCAATTCAAGGTTTTTTCATTCTTCATTCTTAGTATCTACAGTTTTAGGACTGTCTCACAAATACCAAATAATTCTTAGTAAACTGCTTATGCTTTTAGAAGTGCTACTAGTGTAACTTCTAAGAATTTTCAGTGGTTACACAAATACCTAGTTAACTGCTTTTTCAACATTCCTACTTGCTATTAGTAAGTGAGGATAAATTGAAATAAATTAATGGAGATTGCCTGTCTCCTAGAACTGGAAGGGACCTTGAAAGGTCATTGAGTCCAGTCCCCTGCCTTCACAGCAGGACCAAGTACCATCCCTGACAAATTTTTGCCCCAAATGGCCTCCACAAGGATTGAACTCACAACCTTGGGTTTAGCAGGCCAATGCTCAAACCACTGAGCTATTCCTCCCCCCTCTAGAGGTGCTCTAGAGCACATCCTAAGCTATATTTCATATTTAAGATGCCAAAAGTAGTTTCTCAAAAATTTTTGAAAGTTACTAGACAACCACCAAAAGCAAAAGTTTACCACTGCCATAAGCAGGGCCCTACCAAATTCACAGTTTGTTACAGTCTATTGCAAAACACTTAAAAAAAAAATCAGTAAATTTCAGGATTAAAAAAAAAGTTTAATTTCATGGTTTTAGGTATTTAAACCTTAAATTATATGGAGTTGTAACCATGGGGGTCCCAATTTAGTGTATGGGGATTATGGGATTACCATCCTCACTTCTATTCTGCCTTCAGATCTGGACTGGTTCAGAGCTATCCACAGCTGATAGAGATACACAAGAGTCCTGTACTGCCCCAGATCTGCCTTCTCTAGCAGCTACAAACTCCCTTTTCTGGAATGCTTCCAGCAGCACCAGGAAAATGGGCCCAACTCCACAAGTCTCCCCTAATTTCAGGAACCTCTGGAACCGCTGCCCAGTCCCAGAGCATCCTGCACCAAGGGAGGCACCCAGAGATGTGTCTGGTCTCCCCACTCACCCCAAGTGGCTATGTAAGAGATCAACAAATCCTGTCCCTCTCCAAGCCAGCCAGAGCTAGAAGACCCATTTACCGGGGTGCTCCTACGAACAAGGGGATATCAGATTGCATTGCAAAGGGCTTATTTCACAATCCATGATGTGCTTTTCACAGTTGTGAAACTGGTAGGTTTAGTCATAAGCAAGCAAAATTGCAACAGTCAACAAGGTTATGAATACTAATATTAAGGGTGAATTGGGCCCATGTAACATCTATCTTCAAATGACTGTTAACTAGATTTGTGTGTGTGCACATTCAAAACCATGTATCTTTACAAAAAGAATAAATAAAATTGAAAAACGTTACTGGTTAAAGTTTTTGTTAAAGAAAATTGGCTGTTAAGATGATCCCCCAAAACATTTTTTTTTTTAAAAGGACTTCTGAAACATACCTGCTCACACTGCCAAAATGGACTTGCACAGAGCCTTTCTGCTATTTGTCTACCACAGATACACCTTTGTTTACTGACTCGTGGGCAGGGCTGACAATTTCCTAAAATAAGTAATGAATATAGATTTAATTGAGAGGGGACAGAAGGATTAAAATCATTTTTTCCTCTCTGATCAGTTCATACAGACAAGCTTCAACTCTTAACAACTGATGATAACTACTCCTCTAAATTGGTTCAGAGATCATGTCTACCTGGGTGACAAGGGTTCTCACAATTGTGCTGTCCACATGGCAGCTTTCGACCACATGGCAGCTGACATGACCATTCTTTGGTACTGCACCTTCGTGGCACTGGTTTAGCCTTCTTACAATAACAGGCTGTTGTGACCACCTTTGGGCAAGGAGGACAAGGACCTGCGAACAATTAAAAAGAAACAATAAAATTAACATGTCATCACTGAATCTACAAGTCATTTTATTCTCCTTTCATTAGTGTTCAATAACTTATATCAATAACAATATCCAACAAATATTCATATATATATATATATATATATATATATATATATATATATATATATTTTCAAGGTTTAAGTCCACAGTCATAAGTGACTTTAAGCATGATAAATTTCATGACTAATTGATATAATGTAAGAGACTTACCTGGGTGACAGAGCAGAAGGCACTTATGCCCACATGGAGGCTTAAACTCCTTTTCACATACTTGGCCACATGAGTGAGGTACCAGCCATGGGTCCAACTCTGGATCCTCTACCTTCCCACAGTAGCAGTAGTATCGAGTCGGAGTTTCAGATCGTTTGTACTCAAACCTACATTTTGGACTGACATAGGCAAGGAAAAAAAAAGAACAGTTTTACTGATTATGTTTGGCAAAGCAACAAAGATATTAACAAAGGATTTTCTCCCTCAAGGTGGAAAATTTGACTAATTTTTTTTAAGTCAAAATTTGTTTTAAATTGACACAAATTATATTATTTGTTTAAATAAGCTATTTAAAAGAAAATCTAAATTGAAAATGCTAATGCCTAAATTTACAATGATTTAAGCCAGAGTAACCGTACATCCAAGAAGAGACCTATAAAAGACTCAATCTAATTAATATATGTAATTAATAAATATATGTTGATAAATGTATTCAAAATATTTGAGGGTTTTTTTTAAATAAGAATAAATATTATATGCTGTTGTGTGTTTAATTAAATCTCAGTTATCACCTTCATGCAATTTGATATAAATCATGAGTCAAAAAAAATCATTCACCATTTTCAGATATACTAAAATATACATTAATATTAAAATATTAAGCTATGTAACTGCTTAAACAGATGCATACAGTCATAGTGTACCCTCCTAAGCAGCCAAAATATGTGAATATAGTGTAAAGACTATTTTAAAACAACATATTGGCCTATTGCCGTGGTCCCCAACACGGTGCCATGCGCCCACCAGGTGCTCGGGGCCGGCCCCGGGGGCGCGGCGCATGGCGGGGGGAGCGCCGGCCCCGGGGGCGCGGCGCTTGGCGGGGGGAGCGCCGGCCCCGGGGGCGCAAGTGTCCCCGCCCCCTGGCGCCCGACAACCTCGAAAGGTTGGAGACCACTGGCCTATTGAGATCCCTTCTAGTGACCCACTTCTATGTTGTAAGGGTTACAAGTACGCACCTTTCTTTAGAAAATAAGTATAAATGAAAGAGTTTATTCCAATATACTCAAATTGAGGCTTTTCACTTGCTGATTTAAAAAAAAAAAAAAATCAATCCACACTGTTTTTTGCTATTGTTTTAGTTAATAATAATTAAGTTTAATACACACCACGATGACTGCTACATATTAGGGATGCTAAAAAGCAGTCAATTAGGTAACTGTGTAACTGTTAAAATCTTAGCAGTTACATGGTTATACATTGCGGGCACTGCAACATAAAGCTTATACTGCAGAGCCCGCAGCACATCTAGACACAGACTGAGCAGGGTGGGGTGGCTCCTATCCCCACTCCCAGGGAGCTGGCTGCTGCAGGCTCTTCTACAAAACCAGCAATACCGAGTGGCAGTATGCTCCCTGGAAGTGGGGTCAGGAGCCAGTGTGTAACTGTTATGGTAATTGATAAGCTCATGTGGATTGGTTAACCATTTAAACAGTTTCATTATTACATCCCTATTACATACCAGTTTTTAAATGCACAATCTCATTAAGACCAATTCTTCAGGCTCCCAATGCCACAGTACCTTTCCCACAAACAAGTTTAAACTGCAGAGATTTTTATATACTAAACCTTTAGTATAACACTTTTGGAATACAGTTACAGGATTTAGATATTACTTGCGATGTAAAAGAGTACATGTAACAACATTATTACTTCCTTTGCATGGGACCAAGAGCAGTGACATTAAAAAACTGAAACTCTTCCTGCACTTAACTCCTAAGATGTGCAAAACAAAACTTAATACCTTAAAATATAGATGTATGAGAGATTACAAGTTACAGTTGCCTGACACATAGGACTAGCTGTAGTCAGTCCCCAAAAAGACCCATAGACTCCAGGACCAATGACAATTTTAAAGGGCAAATTTCACAACCCCAAGATCTGCAAACAAATGTAACAGGCGCAGAAGACAACAACAACAAAAACCATTTAATTCAATTTGCCATCTTGCTTGTTTCTCACCAGTTTCCACATGGTAAATGTCCTACCTCTAAGTGGTTGGGCACTCTGTACTCAGAGCTAAACCTCAGTTCTGTTTTTTCTTGTTTGTTACCAGAAAAAACAAAGTCTCTACAGCAGACAGCTGTGTTTAAAATCAGTTCTCCCTTTGTCTAGCTCCTTCACTTCTTGGTCTAAATAAAACATTGACAGGGAGGTTATTCTATCCCACAAGAGTCTAGTGTCCCACAGTCTAGTGTCCCACAGACTGCCCAAGAATGGGAAACAAATACAAAAAAAAGGTGTCTCTGTGGAAGAAAATGTGGGGGGGGGGCCAGTACTAAGTCCAATAAGAGTGAAAAAAATGACAAATTTGTAGGTGATGTTGGTGAATCAGAGAAAAACCACAAATCGTGCCTCAAACAATCTGAGCACTTTTAGTTTTCAATTCCATTCCAGGTTGGGTTTCAATACTGCTGACAGTAATAGATCTGAAAACATCCAGATTGCTGAATGATCTGTTGTCTCCAATTATGCCCAGGAATTGCCACAACTACTACAGCTACAAACATTTCTCTTCTGCCCTGCTGATGACAGCAGACAGATACTAGTTCCATCAAGGAAGCAGAGAGCCAGTAGCACAGTTCATTGATACTCTAAAAATGCTGTCAAAGAACTGTCAATGAGGACAAATATTAAGTTATGCTTAATGTGACCAGTTTCTCTCTGGATTACAGAATGATCAGATCTGAAAGAAGTTTCTGACTTATCAGCACTAGCATTCAACAAAGCGTAGCTATTGGCATGGAAACTGCAGAGAACAATTCTCTGAAATTTAGGGTGAACCAAGTAGTACACTTCTTAAATTGGCAAGCCAAAGGACCAATGCACAAAAATTCAATGTGGCCATTTTATGCAAATTGTATTGCTATCCAAACCAGCTCATTTGATTGAAGCAACAAAAGAAAGGACACATTGCCATGATCTGTCACACAGTTGAACCATCACCAGAGCAATCATACATTAAGGAAGAAACCTATGAAGTCTGAATCAAGACAGAAGTCAAATTATGATTTAGACTGTTTAGTGAACATTTGAGTCTTGCCACCCATTTCACAAAGTGAGTGAGATACCAGTGCTCAAAAATGATGGCTCCATCTAAACTTACATAGATTTTAAAGTGACAGTGAATCCAACTTTATGAACAAATCAGTATCTACTACCTTTTAGTGAAGTTTTTTTTTTTTTTTTTTGCTATTCTTAATAGAGCACAGTGTTTTAGTATACAGGATTTGCTCAATGCATACCTACAAATGGAGAATGATATGGTGTACGGCAAATATCTCACAACACATGAAAGGGTAGGATGGGGGGGCAGGCTTGGGGGCTGGGGAGAGGGGCTACAACAAATTGCCTTTGTGTGTTACATCAGCACCTGCTCTGCTACAGAAAGCAACCAGTGAGATTCTGAAGGAAATGACGGGAGTTCAATAATATTTTAACAACATTCTCATTCGAGAGGGGATCAAGAGGATCATCTTAAAAATCTGGATTCTGTTTTGCAACAATTTGCAGACCATGAACCAAGACAGTGTGAAGACAAAAGTGAGTTTTCCAAACCTTCAACTGAATACTTGTGACATACCTGAGCCAGGGGCTTAAGAATCACCAGAGAAAGAGAAGGCAATTCTTCAAGTGCCACTGTCAGAGAACATGCCACGGTTCTCAATTTTTTTAGATTCTTAGAATTTTATCATGCTTTTAAAGGCAATATATCTGTCCTTAGAAGAAATCAAAAGTGTCACTGAAAGGGTCATTTCCTCTGCGGTTGTATAAGCTTTTGAGAATAGGGTTAAGAAACACTATTTGTAGTAGAGAAGGCATTGTCTGCCTGCATAAGAGCAGAAGTGGTTGCTAGGTAAGAAACTGTATATTTAACAAACATGTAAATCCAGTCTGTACTGTAATCTTTTGCTACCACAGGTTAGCCACCTCTAGAATTTTTCATATCATAGCTCATTTATATTAAGTTTATTGGTGGTAGTGGCAGTAAGAGATTTTGAAATTGATGAGAAAACGTTTTAAGAGAGGGCAAAACATGAGATGTGTTACAGTCAAGTTACTGTTTTCAGCTATTAAATATTTCTAGGCAGTGGTTATTTTTATGTTTCCTGAACACACACTGAGCCAGTATGAACTTCAAACAAAATGTAAGCAAGTTTGGAGTATACATTTTTCATCTACAAGGACTGTCACTTTTTAAGTGACTCCAGTTCCCACTTAGTCCTCAATCAAGGCATTTTTGTCAACGTAACATGAAACACTTACCAAGGCCATGGATAATCTTTCTTCCCAAAATCATCATCTGTCAAAGGAGAAGATACAAGAAAAAGGCTGTCCTTAGCCCACTTTTGGATACATGGCATGTGAAATATACAAAAACATCCAGAACAGCTCCAGACCTAAAAGATAAATAAAAAAAGAAATGACTAGCATCTATTGGTTAGCTTCTGATTAAATGAATGGGAAAAAACCCTCACCCCAGCATCTAAAGGGATATCAACTTTAAATCTAGCCAGTTAAAAAAGTAGGTAAAACTAGTTTCATATACTATATGCATTCACCTGCTAATGTGGATGATTTTACTACTATAGTTTCATACTGTATATTTATTCTCTCTTCTATTGCTGTAAAAGTTTCTCCAGTTGTTCATGTGGGTCTAATTATATAAAAGAAATACTAGTAAAGATATTCCCCTCTTTAATCTTAGGTGTTACATGCAACAATAGTAAATCAAAGATGAATGAAGACGTGTCAATTTTAACATGGGGTAAATAGGAAACTTTCATAAATGACAAAGTTAAAAACACAATGTATTGTGATCAGTCTCCTTCTGTGTACCATTTGCCATTATTGAAGTTATATAATCTTGATCTTAGCTGCATTTTTCTTTGCTGATTCTGAAGTGAAGCATAATCATATGCTCAATACATCCCTATAGCTGAGCATCAAGTAAAACAGAACAAACGCAATTTTATGATTTCACTACAAGATGAAATAGGGGAGTTGTGAGGGAACACTTTCTGCCTAAAAGTAGTAACTGGAAACCTGCAAACAGCATAAGAACAGTTATGAAAACACATGAACGGTGAATAAATGTGTTGTCAGTTTTCAAAATAATCTTTCAGATATCAGACTCTCTCAAAGCAATAGTATAGGCAAAAATCTATAAAAATACACCCAATTTACGCGTACACAACTTCCAATGCATAGATGTGAATCAGGGCCTATTACATACATTTGTAAGTCTTACACAATACACAAAGATGCAAGGCTGTGCAAACCAATGTCACACCCCTTATAAGTTTGCAAATTCATAGTGTAACAAGGACATTTCAAGTTATAGTGTAAGGTCCTTTAGGATATGTCTGTGCAGCCTATGCAAAAAGTCTCCTGGCCCACGTATACAGACTCAGCTCATGCTATCAAGCCTAAAAGCATCTGTTTACACAGTGCTTTGATATCATTGCTTGGACTGGAGCTCTAGGTCTGGAGTCCACATACTCTTAGGCTCAGAGTCTGAGCTGCAACAATATTTGGCTTGCTACTGAGAGTTCCAAAGACACACCCTTAAAAATCAAGAGTGTTGCAGGAACTGGATTTAAGTGAAACACCTGAATATGAAAGTCTGAATTTCCTTTTTTCCTGGATTTACCCTTGGATATTTTAAATGGAACCAATTTATTTTATGCTTAAATAAAAAGGGAAGAGAAAACATTTCCAGTCCTCTGACTCAAAGTCAAAAGCGTGTTATACAGGCTCACTAAGGGTATGTCTACACAGCAAAGTTATTTTGAAATAACAGCCCTTATTTCAAAATAACTTTCCTAGCGTCTACACAGCCAAACTGCTATTTCCAAATAAATTCGAAATAGTGGAGCGTTTATTTCGAATTTGGTAAACCTCATTCTACAAGGAATAACGACAAATTCGAAATAGCTATTTCGAAATAAGTGCTGTGTAGACACTTATTTCGAAATAGGGGGCCTCCAGCCATCCCAGGGTGCCCTGGTGGCCACTCCAGCCTCAACCAAGAACACTTCTCTCCTTCCCTGGAGCCCTTAAAGGAGTAAACTGTGGCCACAGTGCCTGTGCCAGCTCCAAGCCTGCCAGCCCAGAGTCAGCAGTCACTGCCCGACCCAGTGGCCCCAAAACATGAGCCAGCAAGCCACTGGCAACCAGCCCTCAACCACTCCCCAGGATGCCCCCAACATCCATGATTTCTGCACTAGATGGAGGAACATGGCCATCTGTGGCAGGATAGCTGCCAGCCTGGCCAAAGGCCACATGCGAACCCAGGAGCAGGTTTGCATGAAAATCAAGTTGGTCTGGTGAGACCCCCAGCCCTGAGCTTCCCCTCCCCCTTCTTCCTCTTGCTTCCCCCTTCCAGCTCTCTCCTCCCAGGTTTGCCCCTCCCCTCTCCCACCTCCTTTCCTCAGTCTCACCAGAGTTTCATTCCCTCCCCCCCCCCCGTTTTGTTAAATAAAGAGAGTTTGTGTTCATGAAAATCAGGAAGACGGGTTAGGGAGGGATAAGTGGAAGGACGTGAAGGAGGAATGAGGCACAACCCCCTAGTGGGGCAGACCAGGGAGGCTCTTCATGCTCCTCAGGGTGGAAGCTCTCCCGCTGGGCCTCCTGGATACTGACAGCCCCCCGATAGACCTCCCAAATGGCAGCCTGCAGAAAGTGCAGCCAGGCTTGCAGCAACACGTCCAAGAGAAGCACCAGAATGCCCAGGGGCAGCTCTGGCTCCATGTTGCAGCATTCTGTGATGTCCCGAGTGAGGGCAACCATAGCACACAGACAAAATGCTTTGCTGTTCCTCATCGAGGTAGACAAGCAAGCAGGGAAACTTGAGAACTGGCCGTCCGGGAGAAGAGGGGGGCCTTTAAGCACAGACTTCAGTTAGCTGCCCCATACAGTAAGTACTGACCTAGTGCCCTGCCGGAACTGGTTCCGGCCAGCCTTAAATGTGATTCAGAGTCGACTCAGTGTGGACGCACTATTTCGAAATGCATTTTGTGTGTAGACGCGTTATTTCAAAATAACTACTTCAAATAACACTGTAGTGTAGACATACCCTAAGAAAGTTACTATCTGTAATAGCAATTTCCAAAACTAATGTTTATAAACAGTTGAGAGGTTTATTACATTTGCATTAAAATACTCAATGGAAAAAATTGTCAAGGATCCAAAATGAGTAACAATGTGTTAATTAAAAAACAAAAACACAACTTTCATTCTGATTTCCAAATAATATTAGGTCTACTGTGCAAAGTCAACTGTTGCCAAACAAAGATGATTTAAAAACAGACCCTGACACATTAAAAATAGCTTATTTCAATTAAAAAGATCTAACAAAAATAAATGTATAATGTGTTAAAATTGCTCACGGAAGCCAAGTACAATTTTTTTTTAATGATGGCTAGTTGTTTAAGTTTCTCTACACATTCCCTCTTTTGCAGCAATTTTTATTATTGAAAACCAAGGGTACAGCCATTCTATTCCCCCTTACAATATTTTCTAGAGTGAAGTCTGATGGGTCCCATCTACTTTTAAAATTATGTTTTTTCCAGTGTGGGAGAAAGATTTGGCTTGAAATATGTAGGATCATCAAAAAATGTGGCTGCATGAAAAATAAAATGGTTGGAGGTAGAGGAAGGGGGGGGGGGGGACTGTCGTTTTGACTATGTTTATTTAGCCATGCAGATCTGAGTGCCAAGTTATGCAAACTAGGGATGCAAGCGACGAATCAATAAGAAAAAGCTAGTTGAATAGTCACTCCCCGTCGCTGCCGCCTTGCTGCCTCTATCAGAAAGAGAAAGGAGCACCCCACAGCTCCAGCACCATGGATCCCTGCTAGGGCTCTTATACATTTCAAAGCAGAAATGCGCATGAAGCCCGGGGACAGTGGAGTCCCTCGCTAGCTCCAGGCTCCATGCAGCATTTTCATCTTTGAAGTGCATAAGAGCCCCTGCTGGGGCTCTTGCATGTTTCAAAAGCAAAATGCCGTGTGGCACTTCCGCCTTTGAAATGTAGCAACAGCCCAGGAGGGCTCTTTTGCTACATTTCAAAGCAGAGTGCTCTTATCAACTAATGCCATGGAATTTCCATCGACTATTCAATTAGTTGATTAATCCAGTTTTATCATCCCTAATGCAAACTCTCCAATCTTTCTTTCATCATATCTTCCTGACCCATTTTGCAAGAATGACATTTATTTAGGTTCCCCTGACTATATGATCCAATTGTGACACTACTGCCGATTGTAACAGTATCTTATCCAAGATTCAGTGACTGTACATCCTATTGTGTGACTTTCTAAAATTTAAAAATGAGATCCTTATATTTAGGCTTGGTAGGATTAAATTTTTAATTGGTAAACTAATGAAAAAATATTCCCCACTATACTAATCTACAGAATTAAGAAGAGTACCTCCTGAAAACTTTAAAGCTATTTTGTATGTTTTGATATATACTGACAATTGTACTTTAACAGTTATAAAGCTTTAACATTTTTAATCTCAATATCTGTCATTAAATAGTTGACCAACTCACCTTCCCCAATTTCCTGCAACTGTGAAAATATAGATGTTATTCATCAAAATTATAATGAAATAAAAAACAAATTCTGTCACGCTTACTTCTACTGTTCCATAGCCAAAGGTGTGGCAGGGATCTCAGAGCAAAGAACCCAAAATTCAACACTATGATTTCAAGTTATAAATGCACAAGCCTTAATACTGCACAAACATGACAGACAAAAAGTAAACTATAGGTTAAACCTCTCTTGTATGGCACTCTCTGGTCCCACAACACCCATGGTTCGGCATGATTTTAGTTAGCTAGATGTTCATGTATCATAGGTGCAGGCAAGTCTCCTGTAAAATTTATTTACGGCCATCAGTCCTGGCTCTGTGCTGTTATTTAACTCTAATTTACTCCTAAATATCTTCTGAGCACCCAGGAAGCAGTGGAAGTGTTGGTAATGATGCTAGACAATCCTGCCCTCCCATAGTTCAGCAAATTCTCTGTTTCGGCACCAGTCAGGTCCAGAGGATGCCGGACTAGAGAGGTTCAACCTGTATAATTTATGTAATATTCAGTACTGATAGAACTTTCATATTAATCCTCAACACTCCAATGAATTACACAAGTTAAAGATTTAAATAGCAACACATTTACTTGATATATATTGATAAAAAGCAATTTAGCTGGTTAATACCTTCAAGACTATTGTAAAATACTTACAGCTTGGTTCCTCTTAACTGAAGCAATACAAATCAAACATGTTAAAGCCCCAGACTGGAATGCTTCATTCACATATTGTCTTGTGCGTTCTAGTTCACTTGCATCTCCATCTTAAATGCACAAAAAACAAGTCAAGTCCATCAGTGTTGGATCCTCTATATCTCGAATATCCAAAGATAAGCACTCATATTTAAAGATAACAAGTACAAATTTTAAAAATGTCAAGTTAGTGCTGCATTAAGCTTAAGAGAGTAAAGAAAGTCACACTATTCAAGATTGCAAGTCTGTCCACACAGCAGGGCTGTAAATAGACAGCAGGCGCACAGCAATTTAGTTAGTTTAATTTCAGTTCTTGAGACTATAAGTGCTGAATCCTACAGTCCTCCTCACCTGCATCGCAATAGATTGCTTCTGCCCTTCACGAAGCAGTGGCAAGTATACACAAGTTGCTACTTCTGACTCCACCTGCTACCCATCTCTGTCCTATTAGCTCAAACAGCCCTGCCTGACCAGTTCTTCCCTGCTACTCTGTCATCCCCACTCCTTCAATTTTCAGGAGCTCTTCCATCACTAGCATCCAATTTCTCTTGCCCCACCAAATAAAACAAAAATGTAGGCATGAAAGAAGTGGTGAATGTAAAAGGTCCAGATGCTACATAACTTGATCCCATGCATGGGATCAGGTTATCTTGGTTACAATGTTATAAAAATTCAGCCTAAGAAGTTGGGGTACATATAGGGATTTAGTCTCCCTCCAAAAACAAAAAGCTGCAGTCCCAAAGCCTTATTTTGCAAACCTGAAACTTTTCTTTCCTCACTGCTTAGTAGTTAGTCAGCTTCCCCCCTGAACTGGCTGGTTGTACAAGTGGCATGCAATTGTAACAGACTGCTAGCAGCAGCACCTTAATCAGTTGCTGCAGCTCTGAGCCATTTTACACTTTCTGTTGTGGGATTATGAGCATCTGGGTGATAATTACTGGGCCAATAATATCATTGGGAGTCTATAAACAGAAAGGACAGGAAACAAGACTGATCTCAGAAGGGAAGCTCAGAGAGCCAACTGTGCTAAGGAAAGAGAGGCTATACTGAAAGCTTCTGCTATATTTTATCCATGTGACATTCGGTGCATTTTAACAAAAAGCAAAACAAACAGAGGAATAAAAATAAACACGGTGAAATTAAAATATCATGGAAAAGTTTATAACTGGAATGTGACACACAGTGTAGACATCACACCACACCACACCAGATAGCAACAGAGATACCTTGTGACAAATCATCTATCAATTTTGAACACCACAGAAATTAAGTATTTAAATCCATATGTTAAGAACATTAAAATATCAATATAGTTTACCTACCTTTAATTATCCAAGCTTTTAAATATAGATAGTAGGGATGTGAAGGTTTAACCAGTTAACCTTAACTAATAAACCACACCCATTAAGGATGAGGTTAACTAGGGGGGCTGGAGCAGCTCCTTGCCTGCCACTGACAGGGGACTGCTCCAGCCCTACAGGGGGGACCACTGCAGACAGGGACTGCTCCGGCACAGCTCCTGCCTACAGCAGGCCCAGACGCACTATGGCGCAGCCTCTGTCTGTGGCAGGCCTGAGCACCCTGCAAGCAGGGGCTCTAATCAGGATGCTAGAGCAAACCCTGCCTGCAGGGCACCCTGGCCCACCGCAGACAGGCTGCTCCTGCGTCCTGCAGAGAAGACTGTCTGCAGCAGGCCCAGGTGCCCCACAGGCAGAGAGTATTCCAATTGGGACACCAGAGCAGACCCTGCCTGCATCAGAGGGCTGGGTGAGGGCCTCTCCAGCCAGGCTGGAGCAGCCCTCCCCTCACCCTCTTTAATTGGTTACATGATGTTTAACGAGTTAGCCAATTAAACAGGATTGTACATCCCTAATATATTGTAGCGCAATTAAGCTAATTTCTTATATTACAGAGAAGTAAACATTAAAATATTTTACCAGTTTGAATAGTATATGTTGTGAATGTTTTGGCCAATATCGTTCCATGTTTTCCTTCAATCTCATCGTCATCTTCTTCAGAAGAACTGAACTGGGCTTCAACAAACTTTTTTGCTGCTGCTTGATTAGCCTTCTTAATTTCATCAAATTTCTTCTGAGAAGATAATTCTGTATAAGAGAATACATTAATCTTAATACCATATTAAGTTTGGCAAATTCAAATGCCTTTTCCTAATTTTTTTAACTTAATAGTCTCAATAGATATTCTATTCTTATAGCCAGTTCTCATTTTATTGCATTTCTAATACAGCATAAGTAAACATGACTTTAAAAAAATGTATCAGCATAAATGTTCACAGCTTTGGAAGCAGTATTTGTTAATTGTGTCTAGTGGACTGGTATCTCTATTTGGAAATACAGTAATATTTAACCAAACAGACATATCTTATCAAAGTGTGCTGGATAGACAGTACATACTAATGCTTTACCTAAAGCAGGCATGTCCAAAGTCCGGCCCGTGGGCCAATTGCAGCCTGTGTTCCGGTTTAATACGGCCCCACAGGTAATTTGGCAATATCTATCTTTTAAGGCCCCCAACGAATCCATATGTATTGAGATGAATACATTGTAAAATCTCAGTTAATGTCAGTTGGTCTAAATCAGTTATAAATATATTTGGACACAACATGTATACTTGGTGTTATGTTCCTGTTCATATTTTTTGAACTTAAAAGTTGACAACCTTTATTACCAATATGTAATGTACTTTACAATGTTCCTGACATATATTTCAGCTTCCTGGATTTTTTTTTCATCTGGCCTTCAGATATGAAAGGCAGAGTGATTTAACACCTGTTTAGATTTGTCATCCATGTGACGAAATGAAAAGTATGCCGTTTGCAATAAACTTTGCATAAAATAGTTAATTTGCATTTAATTTTAATGGTTCAAAGAATGTCAGGCAAAATGGTCGGCCCTCACGCATGTTCACTTCATTAAATCTGGCCCTCTTTGAAAAAAGTTTGGACACCCCTGACCTAAAGGCTATTAAAAATAGTATTTCTTTTTGTAATGCCAGGCACTGCGATATTTTGCTGAAACTTTGAAGGTACACTTAACCATTTCTACTGCTGTTATAATTTTTTTTTTTAATACTGTTCTCCCTCCTGTCCAGGGCTTTGCTACTAAAGGTGCACTACATTATTTGACAAAATAGAGGCTATTTTAATCTTGTCATTTTAGAAGACAATATCTTAAACTAATGAGTACAACATTGAAGGAGAATGGGTTTGCAGCTGGGACTTTACTTCAAAGTCTCATTTCTTTCTTTGGAGAGAAACTAAAGATCTTAATAAATGCATTCTTGCCCCCACTTTTATTCATTAAGAATGCTACTGCAAAGAAATTCTTAGTTCATTGCTTTGACCACATCACCTCTGTCTTTGCAGCTCTCTATTGGCTCATACTACTTTATTGCAAACAACTACTTGCCTTCATTTTCAAAGCCCATCACAGTCTATCCACACCCTATTTATCCCTTATTCAGTAACAAAAGTTTGATTCTTAATTCTGACAGATCCATTTTACTCGCCTCCATTAACCATTTATTCCTTTTTAAACAAAAAGTTTTCATGCTTTTTCCTACATGGCACCTCACGCTTAGGAGAATGTCCCCATAACGATCTATAAAGCTACCTCATAATCCACCTTCAAAACTCCTTTCTACTAAGATCTCTACAAAAAGTATGGCACTGGTGAAGCTGCAGATATATTGAGCCCAGTGCCCATCTTGCCAATACTGTTTCATTGTTTGTCTGTATTCATCTTTAACTCTTGGTATATACAGGCTATTTCTACACTGTAGACTTACAGCAACACAGTTGTACAGATAAACAGTCTCTAGTGTAGTAAGGATGTAAGTAACTAGTCAAGTCAATACTTGACTAGTCACCTCCCCCTGCTTGCTGCCTCTGATAGAGTCCCAGATACCGTGCCACTATGCCTCTGTGCTTTTTAAATATAGTAAGAACATGTTCTTACTACATTTAAAAAGCAGAGGCACAGCATCTGGGACCAGGGATGAAGCAGGAATCAGCTGATTCCTGGTTCACACCCAGTTCCCCACTGGGTTCACACCCAGTTCCCCACTGTGCCTCTAACTTTTAAATGTAGTAACAGCCAGGCAGCTCTTGGCAGCATGAGTGGGGACTGCTCAGTCCCATCTCTCACCATCCTGGGGAGCCAACCCTGTGGCAGCTCTGCAGTTCAAATGTAGCAGGAGCTGGATGGTAGCCCAGCTCCTACTACATTTGAACTGCTGAGCTGCAGTGGGGGGAGGGAGCACCCAATCGAGTAGTTGATGGAAGTTACATTGACTACTCTATTAGCTTATTATCTACAGTATAAAATCTTTTCAAGGGAGAGCGCTTTCATACGGATATTATTAAAACACTGTTAAGGAGAGTAATAGTAGGAGAACTCCTCCACACCGGCACTATTGTCAGGGAAGTACATCAATCAGGATGTGTTTTTTCCTCTCCATCCCAAATGACAAAAGTTTTGCTCACAGCCTGAAACTGTAAATTCATTGTGACAAAGACCATCTTTCTGTTCTGTTTCTATAGCACCTAATACAATGGGGTTGTAGAAGCTGTAGAAACCATTTTCATATTTAGCTAGAAGCCATCTTGTATATCAGAAACCATTTCAGCTTTTCTCTCAAGCACGTAGACCAGAGTGAACTTTCTGTCACCCCGCGAGAAGAGGCCTACAGGATGGGCTATTGGTATGTGTTAATTGGGCTGGTTGGGACAGGAGATGTACTCCCTCGTACCTGTCCGCCATTTTGTTGATAAGGCTTTGTTTTTCCAAATTTAATTGAGGATTTCTGTAATTGGATGCCCTGACGTCAGACTGTTTGGCTAAGTGTATAAAGATACTAGGATTGATTGTATTAGCAGCTTTAGTGGGCCCGACTTTGCTGGGACCACGTTTGGCTCACTTTGCTTTACTGATCAATAAAGCAATCAGTTGTTAGCCGCCTAAACAGAGAGGAGCGTGTTTTTGCTTCGACAGGGTCCTGGCCCATGACTAGAGCAACCAGGCACTACAATAATGCAAATGAATTATAATAAAATCACAACTCGTTGAGACTCCAACATAAAGTGTAGTAGCCTTAAGATCAGATACCGCAGAATTAGAGATAGAAAAGGTTTCTTAGGCCATTCATTCCATCACCATACCAAATGCAAATTGTTCTGTATTCATAAGTGTTTTAAAACTAGATTTCTTGTGTCTTGCTCGGGGAACACTGAGATTTTCCAAAGGCCTCAATTGGAGTACTGTGTCCAGTTCTGAGCACCACATTTCAAGAAAGATGTGGAGCAACTGGAGAAGGTTCAGAGAAGAGCAACAAGATGATTAAAGGGCCAGAGAACATGACCTATGAAGGAAGACTCAAAGAACTGGGCTTGTTTCATTTGGAAAGGAGAAGAAAGAGGGGACATGATAGCAGTTTTCAGTTATCTAAAAGGGTATCACAAGGAGGCACAAAAAATTGTTCTCCTTGACATCTGACGATAGGACAAGAAGCAATGGGCTTAGATTGCACCAATGGAGGTTTAAGTTGGACGTTAGGAAAAAATTCCTACCTATCAGGGTGGTTAAATACTGGAATAAGTTGCCTAGGGAGATTGTGGAATCTCCATCTCTAGAGATATTTAAGAGTTGTTTAGATAGACATTTATCAGGGATGGCCTAGACAGTACCGGGTCCTACTGTGAGGCCAGGGGACCGGACTCGATGACCTCTTGAGGTCCCTTCCAGTTCTGGTGTTCTATGACTCTGTAGGACTGGATTTATGACCACTAGCTCACCCCACCATGGGCAACAAGCCCCAAGCCGCCACATCTTCCTCCACTCTCTCGTGGATGAGTTGAGCATTTTATATTCCTCCCCCCCACCCAAAAAAACCCCCAAACCAACCATAAATGAAGTTGCTTTTTTACTTGCATGCTCCCCCACTCCCCATGATTTTTTCTGTGGGTCAGTGATCCATCATAAAAAGTTCCCCCGGCCCCTGACTAGATTATAGAAGCCTTGCCCACACTAGGAAGTACTTATTCACATGAACAGCCCAATTGACTTCGCATTAGATATGGCAACCACTGTTTGGGAATAATCTCTGCAGGGCTGCAAGTCTCAGAGGGGCAGCCGTGTCAGAATGTAACCGTAAGACTAGCAAGTAGCCCAGGGGGCTAACAAATATATAAGAATTATGAAGTTTCGTAGGAAAAACATCTTCAGAGGAGTCGGACGGGCTGCAGCCTGTGGCTCCTGGCCCGGGCACTCGGCGGAGGGGGCCGGGCAAGGGAGACCCGGACACAGCCGGGGGGCTTCCTGAGCCGCTGTGCTGCCGTTATACCCGGCTTGCGCTGGCCCCCACCTGCCGGGGCTGCCAACGGCTCAGGGGCGGGGCCCGGCGGGGGATACTCACCACTGGCTGCCCCGGAGGCGCTGCCCCCTCCTCTTCCCCGCCCGGGCCGCGCGGCGGCGCCGCCAGCTCCCCCGCGAGCAAGGAGCCCGTTCCCTGCCTGGCCGCCGGCTCGGTCGCGGGCTCGGCCCCTGCCCCGGCCGGCCTGGCGCCACGCAGCCTCCATCCCTCCCGGCGGCAGCAGGACAGGCGAGACGGTGCTCACCGGCAACGGCTAAGTCCCGCCTCTTCCGCCCGAGGCCCCGCCTCTTCCGCTGCTAGTGTCCCGAGCTCAGCAGCGGGGTCGGAGCGGCCTTGGCAGGACGGCCCCGATCCTCCCACGGCCTGAGTGCAGCCCCCAGGGGTAGAGGAGAGGCGCTTCCGGGGCGGGGTTGCTACCGCTTTGTGCGCCTGGTACCGGCCGGGCGCTTTTGTTTGTGCATTTAATAAATAACTGGGTGTGAAGTGCAGTTTGCAAAGTGATGTCCCCAGGACATTGATCATTATTATCCCTCCTTTTCTGTTGCTCATTTACTTGCTAGTTTGCACAGTTCAGCCATTCCTAATAGGCTTTTGAGTTAGTGCAAATTAACAGACCCGGCTGTGCCTTTTTATATGAAACTTCATAAATTAAACTCCGTAAGGACCTGTGGTAATTAGGAGCAAGGAACGCTAGAGCTGTGATTGCACAGCATGTACTAGTCATTTGTTCTTAACTTACTGTCCATTATTATGGCCAAGGCTGTGTTTGTCCTGGAAGTAGTGGATGCTGTGACTTCCCGACATCCAGATGCTACAGTGATCATGGAATGTAGAGGCAGGGCTTATTTGAGGGGTTCAGCTCCTACGCTCCATCTGCTATCTCAACCCACAGGCACCACACTCACTGCTTCCATGGGATGCGGCTCCCAGCCAATAAGAGCAGAATAATCAGGACATGGGGTGGAACATTGGCAGCATGTGCCACTACAAAATTAGAGATATAGGCTACGTCTAGACTGGCATGATTTTCCACAAATTCTTTTAACGGAAAAGCTTTTCCGTTAAAAGCATTTGTGGAGAAGAGCGTCTAGATTGGCACGGATGCTTTTGCGCAAAAGCATCCGTGGCCAATCTAGACGCGCTTTTGCGCAAAAAAGTCCTGATCGCCATTTTCGCAATCAGGGCTTTTTTTTCGCAAAACAAATCTGAGCTGTCTACACTGGCCCTTTTGCGCAAAAGGATTTTTGCCCGAACGGGAGCAGCATAGTATTTCCGCAAGAAGCACTGATTTCTTACATGAGATTGTCAGTGTTCTTGCAGAAATTCAAGTGACCAGTGTAGACAGCTGGCAAGTTTTTCTGCAAAAGCAGTTGCTTTTGCGGAAAAACTTTCCAGTCTAGACACAGCCATAAAGTCTTACTTAACCAGTTAAAGCTTATATTTAACTGGTTAACCAGGATGTGGGTTCAGGGCCGCTCCAGTGTGGCTGGGCGTGCCACGCCACAGCTGCTCCTGGGCGAGCCCACCAAGGATGGGGACTTCTCAGACAGGGCTGAGCCCACGGCGCTGTGGTTGGGGGCTGCTTGGGCCGGGCATAGCTAAGCCAAGCCTGCAGCCTTGCTAGCAGAGGGCTGCTCCAGTCAGGTTGGGCCCACCATTCCACACTGTGCTAGAGGCCAGGCTGCAGCAGCCCCAGCCTGCCCTTCCCAGCACTCAGGGGATATGTCTACACTGCAGGCTTCTTGCACAAGAGTTCTTGCGCAAAAGATCTTGCACAGGAGCACGTTCCCACTGCCATGTGCTTTTTTGCAAGAGCGTCTATGGCAGTGTGGACGCTCACTTGCACAAGAAAGCTCTGATGGCAATTTTAGCCATAGGGGTTTCTTGCGCAAGAAACCTCTGTTGCCCATCCCCACTGCCTTCTTGCGCAAGAGCTCTGCATGGGAAGAGGAATAACTCTTGCAAAAGAAGCCCTCTGTTCTGACGCTTGACTGTAAATTTACTTGCGCAAGACACGTGTGTAGTGTAGATGCTCCGCAAGTTTTTGCGCAATAATGGCCATTTACAGTTTTAATCAGGGCTATATAGTAAAAGTCATGGACAGGTCATGGGCCATGAATTTTTGTTTTTTGCCCATAACCTGTCCATGACTTAACTAAAAGTGACTAAAATGTAGCTTCAACTATGACTAACAAAAGATCATCTTGTAAAGAGACCTGACTGGATTCTGATTTTTAATTTTGAACTATAAGCAAAATAGATTTATAATCTTCTGGCAAGTAAATACAGGCAGTCCCCGAGTTACGCGGATCCGACTTACGTCGGATCCGCAGTTACGAACAGGGCCCTCCCTCTCCCTGGTCTCCAGCAGACCAGGGAGAGGAAGCAAAGCGGCGGAACACGCGGGCAGCGGACAGCCCAGACACGTCTGGGCTGTCAGCTGGCCGCATGCTCTGCGGCTTTGCTCTGCTCCCCGTCCCCCTGGTCTGCAGACCAGGGGGACGGGGAGCAAAGCCACGGAGCCCGAGGGCAGCAGACAGCCCAGACGCGTCTGGGCTGTCCGCTGCCCGTGTGTTCCGCCACTTTGCTCCCCGTCCCCCTGGTCTGCAGACCAGGGGGACGGGGAGCAAAGCCACGGAGCCCGAGGGCAGCAGGATAGCCACGGGCAGCAGGATAGCGCAGGATAGCGCAGGATAGCGCGTCACTATCCATACTCAACAACTTCATTATAAGAATTTATCACAATATTTTTGCTTCACAAAACAGAAATTAAAGACTATGTTTGTAATTGATGGAATTTATTTGGAAGACAAATTCTTAGAAGTTGTTGCCGTACTGTTGAAAATTATTCTGTACACCTTAGACTTAATCTATTAAATACACAAGACTTCCTAACCGTATTTGTAATATTTTAGTGACTTGCAGTTGATTCACTCTTAATGGTTAATTTCTAAATATTAGAATTCTGAAACAATACATTCCAGTTTTGCAGTGGCCTTTGAAATCCAAACTCACTTTTGAATATAGTAGGATTTGTATCTATAATGGACCAAACTGGAACCCAAATTTCTAAGTCCTGATGCTGTGAATACTGAAGTTTGTACAGAACTTGTCTCCTCTAAGAAGTCCCATTGACTTCAGCAGAACTACTCACAAAAGTAATGTTATGCATACACTTAAATATTTGCAGGATTGAGGGATTTAGGTCATACAAAAATGCAGCGTGATTTACAAGAGCTATATTGTCTTCAACATGAAACTTAAAACATCCTTAAATTTGAAGAATTTTAATATAATTGGAGTATACATACATAACCCCTACATTTTTATTTCAAAGTACTTTGTCAGAAGAAAACTTTAAACATAGTTTTCTTTTAACAAATATATG